>NC_086317.1:223344825-223666325 GCF_036172605.1 Pelobates fuscus
TATCAGGATGAAACCTATAAAAATATCCAAATATATCAAGACGTATTTATGGGAACAAGAATATGGAGAAATGACTTTAGGGCATCTTTACTGCCCCTTAAAAATCATGATATTAAATACAGATGGGGATTTCCGAATAAAATGAGATTGTTTTGGAAAGACTCTATCCAAGAGTTTGATCAAGTCAATAATTTAAAAGAATGGATGATTCAAAATAAGATTATCTGAATTGGAACTAATCAAAAGGGAGAAGGGAAGAGAAAGGAGAGTAGATAAAACCCCAAGGAAAGCAATAGAAACCAAAGAAGCAAGAAAATCGTAAATGAAACGAAATTGGGAAGAAATTGACTAACATAGTAACTAAAAATAGCAAAATGAAACTAAGATTAAGATTAAAGGTTCAATTGACACTTAAATGGAGTATATATAATATTTATTTATTTATTTTCTGTTTACTATAGCGATATTTTCATAACATTGGGAATAAAAACAACTAGAAGAAAGGCGTAAAAAGGGGTTTACAATGACTATAACACTAAACAAAGGGGGAAAGTAATTTTAATGCAAAGCAATAGTATTTTTTTTGTGGCAAGGGGGTGAGGGGAAGGGGGAATGGGGAAAGGACCTAGAGAGGGGTTGTGAATTTTGTTATATTTTTATTTTTTTAAACTTAGCTTTTTTTTTACTAACTTATTTTACATACCACACCCTATTATAGGCTCAACACTATGCACAATTATACCCAGACATACTAAATTTCCTATCATGAATCCATTACACAACACTAATTACACTATAGTTATACTTTATTTTGCTATTCATATTCTTTTTACTATTAACACATTTATTTTTTTATAGTAGAATTTTTATGTATTTTTTTTGTAGGGAATGCTGGGACTGGGAAGCAGAATAAATGACTAGCGTACAATTCTGAGGGGGATTTCTATGTATATACAGGGTCTAAATACCGTATTTAAAAGAAAACTTTTATACGAATTACTCAGAAAAGAACGGAGAGATATAGCAATGATACAAGAGACTCATTGGAAAAGGGAAGAGAAAATTAGATGGAGATATGAGTTGTATGATGTAGTTGTACAAGCATCTTTAGAAAAGAAAAAAAAAGAGAAGTGTAACGGACCGCCTGGCACCCCGACTGGGTACCTCCGTTACTGGATGCTCCTAGCACTTCCAGAGGGCTACAAGCACTCCGCCAGACACCACAACCACCACAGACCCCACGAACTGCCATAGCTTAGTTGGGGTCTCGCCGTCTCCTACCCACCCTGGACGTACGACAAGGCTCCAAGCTCCAGTGGGTGAACCTCTCCTCCAAGAGAGGGAAGCAGGAACAAGCTCTTAAAAGAGCTTAGAAGTGATTAGCCAAGGGAGCATGCAGAGCATAGCAATCCCTTGTAGTGATATAGCCGGTTACCCCCAATAAGAGACAGAACTCCAAATTGAGGGTAAAGAAGAACTGACTCCAATCAGCATTTATTCCTGCTTATATACAACTTTCCATGCAAGGTTTCCACCCACGTGCACCTTGTGGGACACTGGAACTGTAAATTTAACAACCAATAAAATAAAGGCACATGGATAAGCACACCCACTTTTTACAATGAGAATCCTCCCCTCTGCTTGGGAGATAATTGAGTTAATTACTGTATCAACTCAATTATCTCCAAGCTAAAAAACATACTTTTATGCCATTTTTGTAACTTTGTGAGTTTACATGCGATATCAATAAAATAATTTTTATAACCAGCATAATTTGGGGACAAACATATCCAAAATTCACTTGAATCGGTCAAGTGGTTCAGGAGATAGGTGGAAGTCATATTTTGACAGAGGAGGGACAAAACAGCCAGTTCTAACTGGTTTGGCAGTGTCCCTGGGACAACGCCCTGCTGGAGAACAATGGGACAGGGGGAGGGGAAGAGGCACACCTTCCCATGGATTCAAAGTGGCAGGAAAAGTGTCCCAAAAGTTTCAATATGTCTATACACTGTTTTTAAAGGGCCAGCACTAGTCCAAATAAAAGTCCATGAGACCAAGTAATGGTTTTAAAGGGCCATACACCCCAGGACCATAGTCATGTGGCAAGCAGGCTTCTCCATAAGCCAGGGGAGCAGAGCAGTTTGGCACATAGAAAGCCAGTGGCAAATGGCAGTTTGTCACAAGGAGAGGCCATAATTTTCTCAAAAAGGCTTAATAAGGAGATAAGCTATTCCGAGGTAGACAATAAAGATAGATAACAGATGTTAGTTTGTAAAATAGATTCTGTAAAGTATACCTTTGTAGATCTGTATCTGCCAAATGTATTACCAACTAAGTATTTAAAGAAGATATTTGACAGAGTAGAAAAATTTAAAATGGGATTATTAGTTATCACAGGGGACTTTAATTGTGTCCCAGATACAAAAAAAATAATGAAAATAGAAAAATCAGTAAACAATTAAAGAAACAATCTAATATTTTAAAAAAATATTATGAAAGATAACTTGTTGTTTATATTGCGAGTATATCACAAAAAAGAAAAATAATTTACACATCACTCTAGACTACACCATTCCTGTCCAGAATTGATTTGTTTTTGGGAAAGAATAGTTTAGTAGAACAAACACAGAAAGTTATAATAAAGGACAATCAATGGGCGGACCATGGTTATAATCTGTTTGATATAAAGGAAAAGAGAAAATACAAACCTTTTAATACGTGGCACCTGGACGATAATATTCTGTCCAATATGGAAGACCAAAACCATATCAGAAATCTAATAGAAAACAGAAGGAATGTCCTATGCAACGATTTGGTGCGCCTTCAAAGCCGTAGTAAGAGGATATTTGATAAAGCTTAAAAGTAAAATTCAAAGAGAAAAAGGTGTTGCGAGAGAAGAATTATATATAGAATATTACAAGTTATCAAAAATAATAAAAAATAATTAACCAGTGAAACGATAAAACAACTAGATAAACCTTAAAGATAAAATTAATAAAATAGAAATGGAATGTATTAATAAAAACCTAGAGAAAATAAAAAAAATTTTTACCATGATAACAATAAAATAACAAAATGGTTAACCAATAAACTTAAAAAGAAATCAGGGAACAAAAGGATAACATATAGAAATCCAGAAACTATAGCTCAGATCTGTCAAACATATTATGAAGAATTATATAACTAAAACAACCTAAGGGATACAAAATTACCAATTATTTAAGCGATATAGATAGAGATGTCGCGAACATGAAATTTTCCGTTTGCAAACGGCGAACGTGAATTTCCGCAAATGTTCGCGAACGGGCGAACCGGGCGAACCGCCATAGACTTCCATAGGCAGGCGAATTTTAAAACCCACAGGGACTCTTTCTGGCCACAATAGTGATGGAAAAGTTGTTTCAAGGGGACTAACACCTGGACTGTGGCATGCCACAGGTATGATGTTGTATCGATCAGGTAGTGTAAGGGTTATGCCCACTTCACAGTGACAGACCAAACTCCCCGTTTAACGCACCGCAAACAACCGCAAACAGTCCATTTGCACAACCGCAAACTCCCCATTTGCACAAGGTTGGATACCAAGCTAGCCATGTCCCGTTCCTTGTCCTCACTGATGTCATTGAAGGTCTCTTCCGCCACCCAGCCACGTACAACACCAAGAGTCCCCAAAAGGTGAAAACAAGCCCCCTGGGATGCCTGCTGTGTTTGGTCTTCCACCTCCTCAAAGCCACCTTCCTCCTCTGACTCCTCTTCTTCAGACTCCTCTCTCTGCGTTGCCTCTCTCTGCGTTATTATAAGGTGTGTTAAGTAGTACTATTCTTATCAGTTTAATCCCTGTTACGTCCCCTATCAGGGGACATGTATATGGCATCGATTTTAGGAACTGGGAGATGGAAAAAGATGCTTAGTCGGTCCTCCTACTTCAAATTTGGGGCGCTGCGCGTGCAATCTAATGTGCCACCAGATAGGAGTGGTGTGTTAAGTAGTACTATTCTTATCAGTTTAATCCCTGTTACATCTAGACTTTTTTGACCCAGACGACTTCTCTTCTTAGTGACAATACCTCCTGCTGCACTGAAGGTCCTTTCTGACAGGACGCTTGAAGCGGGGCAGGCCAGAAGTTCTATCGCAAATTGGCATAGCTCAGGCCACAGGTCAAGCCTGCACACATCCTCAGTGATCTCACTGAAGGTATGTTCTTCCCCCCAGCCACGTACAACACCACAGGTACCAGATAAGTGACAAGGAGCACCCTAGGATGCCTGTTGTGGTTGGTCTTCCTCCTCCTCCTCAAAGCCACCTTCCTCCTCTGACTCCTCTTCCTCGCAATCCTCTTCCATTGTTGCCGCAGGTCCAGCAAGCGATGCTGATAAGGCTGTTTCTGGTGGTGATGGGGACCACAACTCTTTCTCTTCACGCTCATCTATGGCCTGATCCAGCACTCTTCACAGGGCACGCTCCAGGAAGAAAACAAATGGTATGATGTTGCTGATGGTGCCTTCGGTGCGACTGACTAGGTTTGTCACCTCCTCAAAAGGACGCATGAGCCTACAGGCATTGCACATGAGCGTCCAGTAACGTGGCAAAAAAATTCCCAGCTCAACAGAGGCTGTCCTAGCACCCCAGTCATACAAATATAACGGCTTTAACGGCTTTTTCTTGTTGGAGCAGGCGGTCGAACATTAGGAGTGTTGAATTCCAACGTGTCGGGCTGTCGCAAATCAAGCGCCTCATTGGCATGTTGTTTCGCCGCTGGATATCAGAAAAGTGCTCCATGGCCGTGTAGGAACGCCTGAAATGGCCACACACCTTCCTGGCCTGCTTCAGGACGTCCTGTAAGCCTGGGTACTTATGCACAAAGCGTTGTACGATCAGATTACACACATGTGCCATGCACGGCACATGTGTCAACTTGCCGAAATTCAATGCCGCCAACAAATTTCTTCCGTTGTCACAAACCACTTTGCCAATCTCCAGCTGGTGCGGAGTCAGCCACTGATCCACCTGTGCATTCAGGGCGGACAGGAGTGCTGGTCCGGTGTGACTCTCTGCTTTCAGGCAAGTCAACCCCAAGACGGTGTGACACTGCCGTATCCGGGATGTGGAATAGTACCTGGGGAGCTGGGGCTGCCATTGATGTGGAGCAAGACGCAGCAGCAGAAGAGGACTCAGTCGAGGAGGTTATGGAAGAGGATGGAGTAGGAGGAGTAGAGGAGGTGGCAGCAGGCCTGCCTGCAAGTCGTGGCGGTGTCACCAACTCCTCTGCAGAGCCACGCATTCCATGCTTGGCAGCCATCAGCAGGTTTACCCAATGCGCAGTGTAGGTGATATACCTGCCCTGACCATGCCTTGCAGAGGCCAGGTATCAGTGGTCAGATGGACCCTTGCCCCAACACTGTGTGCCAGACATGCACTGTGTGCCAGACATGCCATTACTTCCTTTTGCACAATCGAGTACAGGTTGGGGATTGCCTTTTGTGCAAAGAAATTTCGCCCGGATACCTTCCACTGCGGTGTCACAATAGCTACACATTTTTGGAACACCTCAGACTCCACCAGCTTGTATGGTAAAAGCTGGTAAAAGCTGGTGGGCTAAGAGTTCAGACAAGCCAGCTGTCAGATGCCGGGAGGTGACTTTGTGACATTGGCTTCTTACGCTCAAACATGTCCTTGACAGACACCTGACTGTGGGCAGATGAGCAGGAACTGCTCAAGGTGAGAGACGGAGTGGCGGATGGTTGAGAGGGGGCAAGGAGGACAGCAGTGGTGGATGTGGCTGAAGATGCTGGACCAGGAGGAGGATGGTGGCTTTGAGTTTGTGTGCTGCTTGTATTCATGTGTTGATCCCATAGGCGTTTGGGATGTGCGATCATGTGCCTTCGCAAAGCAGTTGTACCTAGGTGGGTGTTGGACTTCCCACGACTCAGTTTCTTTTGGCACAGGTTTCAAATGGCATCACTGTTGTCAGAGTCAGACACACAAAAAAATGCCACACTGCTGAGCTCTGCAATGACGGCATTCTGGTGGTGGCAACAGCATGCGTTGATTGGCGTGCTGTCTGTCTGACCCTGGGTGCGGATGCATGCTGTCTGACTGTGCCACTAGCTCCTTGTGACAACCTCCCCCTGCTTCCAACTCGTCTCCTCCTCCTCTCTGTCTCCCCATCTGAACTTTCCCCCTGTTCTTCTCTTCTAGCGGGCACCCACATGACATCCACTGATGTATCGTCATCATCAACCGCTTCACTTGTATCTGACAACTTAGCAAAGGAAGCAGCAGCGGGTACAACATCATTATCATCACACCGTACGTCCATGTGTGTAATGCTGCCTGACTGAGACATATCCCTGTTATCTACATCCTCTGGCAATAATGGTTGTGCATCACTCATTTCTTCCAACTGATGTGTAAATAACTCCTCTGCCAGATCAAGTGAAGTGGCTGTGGTGCTAGTGTTGGTGGTGGCGGCAGGCGGGCGAGTGGTAACTTGAGAGGTGCCCGAAGCTAAGCTGGAGGAGGATGGTGCGTCAAGGTTCCGAGCGGAAGCTGTAGAAGATTGGGTGTCCTGTGTTAGCCAGTCAACTATGCCCTCAGAACTTTTTGAGTTCAGGGTACGTGGCCTCTGAACACTGGGCATTATTCTAGGGCCAAAGGGAATCACAGCACCACGACCACGATGGCCCCTGCGGGGTGGCCTGCCTCTGCCTGTCATTTTTTTTCCGATTAGTGGTACTATGCGTGCAAGCTACTGTGACAACAGATATGAGTGGCACTGTGCACTGGCAGAAGTTGGCAGAGTAGACGCTGTAGGCCTGACACACACGCTTGCAGACAACTAACTGCTATTCAATCTATTACAGTCAAAATTTTATTGTTTTTGTTAAATGTACACTACTGTTACACCAGATATGAGTTGCACTGGTGTAACACTGTGCCCTGGCAAGCCCTGAAACGTACACGTGTGAAGGAAACTGACTGCTATTTTTTCACAGTCAAATTTCTAGTTTTCTTTTTAAATGTACACTACTGTTACACCAGATGAGTTGCACGGGTGTGACACTGTGCCCTGGCAGGCCCTGAAATGCACACGTGTGAAGGAAACTGACTGCTATTATATTACAGTCAAAAACTTTTTTGTTTTTTTTAAATGCAAGCTATTGTGACACCAGATATGAGTGGTGGCACTGGGCAAGTGGGCACAGTATACGCTGTGAGCCTGACACACACGCTGGCAGGCAGGCAACTGCAATTAGATTACACAGAAAAAAAAAAAGCAGACTGATGTTCTAGCCCTAAAAAGGGCTTTTTGGGGTGCTGTCCTTACAGCAGAGATCAGATGAGTCCTTCAGGACTGTAGTGGACACTTAATACACTAGCCTAGCTATCAATTTCCCTATTAAATCAGCAGCAGCTGCACTATCCCTCCTCTCACTAAGAATGCAGCTTCCGAATGAATCTAAAATGGATGCTGTCCAGGAGGTGGGAGGGTCTAGGAGGGAGGGTCTGCTGCTGATTGACTGGAATGTGACTGCTGACTGTGAGGTACAGGGTCAAAGTTTACTCAATGATGACAAATAGGGGGCGGACCGAACATCGCATATGTTCGCCCACCGTGGCGAACGCGAACAAGCTATGTTCGCCAGGAACTATTCGGGACATCTCTAGATATAGATTTCCCTAAATTAACACAGGAACAATATAATACTATTAATGTACCCCTTACTAAGGCAGAATTTAAACAGGCCATTGAAAAATTTGAAAACTTTAAAACTTCCGGCCCAGATGGTCTGAATAACAGATTCTATGAGATTTATACGGATATATTATTGGAATATTTACTAAATGCCTTTAATGAGACTGTGGAAAAAGGTGTAGGGCCAAAAGAAATGTTATATGCTAATATTCTACCGATTCTAAAAAACAGATAAAGATCCTCAAGAGCTTAATAACTACCATCCGATTTCCTTAATAAATGTAGATTCAAAGTTGTTTTCAGCAATCTTGGCAGATAGGATAAAAAAAAAAGTTCTCCCGGGCCTGGTTTATGAAGACCAGATTGGTTTTGTTCCCACCAGACAGGTAAGTGCCAACTCAAGGTGCTTGGTGAATATACTGGATTGGGGAAAGAGAACGAAGAACCCCCTTCTGACCCTGTCATTGGATGCAGAAAAGGCCTTTGACAGGGTCGGATGGGGATACATGTTTGGGCTTCAGTGGCTGGATGAGTGCAGCAATTAAAACTATATATCAAGACCTGATGGCTAGAATGGTGGGAATAGATCTCTGCTCCGTCTGATTTCGGTTAGGCAATGGCACCCGTCAAGGATGCCCGCTCTCACCAATATTATATATACGTTCGATGGAGCCTCTAGCAATAAGAATAAGAGAAAACCCTGGTATTAAGGGGATTACAGCAGCCGCTAAAGAATTGAAATGATGTATGTATGCGGATGACCCTATAATGACTCTGACCGATCCAACTGCTTCTGTTGTTTATCTGATGGATGAGATAATGCAATATAATGAAATATCTAATTATAAGATAAACTTTGATAAATCGGTGGTTTTGTTTAAAAACTGTGATGCTGACAGAAAAAAAACAAATTTTAGATCTATATGGCTGCAACGAAGCTAAGAGAAGTGTTGATTATCTGGGTATACTGCTGGGTATACAGATAGAATAATAGAAGACAACTTCATGAAACTGATTAGATCAACATGATTAACCTTAAAAAAAATTGAACACTTTGTTACTAAGCTGGCTGGGAAGAATTAATATTATAAATGCCTACATAATTCCTAAATGGACCTATTTTTTTAAAATGATCCCCCTAAAAGTACCTGCGAGCTGGTTGGAGATTATACAGAGAAGTTTTAGAAATTGTGTTTGGAGAGGGAAACAACGTTGTATTAGCAGTTGACTAATACCTTGGGGCAGGGAGATATGAACTTTCCCAACATTAAAAAACATTATGAAGCTAGTATAATACATCATACTCAGGTACTAACTAAAAAATAAGTAAAAGAAGCAGGATGGTTCATTATGGAAACTCAACCATTGAATAAGAATGATTTAAATAAACTTGTTTGGCAGAACAAAATATACCAGGTACTGAAAGAAAATGAAAATATAATTCTGGCTCATATTCTTCCAGCATGGTATAAAATAAGAACAAATATGAAAAACACAGGAAAGATATATACATTTATGGAACTGGAAATACTGGAATCTCTAGCAGGTGATTTAAATCTAGATCTGTGAAGAGAAAAGAATATTAGAGATGTAAAAGATATAATAAAGGAGGGGAAAATGAAAACATGTGCAACATTAGTCCTAGAATACAATTTATCTACATGTGAAATATTTCAATACTTAAGAGTTAAATCATTGTCAAAAAATCTAGATGAGGGAAAAAGTCAAAATTCCAGATATATGAACAAAATTTTGAAAAGGGAAAAACAACAAAACTTCTATCCACGTGTTATATGTAGTGATGTCCCAGACGGTTCGCTGGCGAATAGTTCCCAGGTGAACATAGTGTGTTTGCGTTCGCCACGGATGGCGAACATATGCGATGTTCAGTCCGCCCCCTATTCGTCATCATTGAGTAATCTTTGACCCTGTACCTCACAGTCAGCAGACACATTCCAGCCAATCAGCAGCAGACCCTCCCTCCCAGACCCTCACACCTCCTAGACAGCATACAATTTAGATTAATTCTGAAGCTGCATTCATTTTTTTTTTATTATTATTTTTTTGTGTGTGTGTTTATTATACATTATCCCCCATAGCCAGTAACCTGTTTTTATTATACGTTATCCCCCCATAGCCAGTAACCTGTGTTCATTATACATTATCCTCCCATAGCCAGTAACCTGTGTTTATTATACATTATCCCCCCATAGCCCTAAATACTAAAAAGGGGAGGGGACCTAAGGTCCTCCCCCCTGGCCCCTACCCCTGAGCGGCGGGTGGGGGTCCTAAATACTAATAAGGGGGGACCTAATGTCCTCCCCCCTTGCCCCCACCCCTGAGCGGCGGGTGGGGGCCCTAAATACTAATAAGGGGGGACCTAATGTCCTCCCCACTGGCCCCCACCCCTGAGCGGTGGGTGGGGGCCCTAAACACAAATTGGGGGGGACCTAATGTCCTCCACCCTGGCCCCCACCCCTGAGCGGTAAGTGGGGGCCCTACAGTAAAATAAGGGGGGACCTAATGTCCTCCCCCTGGCCCCCACCCCTGAGCGGTAGGTGGGGGCCCTAAACACTACTAAGGGGGGACCTAATGTCCTCCCCCTGGCCCCCACCCCTGAGCAGTGGGTGGGGGCCCAACAGTAAAATAAGGGGGGGGACCTAATGTCCTCCCCCTGACCCCCACCCCTGAGCGGTAGGTGGGGGCCCTAAATACTAATAAGGGGGGACCTAATGTCCTCCCCCTGGCCCCCACCCCTGAGCGTTGGGTGGGGGCCCTAAATACTAATAAGGGGGGGGGGCTAATGTCCTCCCCCCTGGACCCCACCCCTGAGCAGCAGGTGAGGGCCCTAAATATCAATAGGTGGGAAACCTATTGTCCTACCCCCGGCCCCCACCCCTGAGCGGCGGGTGGGGGCCCTAAATACCAATAGGGGGGACCTATTGTCCTCCCCCCGCCCCGAACCCTTGAGCGGCGGGTGGGGGCCATAAAAAATGTCCCCCCCAGGTGACTAGGGGTCCCCAAACCCCTAGTCACCCCCTCCCCCCCAAAAAAAAAAGTATCCCCCTATCTATCCCCTTCACCCTAAAAATAATGAGGGGGGGACCTTTAACCAAGAACCTGTAAAGAAAAAGAAAACAACTAACCATTGGATGTTTTCTTTCTTCTAAAATCTTCTTTTTTCAGCCCCAAAAAAGGGCAAATAAAAAACTATAATAACCGACGCAATAAAAAAAAAAAAAAACGAGCACAAAAAAAAAAATCCATCTTCACCCATGGAGGGCTCCGCACAGACTGAGCTCTGCAGGGTGGGGGAAGGCTCAGAGCACTCTGATTGGTGGGTTTAAGCCATCCAATCAGAGTGTCTGACAGGTAAATGAAGAGACTGACAGGTAAGTCTCTACATTTACCTGTCACAGCACTCTGATTGGTTGATTTGAAATTATTTTCCCTTTTTTGGGGCTGAAAAAAAGAAGATTTTAGAAGAAAGAAAACATCCAATGGTTAGTTTTTTTCTTTTTCTTTACAGGATCATAATTAAAGGTCTGTAGCAGTACTTACCCTCTCCAGGGGCCGGCCGGGGTCCTCTCTTCTCGCCGCGCGCGGTCCTGCTCCTGCACGAGCCGCGCGCGGCTCATCCAACGACGAGATCAGTCGGGCGGGCAGTGACCGCGAGAAGCGGTCACGTGTCCCGCCTGACACTAAGAGCGCACCGCGCGTCTCGGGCGCGCTCTTAAAGGGACAGTGGGAGACAAAATTAGAATCAGTCTTCCATTGGCCCCTGTCATGCCACGTTCCCCATACACTCACGTTTTGGGGGCGTGGATATGACAGGGGCCAATCAAAGTGAACATTAGGGTATTTATACTCACCTGTTTCCTTTGCACCTTGCCCTATCGTGGTTTCTGTCCAGTTCCCTTTAGTGCTTGTATCGTTCAGTTGTTTTTTTGGTGCTTGACCTTGGCTTTGTTCCTGACTCCGCTCTCTCTTTATCCTTGCTTGTTTATCCGCTGGTTTGTCTTCTGTGTATCAGTCCTCGGCTTGTTCTACTTTACGCTGTCTCTCCGTTCCCTTGACCTCGGCTTGTTCTGGACTCTGTCTTTTCTTGTACTCGTCTAGTCCGGCCATTCTAAGGTCCGGTAAGACGAATCCTGGTTTCTTGTCTCTTGACTGTCTGGACTACTCCTGCGTGTTGGGGTATATTACCGTGACAAGGTCCCCGCCTCATTATTTCTAGGGTGAGGGGGGTAGGTAGGGGGATACTTTTTTTGGGGGGGGAGGGGGTGACTAGGGGTTTGGGGACCCCATGTCACCTGGGGGGGACACATTTTCTTTAGGTCCCCCACCCACCGCTCAGGGGTGGGGGCCGGAGGGAGGACAATAGGTCCCCCCTATTGGTATTTAGGGCCCCCACCCGCCGCTCAGGGTTGGGGGCCATGGGGAGGACATTAGATCCCCCTTTATGAGTATTTAGGGACCCCACCCACCGCTCAGGGGTGGGGCCAGGGGGGAGGACCTTAGGTCCCCCCTTTTTAGTATTTAGGGCCCCCACCCACCGCTTAGGGGTGGGGGCCAGGGGGGAGGACATTAGGTCCCCCTTATTAGTATTTAGGGCCCCCACCCACCGCTCAGGGGTGGGGGCCAGGGGGAGGACCTTAGGTCCCCCTCCCTTTAGTATTTAGGGCCCCCACCCGCTGCTCAGGGGTGGGGGCCAGGGGGAGGACATTAGGTCCCCCCCTTATTTAACTGTAGGGCCTCCATCCACTGCTTAGGGGTGGGGGCCAGGGGGAGGACATTAGGTCCTCCCCTTATTAGTATTTAGGGCCCCCACCCACCGCTCAGGGGTGGGGGCCAGGGGGGAGGACCTTAGGTCCCCCCTTTTAAGTATTTAGGGCCCCCACCCGCCGCTCAGGGGTGGGGGCCAGGGGGGGACATTAGGTCCCCCCCATTAGTATTTAGGGCACCAACCCACCGCTCAGGGGTGGGGGCCAGGGGAGAGGACACAGTGTAATACAGGGATACAGTGTGTAATACAGGGATACAGTATGTAATACAGGGATACTAAGTGTAATACAGGGATACTGAGTGTAATACAGGGATACTGAGTGTAATACAGGGATACTGAGTGTAATACAGGGATACAGTGTGTAATACAGGGATACAGTGTGTAATACAGGGATACAGTGTGTAATACAGGGATACAGTGTGTAATACAGGGATACTGAGTGTAATACAGGGATACTGAGTGTAATACAGGGATACTGTGTGTAATATAGAGATACTTAGTGTAATACAGGGATACTGTGTGTAATACATTGATACTGTGTGTAATATAGAGATACTGTGTGTAATACAGAGATACATGCCACAGTCCAGGTGTTAGTCCCCTTGAAACAACTTTTCCATCACTATTGTGGCCAGAAAGAGTCCCTGTGGGTTTTAAAATTCGCCTGCCTATTGAAGTCTATGGCGGTTCGCCAGGTTCGCCCGTTCGCAAACATTTGCGGAAATTCACGTTCGCCGTTCGCGAACCGAAAATGTTATGTTCGCGACATCACTAGTTATATGTTGATAAGATCAATGTCAAAAACTATGTTGCCAAAACTGTTTAGAAAATGGGAAATTGAGTGTAATATTGAAATTGATATCTGTGTCTGGGGTGAAATACTAGTTAGAACAAAAAAAAAGTCTAAATTATAATACTGTTCGATACATACTTTAACCCCCTTAAAGCTGGAGGGCTACTATTACGCCCTATTCTATGCGGCTCTAAATGCCACAGGGTGTAATAGTACGCCCTCACGGTTTTTCTTACTTACCCAGTCGCCAGCGATCCCACGCCGGCGATCGCGGTCGGGGGACTCACCTGGGATCCCTGGGAGTCCCCCGCGGCAGACCCTGCCTCCTCCAGCCCCCCCTGGCCATGTGAGAGTGAGGTCCTTGCGAGGACCTCACAACCACATGGCTGGGTTAGCTGGCTGCTGCATTGCCAGCAGGGGGACAGCCTGTAATGACAGTTATACTTAGATCATATATATATATATATATATATATATATATATATTTATTAATATCAAATTACACGTAGACTGATACTGATTAAATATATATATATATATATATATATATATATATATATATATAATTATTGTTATATATATTTATATATAATATAAAAATATGTAAATACGTTAAAAAATAAAAATAACAAATAATTAAAAATAAATAATGTAAAAATATATAGATGTGTGTTATTTCGTTCTAACTGTATTGTGATATTAATATATATATATATATATATATATATATATATATATATATATATATATTTATATCAAGATACACATGGAATGAAATAATATATATCTATATACATAAATATATACGTATATATCACTATATATATACACCTATATATAAATAAAAATATTTACAAAAATATATATATATATATATATATATATTTGTGTAAGGGGCAAATAGCCGTATATGGAGTAAGGATCCAGCATAAGCGTAGGATAATATAAAGGGAGCAAGTCGGTTGTGGTGTGCCGAGACCGACGATACGGTAGGCCTGTAAATAAAGAGGGCCCACCAAGGAGTAAGAAAGTAAAAGTAAATGGAAAGAAAAGAGAAAGTGTTGAAATGAGGAGTGGGTGGGAGGGTCATTCTGATGCTGACCTCAAGTGATATGAGTCAGGTAAGGGGTGTCCCTTATATAGGGGAGTGAATTAATTTAAGCCCCTCCCACAAATACAGGCCAAACGGCCTTAATACTTGTGTAAGGGGCAAATAGCCGTATATGGAGTAAGGATCCAGCATAAGCGTAGGATAATATAAAGGGAGCAAGTCGGTTGTGGTGTGCCGAGACCGACGATACGGTAGGCCTGTAAATAAAGAGGGCAAAATGAATAATCAAAGATTTAATACAGTCAACAAATATATACAAATTAACCAGACATTTCCTTAAATGCATTACAGTATTTAATTCCTGGAAGAATTTTGAAGGTAGGAATCTAGGACCGAAAGTGGACACCATTTGTTGTCGGTAGGATAGTATGTTATCTCTACTGTTGGTCCGTGTTGACTCGTTTCGGAATGTGGTAGAGCCAATAGGTAATGATATATGTGTTTACGTACGTGAGATCGTTGAAGACAATGATCTGTCTGAGTGGTGGTGATGGTAGTGGATTCTCTGGCCCAAGAAAGGCATAAAAGGCAATGTGCATGGCTGGTAATGCCCAACTTGGTAGTATAATTGAATGGTTGTAGATCTAATAGGTCCGATAAGGATGAAAAGTTGAATGGCTATTGGTAATCTCTGAGAGTATCGTGGGGGAATGGATTCCTGAAAACCTCTGAGTATATTCTTGTCTGGTATGATAGCATGAAGTTATGGTAGTTTTGGCCATAGGTTATCCTGTGTTGTTGAATGCCTGTAAAATATATAATTAATGGTGTGTGAGATAGTTTAAGGTGGCAAAAAGAAGCAAAACCTAGGAGAAATGTTATGACACAGGTTGAGCTATGTTGTGTTCCAATTAGATTCTTTAAGCCAGGTAAAACGTTGTGTTATGTGTTCTACAAGTATGGGATGAAAGTGCTAGATGGGATAGTGCATGCTATGCTGCATGAGTATGTCTAATCCATGATTTTGTCTCTGGAACAAAAGAGTGGCCGTGACTGTATGGGCGGCTGTAGGAAGCGTATGATGAACTTGCCTGGAATATAAATGAGACAATTGTCGGCAGGGATGTATACCCCCGTCTGGTACATGAAAGTGAAATGTGATAAGTGGCCAACCAAGTGAGTTCCCCAGAAATATCATGACCTTATGGATGAGTAGTGATGTTTGTTGATGATATGACATGTGCCTAGTTGTCTGAGTAACAACGGATTGATGACCCTGACCATGATTTACCCCATGCCACAGCAGCTGCTACAATGGGGTAGATCTCCCAAAGGGGCTGAGGTGGTGGAAAAAATTCCAAACCTGGATGCCATGGCCAACAGCTCCAAAGCAATTGTTCCTGGTAGATCGCTGCCAAACCCGTGGTAGATGCCGCATCTGACCATCTGGTTGGAGAAGTGTCAGACAATCCTGGAAGGAACATGCTTTTACCATGCCAAGTGGTTAAGAAATTCCCCCCATGTGCAGGTCTGCTGTTGCTGAGGTGTCTAGGGACATCCTCTGATCGTCATGTTGGAAGTGTGGAAAAAAGGGGAAAGTACTCTGGATGTGAAAGCGTGGTCTTGTGGTATGATTGGCATGGCAAAATTAAGGAACCGGGTAGGGATTGTAGTTCCTTGCATTTGTAAGTACTAAGCAGGAGGTAGTGAATGATGTAGTTGAGAATGTTCCCTATTTGTCTTGTGGTAACTTGCGTGTATGGATGCCGACTCAAGTCATATGCCCAGTAATGTGATGATAGTGTCTGAGCCTTCTGTTTCTTATGGGGTACTGGGACGCCCAAGTGGTCAACCAGACTAAGCTGCCGTGAGGCTTCTAGTGAAAAATATCTTCTGATAGTGTATGACTAAGGCATCTGGATATGTTATCATAACCAGCACAGAGTATCTGCGAATATCGATAGTAGGCTAATCTACTAGCTCGAAAGATGAGCAGGGAAAGGATTGCCCAATTTATGCCATGTAAGTGCCAGTGTGTAGGGTAGATGGTAGCCGTTTACTGCGTTGATGATATTGGTCTTACTTAACCAAGCTTCAACCCATGCTTGAGTGATAGCTGTAAAGGTAGATCAATGGTGTTGTATAGTAAGAAACCTCCTCGGAGGGTATGAGCGAGTTGAGACTTGGGGTAGCGGAGGTGTGTGGTGCCAATAAGTCTATGGTTAGTCTTTGTTTAAGGGAAGATTCCTTGTGACAATACCAATGTGTTTGTGTTTGGTGCCATGCTGTAAATGGTGGAGATTGGAAGACCCCTCTGCAAATCTTGGCTATGAGTGTGTTTACAGCCAATGGTTTTGTTGTGCTGACTGTAAGTGAGGGCTATGCTATATTCCTTGAAGGTGTGTTTATGATACCTGTATGGGAGCCCTTTGAAGCTCCAGAGCTTTAATAAATCTACTACAAGTCTGGAAGGGTGATGAGTCAGTAGTGTTGAAAATGCATTAGTGTGTACAGATGGTGAGTACGTTATTTGTAAGTTGTATTGGGACACATGGTTTGTCATGTGCCCTGAACCATTTGAACATATATGCAACAGTCTATATGCAATGCAACTACTCATATCAATGGTCTCTGGTAGTTCAGAGGTGCTGGTACCTGGAGCCTGAGAGTGCTCGTCCATTTGTTTGGGACAAACTCCCTTCTGTATGGGTACCTGCACAAATAAACATCTCTACATATTCCAAATGCCAACCCAACCAAGGGATGGTCAGTTCCCGATTTACCTGGAATCCCTGGATCTGACCATCACCGATACATATATATGCCTTGCTTCCCCAATGTGCTGGGATCATACGTGCAGGGTTAACGACTTGTGTGTCATAAGAATTGATTGTACCAGATAACCGAGTTTCGGTTGGTGCTGGTTGTAGAGTAGCGTGAGGCCCAGCCTTGTGAGGGCTGTGGTGACCAACTCGAGATTGCCAGTCTATCATAAATGTTTTATTTTTATTTTTTTTTGGCTCATGAGTTTATGAGTGAGGCTAGCATAGCCTGGATGTCACCTGAGTTGATGTAGCTGGGCCTTCCCCTGCCTCCGTGTTGTCCGTTGATGTATGGAGGAGTTTGAATAACATAAATTTTACTTACCGAAAATTTCTTTTTCCTGAAGATTAGAGGCAGTGCTTACACCATAGGGATATCCAATCTGGAGGGAAAAACAGGCAGGCAAATCTCCAAACATTTTAACCCCTCCCCTAATTACCTCCTTTCCAATAAGTAGCAGCTCCTCCTGATCATCCCCAGACAATACATAAGCCAAATAGCTGCAAAATTACTTAGTTTATTAGAAAAAGGGGCGGGAATTGTAGCACTGCCTCTAATCTTCAGGAAAAAGAAATTTTCGGTAAGTAAAATTTATGTTTTTCCTTTCAGATTAGAGGCAGTGCTTACACCATAGGGATATAATAAAGCAGATCCTGAGGGCGGGTTTCAGTTCACTACTGCTTGAAGCACCCTGCGCCCAAAAGCTGCATACTCCGAGGCCAGTATGTCCCACTTGTAGTGTCCTGAGAACGTATGGAGAGAGGACCGATTAGCAGCTGAACAAATTCGAGACGGAGAAGTAGCTGCACGCAGAGCCCCTGACGGCGAAACAGCTCTAGTAGAATGTGCCTTTATAGGGCCTGCAAATTCCGTGCCACTCTTAGAATAAGATAACAGAATACAATCCTTCAGTCATCTAGCCAGAGAACTCTGCGAAACCAACATACCTTTTCTTTGTGCCTATGAACAAGACAAACATACCGATATCCTAACGGAAGGATTCCGTAGCTTTAGATATTGCCAAAGACATATCGTTACGTCTAAGCAGTGAAAATTACTTACCAAGGCATTAGACGGATTCCGACACAAGGTCGGCAAAACCACTTCTCGGTTGACATTGGCAACAGAAAAAACTTTAGTGATACCTGAAGGATTGAGCTTCAGAACCTCCTTGTCCTGATGAAAACCAAAAAGGGAAAATACTCCCGAAGCGCTCGGAGCTCACATACTCTTTTAGCTGACGAATAGCCATCAAAAGAAAACGGTATCCAAAGAAAAACATCTTCAGGGAACTTCTTCCAATGGTTCAACAGGCGGTACTCAAAGCGCGGAAAGGACCAAATTCAGATCCCAGGGAGGACAGGTTTCCCTAACAAAGGGCACCAAACGTGTCAGAGCTCTGAAGAACCTTGAAATCAGAAAATTCGAGGTGAAACATCTGAGGGAGAAGAAACCGATAGCAGAAACATGTAATCTAAATGAAGCAGGATTAAGAGCTTTGCAAATCTCATCTGAAGGAAGCATAGAATCATCTGGATGGACGCGGAAACAGGGTTGACTTCAAACCTACAACATCGCTGAAAAAACTTCCAAATCCTAACGTAGAACCTTGAAGTAGATGCCAACAAAAATTTTTATAACTTCAGGATCCAGACCTTTACTCTCTAAATCTGGAGTTCAGAAACCAGGCCGTCAATCGGAATCTCCGAAGGGCCGGAAGAGGCACCATGGTGTCCTCTAGAATTACTCCTGAAAGAGGAAGCTTCCAAAAGGTGGCCCCCGGAAAGTTCAGGAGAACCGAGAACCAACTTCTTCTTGGCCACCCTGGAAGGATTAGGATAATACTTACATTTCCCAGCCTTACTTTTTGAAGTATTCTGGGAATAAGCACTACTGGCGGGAAGATATATGCCAGGTTGAACTTCCATGGTACTGACAGGGCATCTATGAAATCCGGCCTGTCTGCTGGATTTAGGGATGCAAAACGTCTTGTCTTCCTGTTCACTCTGGGTGCCATCAGGTCTATCTCTGGAACACCGAAGCGGACTGTGCTGAACTTGAAAGTTCTGCATGACAGGGACCAATCTGCTTGTTTCAAATGATGCCTGCTCAGGGCATCTGCCACCACATTGAACTTTCCTAAAATGTGAACTGCAGAGATTGACATAAGGTGCACTTCTGCCCACAGCATGATTATTGAACAAAGGCTTTCTAATCTTGTTGATCTCGTACCTCCCTGTATGTTCAAATATACCACTGTCGTTCGATTGTCTGAACGAATTTGAATATGTTGAACTTTGATGAGAAACTGAAACGCCAAGAGTGCCATCCATACGGCCTTTAATTCCCTGAAGTTCGAGGAACTTCTCATATCCTTCTCTTGCCAGGACCCCTGCTTCTTTATGTCTTCCAGATGGGCCCCCCAGCCCAGCGCAGAGGCGTCTGTTGATATGATAGTGAAGGACTTCATCCGGAATGACAGACCCTCGTGGAGGAATCGAGAAAATGTCCACCACTGCAGACTTTTCAAAGTTAGATCGTTAAACCTCATCAGCCTATCTAGGCCGAGTTCCTGTCGATACCAGACCTGCAGAATGTTTCTTTGTAGAGGTCTCATTCTGGCTATTGCCCAAGCGACTGCCGGGATTGAGGCTGTAAACAGACCCAGCAAGCACCTGGCTTCTCTGATTGAAAACATACTTTTTTCTCAGAGATTCCGGATTAACCGCTTGATCTTTAGTATCTTCCCCTCTGGCAGGAATAACTTCATCGCGATAGAATCCAAAATTAGACCCAAGAACTGGATCCTTTGAACTGGCACTAGTTCCGATATGATGAAATTTATTAGCCAGCCATGCTTTTCCAGCGATTTGATGGCTGTCCCCAGGTCTAACTGTAGTTGAACTTGGGACTCTGCAATCAACAGCCAGTCGTCCAAAGATGGAATGACAGCGATGCCCATACTTCTTAGAAAGCTTGAACTACTACTCGAAGCTATGTGAATACTCTGGGCGCTGATGCCAGGCCGAAAGGCAGTGCTCTGAATTGGTAATGTTTGGTTACCGATTGGCAGCACACCGCAACCGTAGAAAACTTTTGCTGGATTCTGCTATGGGTACATGAAGATAGGCATCTTTCAAATCCAGGGAAGCAAACCAACTTTATGGGTGAATAAGCAGAGCAGCCGACTTTACTGTGTCCATGAGGAATTTCTTTATGATAACCCGCTTGTTTACGGCCTTTAGGTCTAGGATAGGTCCGAACGAACCATCTGGTTTTGGCACCAAGAAAAGTCTTGAATAGGTGCCTTGATGTCTTTCCTTTAGAGGAACTTCTTCCACCACTCTTTTTAGTAACAGAGTCGATACTTCCCGCATCAGAGAGAGTTCCATATCTAGAGAATGAATCTTGGAACATAGAAACATGTTCTTTAGGGCTTGTGATAATTCTAGAGCGTATCCGTGCTCCATCACCGTAAGGACCCATCGATCTGATGTTGTCTCTTTCCAGTGCTCTAGGAAGAGACTCAACCTTCCACCTACAGGCCTGGCGTCATCATTTTTTATTTCTCTTGGCAGTAAACCTTTCCTTCTTCCTATAATCAAAGGCTCTTTTCTGTTGACCCTTGAAATAGTTTCTACGAAAGGAACTTCTAAATGAGGGAAGTGTCTCTGCGTTACGGCTTCTAACTGCTTCCTATATGATACTGGTAAAGCATTCCTTCCTTCCTTCATCTGTTTCAACAACTCATCCAGTTTTGAACCGAAAAGTCTTCCAGGTTCAAAAGATAGTTCACACAGTGAATTATCAGATGCCGCATCTGCTGACCAATTTCTAAGCCAAAGTGCTCTTCTGGCGACTGTTGAAATACCTATATTCTTGGCCGATAAATTCAGGCTTTCTGCAGAGGCATCCACTAAAAAATCAGATGCCATACTGATATTTTATAATAGCTTTAACGGGTCTTCCTTAGCTTCTCCCGTATATACCTTTTCTAGTTCTTCCAACCAAAGATTTATGGGCCTTGGCAACGGATGACCCCGTAATCAAAGCTTTAGCTTGAGCTGCAGAAGAGATGAACAACATCTTTAAGGAGGAGTCCATGCGTTTAACCATGACCTCCTTGAGGCCGCTTGAAACTCCAATTGGTAATGTAGTCTTCTTACCTATTTGAGCAATAGGAACGCCCACTACAGGGACAGTATCCAGCTTACAGTCTTGTTCCGCTTCTATGGAAAGAGAGAATTAAAAACTGTCTAGCCAATAAACAGCATGTGACTTGGGAATTTTCCATTCTTTTAAATCAATACCCCAATCTGTGGGTGAAAAAGAAACCTATAGGACTTTTACCCTGTGTGGCGAAACCAACCTCGCCACTGGGCCCTGGAGAAGCCTGTTTGCTAGCCTCCTACCTACTGACTATGGCCCCTGGGTTATTTGGGGCATATTGTACTGTATATTGCTGCTACTGGCCCTTTTAACAGCATCTATGGACATATTGGGACTTTTGGGACTACTGTCCCTTTAAGACTGTGCTACATATTCTAGTGTACTGCCTGTAATATTATATGTGTATTTGTGTGTTAAGCTTAACCTGGGATATGTATGCAGCATTCACCTGATTGTTCGGTAGAATCACTCCATTCATTATATTGAGTGAAACTACCGAACAACCAGACCACCCAGGAATAAGTGTGCCTCCAATTACAGTTTGCAACAATGTTGCAAACAGGTAATTGGCAATCCATGTAATGTATTCTTTGTCCTCTGGGTGGCCGCCATTCGGGAAACAAACACGTGGCGGCGGCCATCTTAAACTACCGAACAGCGGTGTTTTGCCGTCGAGTGTCTGGAACTAAAATCGGACACTTGACTAGGCAAACACCGCTGAGACCTCCATACTTCCAGAAATTCGTATAAAAACTACCGAATGGCCCGCCGTTCGGTAGAAAGAACCCCTCAAACAAGGGAATTCATTCAAACCCTCTCCAGGCTCTATAACACAGGCAATTCGCCTGTTTTCATTCCCTTGTTTGTGACCGACCGCAGGGCCAAAATGCATGGAACTGTTTTCGGATACTTTACCCATGCGGTCGGTCAAATCTTTGGAACCCCATATCTCCCGAACCATTCATCCGAATGACTTGAATTTTGGATATGTTGTCCCCCTGAATAAGGGCTATCCAGCAATGCTGGATTTAAAGGTGTACCCCCGGGTTTTGGGGTACATCCAGAACTTGGCTGAAAAGGTGTACCGGATAATTGGGTTTAATGTTATCTGAGGGGAGGGGATGTGTGGGCTGAACCATGTATGTGATTGGTTATTTTATGCCTCCCCCTGGGTGTGGCCTGTAAGTGTACAAGTGTAATAAAAGCCAGGCTGGATGAGCCAGGCGAGAGTTCCTGTTTTAACCTCAAAGTGATGTGTCGTCTCATTATTGGGGGAAGGATTTATTGTATGCTGTTCCAGTTGACTGCTAGGGGTACAAGCCTATTCGTATGGTTCCTATTCAATGGTCTACAGCATTCATACGCTTGGGAGAATTTAAAGGTTTCTTGGATTCGGTGATTATGGTGTCTGCCAGAGTGCTTGGAGTCCTCAGGAAGCACTAGGAGCATCCTTTAACAGAGGTACTCAGTCGGGGTGCCAGGTGATCCGTTACACCCTGTTTCTTCAAGTTCAAATGCAACTGCACTTCTTTAATCAATTCCCCAAATGGATTCTACTGGGAATGCAGATTCCTCATTTGATGAGACACTGCTGAATTATCGCCATACTCAGAACCACTAGTTCCAAACTAGAATCGGAACTTCCCAAGATCTTAGGCTTTTTGTTAGCATGTATTACAAGCTGAGAATCCTGGGCAACCGAAGCCTGGATTGTCTGTAATGCTGCTGACCACATATCCACAACTGTTTGCTGCATACTTTGTTGCAACCAGCTGATAAAGTGGACATTACTGTTCTTTGTGCTTCCTCTGAAGCTTCTTTGAACACACAGAGCAAAGTTTTCTTTTTACAACCATCTGGCATAAGATGGCCACACACAGAGCACATTAAATGCTTGGCTAGATGTACATTTCCCCTTCTCAGCAACATTATCCAAATTTTCAGGATTATATACTGGGAACAGAAAACAAACAAGGGAAAATAAACAAAATTTTTCCCTAAAGATTCAGGCTAGAACCATTTAAATAAAAACTTAATCAGTCTTACCTTAAATGGCCTGAGAGTGTGTTGGAGGGCAGGTGAGAAACACACTTTGCAAACCGATCTGAGAGCTCCTGGCAAACAGAGGTTGCTGCTGGTAATGCTCCTTTTAAGTCCTGTAACCAAACAAAAAACGCCAAGTTCAAATTTGGCGCCTGAATCCAGGTTCGCATTGCGCATGTGCATAGCGCTCTGCGACTCCCTGGTGGAACGCAACGCAACCTGTGTGTGCGTTCCACCGACAGGACCTCCCAGCCGACGCACGCCTGCGTCCTTCGTCAGACCGGCACCTGGCACGGCAAGAGACGGAATAAATTCTGAGGGACCACGCCGTCCGGCGTGTTAAACGCTACTTACCCGAACATCAAGGAAGCAGAGCCTCCCGAGCCTCAGCCCTTCTCACCTGCTTCCTGGAGAACCTTCCTGCATAACCTCCCCTGCCGAAGGCAGGCAAAGAACTGGGGATGATCAGGAGGAGCTGCTACTTATTGGAAAGGAGGTAATTAGGGGAGGGGTTAAAATGTTTGGAGATTTGCCTGCCTGTTTTTCCCTCCAGATTGGATATCCCTATGGTGTAAGCACTGCCTCTAATCTGAATGGAAAAACTCTGCTTTCCTTGCTGTAGCAGGGTAGGGGATTTGTCACCTCCTTAGGTCGGTGGTAATGTGTGGGATCGTCCAGGATCTGATTGCTGCTGGACTAGCAACATCTCCTCTGCTTGAAGGTGTATCAATTCTAGCCGGGGTGCTAGGAAGAGGTGATTCTTCACCATCTTTTGGAGAAATACTTAAATAACAATAAAGATTGCAATTATTATTTGTACCCAGGGTTCTTGTACTGGCTTTCTAGCTAAGCCGTAAGGTGAAATGATTAGGCTTGGTGTTTTTTGGTGACTGGTGAGGCCCTGCTAGTTGCCAAGTGGCTTGAGAGGCTCTATCTATGCTTGGCGCGAGGGGATTTTTTGTGGCCACTGAATGTTGTGGCAGGATGTTGGCCTCTCGGTGACAGTAACCAGAAAATAGGAAGGGGAGTGACAGGTGAGGCCCTCTCTGATACAATGCGAGGCGGCTAGCTCATGAGTGGCCCGAGGGGTGTATGCCTCCGAGTGTGAGGCGGGATGTTGGCCTCGCAGGACCACTAACCGAAGCATAATGCAGAGAAAAAAGGGGGTAATACCTATTGGGCCCTAGAACCCTAATTGCCAGTACACTATTACTATTCCAGGGAAGGTAAGAGACGAATAACTACGTGAGCAGGTGTATGCACCCTGTAGTATGGTATTGAACCTGACAATCCATATAAGTTTTTAGTAGTAACTGTAACCTGAATGGATAAAACCGTATGGCATAAGGAAATGTGGCATAGACCAAGCTTATCTTAATACGTACAGTATATGTGAAAAGTAAAGTGCTGTGATGTGTAAATATTAAACATCGTAGCCATACTGGTTAAATCTTAACCCATTAAGTGCCGTATGTACAAGTGAAAATGTGGTCTGTCCCCACCTTGTAAGTTGTATGTCCCCTTGCTAGGGGAAAGTCTTTTGTGTGAGCAGCGTGCTGTGAAAAATGTATGTGAACTATATTACTAGTGACGTATATACAGATGCGTCTGCTACTGTGTAATAATATATGTATTTATACCAGATGTTGATATAGTGCTTGCTATGTGAATTGTTGTATGTCTTATATAATGGTAGGGGTCAGTGAACATGGTGTTGCAAAATGCAAGTGCACTGGAGATCTGACGAGTGCCCTATAGGTGCAGTGTAGTTGGATACTGATTGGTATGTGAAATGTTGTTTGTCTGTTGACCTATAGGTGTCAGTGTTTTGGTGTTTGTAAAACCCCATGAAAATTGTCAACGTACTTGACAGACCTGTAGGTGGCAGTGTTGATAGAACCACTGTTGGTCTTTATGTGAAATGTAAATTATTGTGAATTAAACCTGAAGTTGAGCCCGTGCTGGAGTTTAATTTATGGTTTATGGTTATGTTTAAAACAATCTTATGTGTAATTTATATTGGCTGGTAAATTGTATATGACGTGCGAAGACAGTTTTGCTGTTGACCAGTAGGGGTCAGAAATGCTGATTGTATGTTAAAATACCCTTTAACCCCTTAAGGACCAAACTTCTGGAAAAAAAGGGGATCATTACATGTCACACATGTCATATGTCCTTAAGGGGTTAATCCTACCGTTTGACAGATAGGAGTCAGTATAAAGGCGAAAATGCTGTAGTTAGTTTGTTTGCTTTTGAAGTGAATTAAAAAAGTCTGAGAAGCCTGTAGTATACCGATTGACCGGTAGGGGTCAGCATGTAGGCGAAAATGCCGTGTTTAGTTGGTTTGTACATGAAATGCAATAATGTCTGAGAAGCCTGTAGTACACTGAATGACTGGTAGGGGTCAGTGTGTAGGTGAAAATGCAGTGGTTTATTGTTTTGTACATGAAAAGCAAAACCGTCCTAGAAGCCTGTAGTACACCGAATGACTGATAGGGGTCAGTGTGTAGGTGAAAAATGCAGTGGTTTGTTAGTTTGTACATGAAATGCAATAATGTCTGAAAAGCCTGTAGTACACTGAATGACTGGTAGGGGTCAGTGTGTAGGTGAAAATGCAGTGGTTTATTGTTTTGTACATGAAAAGCAAAAACATCCTAGAAGCCTGTAGTACACCGAATGACTGATAGGGGTCAGTGTGTAGGTGAAAAATGCAGTGGTTTGTTAGTTTGTACATGAAATGCAATAATGTCTGAGAAGCCTGTAGTACACCGAATAACCGGTAGGGGTCAGTGTGTAGGCGCAAATGCAGTGGTTAGTTGATTTGTACATGAAATGCAATAATGTCTGAGAAGCATGTAGTACACCAAATGATCAGTAGGGGTCAGTATGTAGGCGCAAATGCAGTGGTTCGTTGATTTGTACATGAAATGCGATAATGTCTAAGAAGCCTGTAGTATACCAAAAAACGGAAGGGGTCAGTGTGTAGGTGAAAATGCAGTGGTTTATTGGTTTGTACATGAAAATGCAAAAAACATCTAAGATGCCTGTAGTACACCAAATGACCGATAGGGGTCAGTGTGTAGGTGAAAAATGCGGTGGTTGGTTGGTTTTTACATGAAATGCAATAATGTCTTAGAAGCCTGTAGTACACTGAATGACCGGTAGGGGTCAGTGTGTAGGCGAAAATGCAGTGGTTCGATGGTTTGTACATGAAATGCAATAATGTCTGAAAAGCCTGTAGTACACTGAATGGCCGGTAGGGGGTTTAAACAAATGATATGCCTGAACTTGCAATGGTTTTAGAACAGACTTAGACAAAATGCAGCCGTAAAGTAAGGACCTGACCCGTGCATGGTGCCGTGGGACTGATGCCTGGCGTAACAGGTAGGTCGACTTACGGTTTGTGAGTCACTTGGACACCATCCACGGTGATGGATTGAAGAAAGAAGGTGGTAGGCCGGAAAAGCCTGTGGCTGGATTCCTGACACAGCTCTGCTTAGAAAACCTCATGGAGTAATCAGGTAAAATGGCGTCTGGATGACCTGGAAGTGGAAATCATTCTGATGCTGACCTCAAGTGATATGAGTCAGGTAAGGGGTGTCCCTTATATAGGGGAGTGAATTAATTTAAGCCCCTCCCACAAATACAGGCCAAACGGCCTTAATACATATATACACACATATACATATATATATATATATATATATATATATATATATATATATATATATATATATATATATATATATATATATATATATATATATATATATATATACACATATATGAATTCTACATATATATTATTGTAATATTTTTACATAACTAGGTATTTTTATTAATTACAATTAGCGGGATCTGCCTGACAACCCATGCCGAAAGTATAGGGAATTTAGCACTATATTTAACCCTATAACTTTCCAAGACACAATAAAACCTGTACATGGGGGGTACTGTTTTACTCAGGAGACTTCGCTGAACACAAATATTAGTGTTTCAAAACAGTAAAATGTATTACAACGATGATGTCGCCAGTAAAAGTGAAGTTTATTGCATTTTTCACACACAAAAAGCACTTACACGGACGATATTATTGCTGTGATACTTTTTACTGTTTTGAAACACAAATATTGTGCTGTAAATTTAAAAAAACACCATAAAACCTGTACATGAGGGGTACTGTTGTACTCGGGAGACTTCACTGAACACAAATATTTGTGTTTCAAAACAGTAAAAAGTATCACAGCAATAATATCGTCCGTGTAAGTGCTGTTTGTGTGTGAAAAATGCAAAAAAAAGTCACTTTACTGGCGATATCATCGCTAGAAACATAGAAACATAGAATGTGACGGCAGATAAGAACCATTCGGCCCATCTAGTCTGCCCAATTTTCTAAATACTTCATTAGTCCCTGGCTTTATCTTATACTTAGGATAGCCTTATGCCTATCCCACTCATGCTTAAACTCCTTTACTGTGTTAACCTCTACAACTTCAGCTGAAAGGCTATTCCATGCATCTACTACCCTCTCAGTAAAGTAATACGTCCTGATATTATTTTTAAACCTTTGCCCCTTTGTGTATATGTATACTTAGATTATATATATATATATATATATATATATATATATATATATATATATATATATTAGTCCTAAATTGTATTATAGGACTAATATATATATATATATATATGATCTAAGTATCTAGAATGTATTTTTACACTGTTTTAAACTTTATTTTTTTTTTCAGACAGCAGGGGGAGTACCTGTCATTACAGGCACTCCCCATGCTGGCACTGCCTTGGACGGCTATACTGTCAATGTGATGACCATTAATCATGTGCACAATAATCTAAAAACAATTGAAAGTCTGGTGAACAAAAATAAATGATGAACCAAAATAATAAAAAAATTAATAATAAGAAGAAGGTAATACACCTGTAAGTGTAATATTCCTTTAAAACTCTCTAGAGTAGTCCAGAATCAAACTGCCATAAACACAATCAAAATTAGCATATGAATAATCACAATTTCCTTGCATGCCCGTGACCGGGTATGATGTCCCAATCTAGCTCATGCATGTGCAGTTGTGCCATATACCGACAATATGGAATATATAGAACTTCATACAAGCCCCAGAAATGATAAAAAGTGTGTCAAAATGTTGTTACAATACTTCTTTGTGCCACAATAGACCACATGACCATCAGGGAATAAAAGACAAATGGAGGACAAACTGTGCCCTGGGTGATCAAACTTGCCATGAGCAGGATTAGCCATTTATGAAAATACAAGGTATTTCCTAGGGCATTAACAGAATTGCTATAACTGGAGTTACAGAAAGTAGTTTCCTGCTCACTAAAGGTGAGCCTTCATGGGATCACCTTTGTACAGGGCTGTATCCTGAAGCTTTCCAAAGAAAAGAGGCTCAACTCTTTCTGGACAGGGAGTAACAATCTCCAGGTAAACAAAAAGAAAATGTAAAATTGCCAAAAATGAAAATACTATCTTATAGGGGAATCACATGATCAAAAAGATAGGGGGCAGGAGGGTTATGTATACCTTCATTTTCATTAGGTTCAGGTCTAATTAAGGGGAGGGAGGAGCTACCCATTGTTGTGCTGTCAATGATATGGACAGGGCAATAAAAAAATAAATACGTTATGAGTAGGTTTGATTAATGAATATAATGAATATAAGAATGTTAAAAATCTGTAGGTGACAAATCAACTTTAAAGTATCGGTTTCACTAACAGTTCTTCATAAACAAGTATGTTGGCTTGGAAATTCCATCAGAAATCTGTCAACAAGTCTTTGCAATCAAGCAGTCGCTTGTTTTTCTTGCTACGCCGAGCCCTAAGCTGAGAGCAATCAACCCCAAAGATCAGTAAATTAACAGCTCCCCTGATTGATGCAGCTATTATCCATAAAGAGAAACGCGAGAGGTAAAATCTGTGAAAGTTTTTCTTATTTACATGACTTTTTTATTTTTTTCAATAAGGCATTGAATCACCAAATTTGTAAATTATAAGATTGTTTTGCTCAATTACATATTCTGGCTAAATGAACAACAAAAATGCATTTGGTGGTTTAAATTCTATAAACCAAACAAGGAAGTGCAGTTTAGAAACATGAGATATTGCAGATACTTTATCTTAATAATCCTAACTAAAAAGAGGTAAAACAATTGGAGGTAAAACTCATAGGAGGTAAAACATGAGTATGTTTTTTTTATTTTATTAAAACACTTTTTAATGGCGGAGCCTGGCAGCGCAACTGAATAGACGCCATTTCCACAGCTCCGTGCGACGAAATAAGGGCAGATACCACAGCAGCATACTGCCCTGATCCCGCCGATGCCTTTTTCACACACCCCGGGCAAAAAATCTCAGACCCGTGGCACCAAGGCCTACCGCACCATCCGGCACTCTCCAGCAGCCTACGGAGGCCCGCTAGACTGGGACGACTCCGACTACCTGACCCTGTTAACGGGCAGCATGGGGAGAAAAACCCCCAGGCCAGCCGCAACCACTGCCAAACCGCAGCATGACATAAGCTACATGCTGCAACAACCGGCGTCGGCGAAGACCCCGTCGGCACGGGAGACATCACCCACCAGGGAGCCCTCACCCACAAGGGGAGGCGATGTGACCCCAAGTCAGAGCCCGATGCCGGCAAATGGAGAGACGCCAAGCCCAAAAGAGACAGAAGCACCGGCTACCAAACGAGAGCTTCAAGAAATGCTCACTGGCCTCCAAAACAACCTCAGGACGATGTGGGAGGCGGACTTGGCGGTTCTCAAAACGGAGGTACAAGCAGTCAAAGGGCGCACACAAACCACTGAACATAATGTGACAGACTTGCAAAAAGGCCTCAAGGAATTGAGCAACAGAGTACAACACATCCAGAATACACAAGCTGAAACTAACACGCAACTGCTAATACTGGACGACAGGGGCAGGAGGAAGAACATTAAGGTGCGGGGAGTAGCGGAAACCATACCCCTAGAAGAACTACCGCACTTCATAAGAAGGTTGGTGGTGTCACTACTCTCACCCAGAGAGGCTAAATATTTCTCCTTTGATGGGGCATACAGAATAGCTAAATCCCCAAAAGCCCCTGCAACCGCGCCATGAGACATCATCCTTAGGTGTCAAACGATATCCAATAAATTAAGCTTGCTAGCAGCGATAAAAGGAAAGACGCCTTACGACTTTGAGACCTGTAAAATATTATTTTTCCAAGACCTCAGCAGAGCCACATTAAAGTGGCGCAAAGCCATGCAACCCATCACGCAGACATTACAAAAGGCAGGCCTAACATACAGATAAGCAACACCGCAAACACTATGGGTTACTAAAGGAGGAAAGCATTATAAAGCTACAGACCCAGCAGACGCTCCCGCACTCCTGACAGCCCTGGACCTACAACCACGGCGGGGCTCTGCTCAAGATCCTCAGGACGCGCAACTCTTCACAGACACTGATTCAGACGCGTCCTCTTCTGATGTCAGAGGCACCAGGAGACCAAAGACCTGAACCGACCAGCGTACCCGAATATCTCCAGCAGTGACATTTCTGAGACTTTCTTAGCCTAAAAGTTACACAATGTTAAATGTTCCATGCTTCATGGTCCACTTTTTCTACTCACTCTCATACACGCCAATATATATATATATATACACACATTCACCTAACTCAGCCGAGTGACCCAAAGGGCACACACAGAGCACACACTACGGCTAGGAACTCTCTCCCCCCCCCTTACCGCCACGCCAGGGAGGAACCGAAGAAGGGTCTGAAGAGGGCCACCCACTAGCGACCACCACATGAGACCAGCACCACCAAGGAATCAACAATTAACCCTCTTACACGCACTCAAATAGACTTAGAACCCGCATACCTCATTGGCATACAATATACGCGACACTACACATAGCGGGGGCTTTCAAACCCACATATTGCTCAACTCGATACAACCCGACAGACTACCATACTTCAAACAAAAAATGTGCAACATGCCACCCAGCTAGAAACCACAACATGTGATACTACACGCATAGCTTACCACTGTGCTAGCCAAGATAACACAAAACTGTATGAACCAACTAACTTACAAATAGTATGTATCATGCAAACTTGCACCAAAAATCTTAACCTTACGAATAGCACCCAGCGGCTACTAAGCTACAGCACTGATCCTAGTTCAGCAAGTTACACGTTTTCTTTTTCATAGATGTTATTGTTAGGCTACTCATTATGTATGGATTGAGCTTATTGTCATCTCAATCTCTGACATGACTTTAGGCTAGTTTATTAATCTCAAAATATTTGTTGTCTTTATCTCCAGTGCCACAATACCGAATCCTTTGATAAGCCTGTACCTATTATCGTGGCATTGCAAACATGTATGTCAAACTTTTGCACTACAAAATAAAGAATTTAAAAAAAAAAACACTTTTTAATAAAATATCTCAAAATACACTTACACATTTAAAGCATTTTCAGCAAATACATTAAAATAAACAGTGGTTGATCACAAAATAAAAAACAAGCTACTCCATGTCATCTCAGGTGCCTGTTTCCTTCCACCCAACGTACTCTAGATATGCTTCTTCCAATGGGATAAATGTATCTGAGGCTCCTCAGGATAATATTACGCTCATATACTTTGTAATATATTACCAATTATGTAAAAAAACAAAAGTTAATTAATACTCCACCTGTCTCAATTACCTGTATATATTTATTTATTGAGCAAACAGAACAAAGGATTCAGGTAGTGCCAAAATAAATACAATTTTGTAGTAAGAAATGTAAAAGTTTTCAAATGTTGAAAAGTATGTCTACGGAGTGGTATCACACATCAACGGCATATGCAAAAGAGAAAATAGGAGACCAATAGTGCAGTATTGTAAGTCTATGGATTATAGACTATGGAACATAGAACGAAAAATTGCATACTCACGTTTTTCAGAGCTATAACCAGCTCTCGGTAAAACAGTTTACAATTGTATTTAAACTCCCCACTTGTAGGATATCCCTAAGATGGTAGCTGTAGTGTAGATTATGTGCAGGACATAAGCCTCCTCTGCACTGTACTTCCTAAACATTGTCTACTACGGTAATAAACTTTAACTAAATAACTAAACTTTAATTTGTTTTTTCACCCCTAACTAGATTATCACTAAATTCCCAAATTCTCAATAAATTCCACCCACCCAACTAACTAAATCACAAATTAATAAAATAAAATATGTAACCCCTTTGGGTTACTAAAAAAATAAAATGTAATCCTTGAAGGTAAAAAAAAAACTCGATCACAGTAAAGTACTGTATATTGATCACTGCTGGCAGGGAAAGGGTTAATTTGTTTAAAAGGACAGGTAAAGTGAATTGGAACCTTTAAGAACAGTTTAATTTTCTTCAGGGACACAAAGTATGAACAATCCGTCTCTCTCCACTTCAAAAACCCACAAGAGGTGTAGGGAGGTGGATCAGATATCCCAGCGCTGGGAAATCAAGATTTGCTGTTGCTGGTCTGCCCCTGACTCGGAGGCACCCAGCAACAGCGTTAACCTCGTGATCGCCGGCACCGCGATGGTCGGGGGTTAATTTTAATGCATAACGTACCGGGTCTGTCACACGGCGTCAAGGGTTTCCTCAGGATGATGGACCCGGTCCATCACCGATCATTAAGGGGTTAAATACCACTGTAAGCGTTATTACCGAGAGCTGGTTATAACTCTGAAAAATGTGAGTTGTCATTTTTTAGATCTATGTCCATAGACTTACAATACTGCACTATTGGTCTCCTATTTTCTCTTTTGCAAATGCCGTGTGTGATACCACTCCATAGACATCTTATTCAACATTTCAAGACTTTTCAAACCTCAAAGGGACAACATTATCTTTTTCTTGGTACCTTTTTTTTGATCACTTACTACAATATTGTATTCATTTTGCCTCTACCTATCCTTTGTTCTGTTTGTGCGATTTATCCTTGAAGGTTTTGAGGGTTACCTTCCTATTCAGGTGTGCAGCCCCCTGGTAATCGGTTATTGTAGCGCTGTTCCTTGCTTTTTGTGTTCTGTAACATATATTTATTTATAAACAAAGATTAGACGGAATATCTTACATGCACATAACAGTAGAAATTCTGACTGTATAAATGGTGTTCCTATAACAGGATAAAAAACAAAGGGAACAAATAATGGTGCAGTATCGTTGGTACTGACGGGGGAAATTACAATATTCCCAATAAAATCCCAATGAATTTGCACTCACAAACAAGGAGCCAATCAATATCCGGCTCAGATCATCAGCTTTGTGGGATATAAGAGGTCCCACTCCCTCCTCTGTGTGTAAGGGATCTTCCTTTTGTTGTAATCACAGGCATACAGTTGGAGTAATCAAAGTGCTTTATTCCATAAAGTGCACAAATAAGATTAAAATAAATAAAAACCTTACAGTCTGTACTGGTGTGTCTTGAAAAGGTAGCAATACGCGTTTCGCCTCTCAGGGAGGCTTCCTCAGTTGCTGGCTTACTGTCCTAGGGGTGGTCGTTCTTTTAAATCCGTTTCTTAATTCACAATGGGTGTTACTTCCGGGTCGCGTTCATTTCTTGTGTATTTCCGGTTTGCGTTCCACCGTTATTAGGAAGCTGTGTCTTAAATATAACAAAGAAGAACGACAACAAAGCGAAGTAACAGATGAGTATCAACACACATCATTAAAGGAAAAATCTGACTTCTTTCCAAGACATTTGATTTCAAATGAAATAAAAACCTTTGAGACCATGGTCATGGAAGAAGTAGGGAAATTGAAAAAGATTAACAAATACCAACATAATTTATCAGTGAAAGAAAAAGGAACACTATAAAGCATCAAAAATAATATAGACTGGGTAGTGAAACCAGCGGACAAAGGAGGAGGAATCGTAATTTTTAATAAAACACAATATATAGAGGAAGCGCTAAGAATACTGTCGGACCTTTCAACGTATAAAAAAGTTAAAAAATAATCCTCTAAAAGAAGTTATAGTTACCTTTAAAGAATATGTAAACAAAGGAAAAGAAGCAGGAATATTAAATGAAAAAGAAGCAGAGTACCTTTGGATTAAAAATCCTAAAATCCCAGTGTTTTACCACTTACCTAAAGTACATAAAAATATCATGAACCCTCCAGGTAGACCAATTATATCAGGTATAGATTCCATATCCACCAGGATATCAGAATACATAGATGTTCTCCTTCAACCAATAGTTACGAAAAATCCATCGTATCTTAAAGACACGATGCATGTCCTACAGATATTAGAGAAAACAGAGTGGCAAGAAGGAAACCTGTTAGTAACTTGCGATGTCACCTCCCTTTATAGTAGAATTCCGCATGAAAAAGGGATAGCAGCAGTTAAGCACTTTTTATTAAAATCAAATTTTAAAATGGAACAAGTGAATTTTATATTAGAAGGTATTTTATTGATTTTAACCAATAATTTTTTTGGGTTTGAAGGAGATATGTATCTACAGGTCTGTGGGACGGCGATGGGCACCAAGTTTGCTCCCAGCTACGCAAATTTGTTCATGGCCTTTTGGGAAGAATCATATGTGACCCAGGGCCATGGTTGGGTAGCAAACTTGGTGTCCTATTGCCGTTTCATAGACAACATTTTCTTTATCTGGAAAGGCAATAGGGATCAACTAGAAGATTTTATTAAATATTTAAACTCTAACAATTGGGGAATCCATTTAACTAGTACATATAGTGAGGAGGAAATCCTAGATCTCAATATAAGCAGCCAAGACTCTAATATAATTACTAAAAATCACTTCAAACCTGTAGATGCCAATGGGTATATAGACAGGAACAGTTGCCACCACCACCCGTGGCTTGAAAACGCACCGAAAAGCCAGTTCCTAAGAATACGACGGAATTGTAAGAATGACACAGATTATATAGAACAAGTGAACTATATAAAACAACAATTTCAGGAAAAAGGATACGATGTACTAGCCCTACATAGTTACATAGCTGAAAAGAGACTTGCGTCCATCAAGTTCAGCCTTCCTCACACCTGTTTTTTGCTGTTGATCCAAAAGGCAAAAAAAAAAAACCCAGTTTGAAGCACAATTTTGCAACAAGCTAGGACAAAAAATTCCTTCTTGACCCCAGAATGACAGTCAGATTTATCCTTGAATCAAGCACATATTACCCTACATTGAAAGATTATATCCTTGAATATTCTGTCTTTGCAAATATGCATCTAGTAGCTGTTTGAACATCTGTATGGACTCTGATAAAACCACTTCTTCAGGCAGAGAATTCCACATCCTGATTGTTCTTACAGTAAAAAAACCTTTCCTTTGCCTTAGACAAAATCTTCTTTCTTCCAGTCTAAACGCATGGCCTCGTGTCCTATGTAAAGTCCGGTTTGTGAATAGATTTCCACACAATGGTTTGTATTGGCCCCGAATATATTTGTATAATGTTATCATATCCCCTCTCAGGCGACGTTTTTCTAAACTAAATAGGTTTAAATTTGTTAACTGTTTCTTCATAGCTGATATGTTCCATTCCTTTTATTAATTTTGTAGCCCGCCTCTGCACTTTTTCTAGTGCCATGATATCCTTCTTTAGAACAGGTGCCCAAAATTGCACAGCATATTCAATATGTGGTCTTACCAGTGATTTATAGAGAGGCAAAATGAGCCCTAGAAAGAGATATAGACGAAGTAAAAGGGAAATCAAGGAGTGAACTAATAAAATATAAACCCAAAAGGGAAGCATTTAATAAAAACGAAATACCATTTATTTGCAATTATAATGGACAAAATAAAAATATTCAAAGAGCCATCAAAAAACACTGGCACCTTCTTAGGAATGACCCTATTCTAAATAAGATTTTACCTTCACAACCAAGGATCACATACAGGGGCGCAAGAAATTTTAAGAGTTTTTTAGTTAAAAGCCACTTAAGCCCTAAAAAAACAAACCATCTCATACAGGATCTTAAAGGTTTTTATGGATGTGGAATGTGCCTCCCATGTAGAACCACCAATAGTAACAAAAGACATCTTACAGACATAGAGAATATAATAAAACAACCCTATATAATAACAGACCATCTGACGTGTCACACGAAGGGCATCATATACATTCTGAAATGCCCTTGTAATTTATTATATGTAGGGAGAACAATCAGACCTCTGAAAATCAGGATAGCGGAGCACATAAGAAATATTAGGAATGGAATGGAAACCCATAGTGTTCCGCTACATTTTAAACAAACACATAATCAAAACCCAGAAGGCCTGTTCTTCTGTGCTGTAAAAGAAGTTAAGAAAGACTGGAGAGGAGGAGACTATATAAAAAAAATAGGAAAAGAAGAAATGAAATTTATTTACAACTTTAAAACACTAGCTCCTCACGGTCTCAATTTAGACTTTGAAGTTTGCCATTTTACATGAAATCCTTTAAGCTTATATTTCTATACACACATTTTGAATATAGTCATATCCTGTTTATTGTAAAAATTGGTATATCCTTTTTTATTGAACATTATTTGTAAACAACTATTTTTTATATGAGCACCTGCATTTGCCCTTATACATTCTCCTCTAGATGAAGTATTACTCCGTTTTTAAATTGGAAATATGTACATAAATTTGCACATATGGGATTTCCCAGTGATTTTATTATGATGGACACCCTCACACAGCACGTATTTTATGTATTTTAAACATTACCATTTTATACTTATTTTTATTAAAATTGAAGATTTTTATGCATAACTGTGATATATAATATCCAGTTAGCAGCTTATGCACCTTCAGCTCATATTCTACCTTCTATTATACAAAATTGGTCTATTTAGCCGAATATAATTGATACCGGAAAACCTATCTTATATTGAAATATAAGGGGGTTATATATATGTGTATGAAATGGTACATATTTGAAAGCACTATAATAGCTTCACCTACATACTTGATACCTGTTATTAGATACACACACGTGTGTCAGGGGTCTGCGGGCGGCTAGTAGGGGAGGCTGCTCGCAGCTCGCAGCACTCACCCTCAGTCCATCGCCGCCCGCGGTCTCCCCTCCTCCTACCTGTTGGCAAGCGGCGTCTCCTCTCCGCCGCTCGCCGCTCGCATCCGTCACGCCTCCCAGCGGCAGCATGTATAACGCTGCACGCTGGAAGGTCGTTGATTTATGCAAACGCCGGGGTCACGTGAGTGACCCGGGGTTAAAGCAACAGTACCACAATCACAGTGGGAGGCTTAGATATCTCCCACGTGTGATTGTTAATTCTGATTGGAAGTTATCCAATCAGAATTTAACCTAGGGTATTTATACTCACCTTTCCTGTTCCTACCTGCCCTGTTGTGGTCTTTGCTGTATAGTATTGATTCTGAACTTGTGATTTCTGGTTACGTACTCTCTGGCTTGTTAATCTGACTTTGTGACTTTCTCCTACCCTTTGACCTCGGCTTGTTTATCGTTATCCTGTTTTCTGGTTCCCCTGACTCGGCTTGTCTCCTGACTATTCTGTGTGTGCTTAGCCCGGCCACTCTAAGGTCCGGTACGGCACCTTCTCTGTGTGTGTGTGTGTGTCTGTTAGCGTGTTGGGTTCCCGGAATCGTGACATTACAACAGGGCCATTATGGAACCTGCTGACATTCCACAGCTCCTAGTTAATCAGGAGGCTAGAATGGATGGTTTAGACCATCGTATGGATCAGTTTGCCCAGGCTTTACAAACCATACTGGCTCGTACTGCCCACTTGCAACTTGCCGTTCAAGAAGTTGTTGCTGCTGGGCCAGAACCCAGTCCTGATCCGGTAACCGCTCCTGCTCACGTGGTTCACATGACGCCACCTCAGCGCTATAGCGGTGATCCAGCATCGTGCCGTGGTTTCCTCAACCAAATTGATATTCATTTGGTGATGAATCCGCGCTCATACCCCACTGACAGAGCCAAAATTGCTTTTCTGATCAACCATTTGTCAGGAAAAGCTCTAGCATGGGCTAACCCCATGTGGGAGAACACGTCCCCAATGTCCTTTGCAGACTTTCTAACAGCTTTCAAACGTACGTTTGATCAGCCCGGCCGGGTTGCTTCTGCTGGCAAAGCTCTGCTCAGGATCCGACAGGGCAGTAGATCAGTAGCGGATTATACCATTGAATTCCGCACTCTGGCAGCTGAAGTGGTTTGGAATAACGACTCTCTCGTAACAGCTTTTCAGGAGGGTTTGGCCGCTTACATATTAGACGAAATAGCATCCAGGGAATTGCCTATTCTTCTGGATGATCTAATAGATTATATCATTCTAATTGACAACCGTATAAGAGAGAGGCGTAGTCAAAGAAGAATGAATACACAGGGGTTACCTGCTTTACCCAGTACTGCACTACTAGCGTTACCTCCCCATACTCAACCACCTCTCGAACCCATGCAATTAGGTGCTGTAGGCTTATCTGAAGCTGAAAGGACATACCGCAGAAGGGAGGGCTTGTGCCTTTATTGTGGTAAGAGGGGGCATCTCCGAAGTAACTGTCCTAGTTTGCAGGGAAATTACAGCACCTAAGGCCTAGAGAGGGGTCGGCCTCGGGTGTTATGTTTTTTTCCCCTCATGTGTCCATCTCCAGACCATTCATTACGGTTACTCTTTTGGTCAATCAAACCACGATTACAACTAAAGCCTTGATCGATTCAGGTGCTGCAGATAACTTTATCGATGAGAACTTTGCTAAAACCGCAGCCTTGAATCTGATCCAAAAGGCCACACCCTTGGCCGTTGAGGCCATAGATGGTAGACCACTTGAGAAACCCCTGGTGACCCATGAGACCCAAGAAATGGTTATGGCCGTGGGTGCCTTACACAAAGAAAGGATAACCTTCCAAATAATTGACTCCCCTACAGCTTCCATCATACTGGGCTTCCCCTGGTTAGTTAAGCATAACCCGGTACTTGATTGGGGTTGTTTGGATATACTCTCCTGGGGGGAATCCTGTCAACGAGACTGTATGGTCCGTTTACGTCCCGTTTGTTTACTCAATGTGCCTACAGCTAAACCCCTTTCTGTTTCTGTCCCCCCTGTCTATGCAGACCTCGCATTGGTCTTTGAAAAAAGGGAAGCTGATAGACTACCCCCACATCGGGATTATGATTGTGCCATAAACTTGTTACCTGGAAAGATGCCTCCTAGGGGCAAGGTCTACCCGCTTTCTGAGAAAGAAAACCAGGTCATGGAGGAGTACATACAGGAATCCTTACGTAAAGGTTTTATCAGAAGGTCCTCCTCTCCGGCTGCTGCTGGTTTGTTTTTTGTTGCCAAGAAAGAGGGCGATTTAAGGCCATGTATAGACTATAGAGGCCTGAATAATATAACAGTTAAAAATGCTTATCCTGTCCCTCTCATTACTGAGTTGTTTGACCGTGTCAAAGGTTCTAGATTTTTTACCAAACTAGACCTCAGGGGGGCTTATAACTTGGTTCGTATAAAAGAAAACGATGAATGGAAGACAGCGTTCAATACACGCAGTGGGCATTACGAGTATCTAGTTATGCCTTTCGGACTGTGTAATGCTCCTGCTGTCTTTCAGGACCTCATAAATGATGTCCTTAGAGATTTACTACATGTCTGTGCCGTGGTCTATCTCGATGATATACTTGTGTTTTCTCCTGATCTGGAGTCTCATCATGCCCATGTGAGGAAGGTACTTAAGAGATTGCTACAAAATGGTCTTTATTGTAAATTGGAGAAATGTTTATTCGACCAAAAATCAGTACAATTCCTAGGGTACATCATTTCTGAACAGGGGTTCAGCATGGATCCTTCAAAATTAGAAGCCATGTTGTCTTGGCCTCTTCCTCAAGGCCTTAAAGCAATACAGCGATTTATAGGCTTTGCCAATTATTATCGCAGGTTTATTAAAAACTTTTCATCAGTCATTTCTCCTATCACTAAACTGACTAAAAAGGGTTTGCACCCCAGGGTTTGGACTTCTGAAGCCATTAAAGCCTTTGAGACTCTCAAAAGGGCATTTGCCACTGCCCCTGTGCTACACCATCCCGATCCTTCCCTTCCCTTTGTAATGGAAGTAGACGCTTCAGAATCAGGTGTGGGAGCTGTATTATCACAAAGACTATCCTATAACGAACCCCTCCATCCCTGTTGCTACTTTTCTAAAAAACTATCTGATTCGGAGAAAAATTACGACGTTGGGAACAGGAAACTATTAGCTATTGTGATGGCTTTTAAAGAGTGGAGATACTTATTAGAAGGAGCCAGACACGAAATCCTGGTTATAACTGATCATAAGAATCTCTCCTATATAGCTGATGCTAAAAGATTGTCCTCTCGTCAAGCCAGATGGTCCTTATTTCTATCACGCTTTCAGTTCATTATCACATATAGGCCTGGGTACCGTAATGTCAAGGCTGATGCTATCTCCCGACAATACGAACCTTTGGAGTCTATTGCCCCCGCTCCTGAACCCATTGTACCCACGTCTAAGATAATAGCCGCTACCCGTTTGGTTATTTCGTCCCTTTTCCTGGATGGTATCAAGGCATACCAAACCCAAGCACCCTCTGAGACACCTGTTGATAGATTATACGTGAAAGAAAGAGATAGAAAGAAATTGTTGGTTTTATTTCACACCGCCAAAACGGCTGGTCACCCAGGGGTTACCAAAACATACAAGGGTCTCCTTCAACAATTCTGGTGGCCTTCACTTAAGCGAGACGTAGTGGATTATGTGCAGGCTTGTCGTGTTTGTGCACAGTGTAAGTCCCCTACTGTTAAACCCCAGGGTCTCCTGATGCCTTTGTCCGTACCCAAGAAACCATGGACCCACCTATCTTGTTGATCTTCCTTCATCCGATGGAATGACAGTAATTTTGACTGTGACTGATAGGTTCTCTAAGATGGCACACTTTATCCCACTCAAAAAACTACCTTCTGCGGTTCAGTTGGCTCGGGTGTTTGCCAATGAGGTTTTCCGCTTGCATGGTATACCACAGGATATCGTATCCGACAGGGGTCCTCAGTTTGTGTCTCGGTTTTGGAGGGGCTTTTGTGCTGAGATGGAGATTTCCTTGTCATTTACCTCCTCCTATCATCCACAATCCAATGGAGCTGCCGAACGGGCGAATCAATCTGTGGAGTTGTATTTACGCTGCTTCACGAATGCACACCAGGACAACTGGTCTCACCTCCTTCCCTGGGCTGAATTCGCCAGAAACACTGTGACTCATTCGTCCACTGGCTTAAGTCCTTTTTTGGTTGCTTATGGGTTCCAACCCTCTGTCCTTCCCGGCGTATTCTCCGACAAGGGAATACCCGCTTTGGACGAGCACCTAACCTCCTTACGGAAGATGTGGGATCAGGTCCATGCTACTCTTTCTCGAGTGGCTGTTGCTCAGAAGAGATTTGCTGATCGCCGTAGAGGTGCTGCTCCTTCTTATGTTCCGGGTGATAGGGTTTGGTTGTCCTCTAAGAATCTCCGCCTCAGGGTCCCCTCAATGAAATTCGCTCCCAGGTTCCTTGGCCCCTACAAGGTATTGCGTAGGGTCAATCCTGTGTCCTACTCCCTGGCCTTACCTCCTTCCATGCGTATTCCTAACACCTTTCACACCTCCCTTTTGAAGCCCCTGCTCTGTAATCGATTCTCTGGTCCTCTCAGGCGTCCAGTTTCCCTCCGCGCAGCCTCTAGTGACGTGTACGACGTGGCTGCCCTGCTTGATTCTCGTTTTTCTCGGGGTCGCTTGCAGTATCTGATTGACTGGAAGGGATACGGCCCTGAGGAGCGGTCCTGGGTTTCTGCCTCTGACGTGAACGCGCCCTCTTTGGTCCGCTCCTTTCATGCGCGGTTTCCTTTGAAGCCTTCGGCTACCCGCCCGTTGGGCGGTCTTCGAGGGGGGGTTATGTCAGGGGTCCGCGGGCGGCTAGTAGGGGAGGCTGCTTGCAGCTCGCAGCACTCACCCTCAGTCCATCGCCGCCCGCGGTCTCCCCTCCTCCTGTCGGCGAGCGGCGTCTCCTCTCCGCCGCTCGCATCCGTCACGCCTCCCAGCGGCAGCATGTATAACGCTGCACGCTGGAAGGTCGTTGATTTATGCAAACGCCGGGGTCACGTGAGTGACCCGGCATTAAAGCAACAGTACCACAATCACAGTGGGAGGCTTAGATATCTCCCACGTGTGATTGTTAATTCTGATTGGAAGTTATCCAATCAGAATTTAACCTAGGGTATTTATACTCACCTTTCCTGTTCCTCCCTGCCCTGTTGTGGTCTTTGCTGTATAGTATTGATTCTGAACTTGTGATTTCTGGTTACGTACTCTCTGGCTTGTTAATCTGACTTTGTGACTTTCTCCTACCCTTTGACCTCGGCTTGTTTATCGTTATCCTGTTTTCTGGTTCCCCTGACTCGGCTTGTCTCCGGACTATTCGGCCACTCTAAGGTCCGGTACGGCACCTTTTCTGTGTGTGTGTGTGTCTGTTAGCGTGTTGGGTTCCCGGAATCGTGACAACGTATAAGTGCTATATCAAGGTAATGAGTACTATATATTTTTTTTTTTTTTTTTAGTCCCTTACTACTTTTATCTATTTTTTGTCTCCCCTCTTCTCCCTTCCTACTGTATATATGAGACATTTTATGAGTAAAAAGACATTGGGACTATGATAAGATATGAAGAATGCATGCAAACATTCAATAATTACACAGAATGACCTGAATGAAGACAGACGGGGGGTGGAACGCAAGGATGCGTTCCAACAGAGAGAAATACAGGAAGTTCGCGACCATCTCCCTTATGCGTTCCAACGGTGGAACGCAAACCGGAAATACGCAAGAAATGAACGCGACCTGGAAGTAACACCCATTGTGAATTAAGAAACGGATTTAAAAGAACGACCACCCCTAGGACAGTAAGCCAGCAACTGAGGAGAGCGAAGCAACCCTGAGAGGCGAAACGCGTATTGCTACCTTTTCAAGACACACCAGTACATACTGTAAGGTTTTTATTTATTTTAATCTTATTTGTGCACTTTATGGAATAAAGCACTTTGATTACTCCAACTGTATGCCTGTGATTACAACAAAAGGAAGATCCCTTACACACAGAGGAGGGAGTGGGACCTCTTATATCCCACAAAGCTGATGATCTGAGCCGGATATTGATTGGCTCCTTGTTTGTGAGTGCAAATTCATTGGGATTTTATTGGGAATATTGTAATTTCCCCCGTCAGTACCAACGATACTGCACCATTATTTGTTCCCTTTGTTTTTTATCCTGTTATAGGAACACCATTTATACAGTCAGAATTTCTACTGTTATGTGCATGTAAGATATTCCGTCTAATCTTTGTTTATGTTTTGTACTATTGGTGAAGGCTAAGGGGACCCCACCTAGACGTTAGAGTATCCTACACACACACCTATTTCTCACTGAACACTTGCAAACCTTTATCTCTCGATATATATTTATTTATACATGCATTTACAAAAAACTTTATTTTCAGAATCTGGTTTGTCAGAAACAAAATCTCTGGAATCGAATGCATTCCATTGTGAAACACTGAGATTCACCAGGAAGTCCAAAGTAAACGCCGTTTGGCGATATACAACTCCATTCTACAAATACTATATATGTTGTATTAGCCATCCATCAGAAAAAGTTTACCTTTTACATAAAAAAGACACTGCTAATCATTTCTATGCAGGGAGTTCATTTCAACTCTGATTACAAGAATGCTGCAAGTGCAGTCAGCGAGGGAGCACTAATCCTCCTGTTCAGCTCCCTCACACGCTGCGTAGTGATGCCGGCGCCGGAATGACGTCATATTCCGGCTCCGGCATTACTGTGGTGCGCGCGAGGGAGCTGAACATGGGGTCTGGGCTCCCTCACCATCCGCCCGGATAGCTCCACCGCTGCCAGCCTGGGGGGCCCTGAGGTGGCCCCCCGGCCAGCTCCTGGGTCCCCCAGGACAAGAGGCTGGCAAGGCATTTGCCAGGGCGATTGGGGGGTTGGCTTTTTTGCCGTCCCCCAGAAAGTTTGCCTCGCGGGAAATACGCCCCTGATGGGAGGTGTGATTTGGAAATGTATGACAGATAACAGTATTAAATGTCACTATTGATACATTTTAAAAAATATATATTTTGAAACCGCAATTTCCTATTTGTACTTATAGCCCTATAACTTGCAAAAAAAGCACAATGGTACAATTTAAGAACTAAAACAACTTTAGCTTAATGAAGTGGTTTTGGTGTATAGATCATGCCCCTGCAGTTTCCTTTGACTTTCCAAAGTGTTTCTTGTTTCCAGCTAGCTGATCACTTATATAGCAAATGTACTACAATAAGAAAAGCAAACCCACCATCATCTTAATCCCCAAAAAGGAAAGATAGAGGGAAGTAGTGAAATAGCTTCTGAGAGTTAAAACAGCTCTTCCTCAGCCATGAAGACTGCTGACAGATCAAGCACTGCTGCCTCTACCACCACTAGTAGTAGTATTTAGCCTCAGGATAGTGATTTTTTTTGGTACTCTAAATCATGATTTACATTTGAAAACACGCTTTCCCCACTGACTCTTTATTCTCTCTCCTGGATTCTGCATTCTGGTGTGACTAATTAGCCCCAATACATTTGACTATGCCAGTGACTCTGTGGGTTTGGATACAGTGCATCTCCCATTTTGCCCTTTTCACTTTACCTTTTCCTTTAACTCTGATTTCAGATAATACACTTTTCGCTCTAGAATTGCACCCCTCCTTCCTTACCTGCCATTTGTACCCCCTCCAGGTCTAGGACCTTCTCGAGTCAGGAGGTCCGCACTTCCTGGAGTCTTTGTTGGACTTGAAAACCCTTTCAGTCTTGGCCTATCTCTATTTTCAACAACTCTCACAATTTTCTCCATCCTTCTGCACCCAGGGGGTATGCCCTGTGACTTCATCCTATTAAAAAACATAGTCTTTGCACAAATGTTTTGACAGGAGCAGCCCAAATGACAGTAATTACCTAAAGTGGTCAATAGGGATAAGTGTAGATGTGTCAGGTTAAACCTAAGGTCGGAACAGGCAGCACATGTGCAGATGTGATGCTGTGGCATACAAGGAGTTAGATGCAGTGTCCCAGTTAAGTGAGCCGGAGGACTTGACAACAGAATTCCTGGATCACTATATATTGCAGCTTTATCATCTTCTACTGATATTCTTAAGGAGCTCATTATTCCCGCCCTATATGAAGCCATGGGAATTTGGTCTCTACAGGACCTTAGATGATACTAAATGGAAGTGGGTCTTTCTACTGACCCATAGTGTAATGACAGTTTGAGTGCAGGGCTTAATTTTGCGTTAATACAGTGGAAACTAAAATTCTAGCCTCCATGTCATACACATGAAAAGAATGTGTAAGCACTTTTGCACTATCTGAATAAGTCTTCAAGTATTGTCAATTACTGATGGTGTTGTAATCTATTCCTTCCATAGCCATAAAAAGTCGGAGTCTGAATAAGTCTAAGGAGTTAAGGCTAGGGTTGAACAAATTGTTGAAGTCTCTCCCTATCAAAGTCAGAGTATATTCAAAATTAACTGATAAACTTTGGGGGTCACATAAAGTATAGATAATATGTTTACTTAAGACAATAGCTACCCTCCTAATGCAATCCATGAATCTATCAAGGAGGAGGCATTACAGTCTAATTCATGATTACATTTACTATTATTTGTATAGCACCAACATATTCCACATTCCAGAACTGTACAATAGGTAAATAGTGATGTCCCGAACGGTTCGCTGGCGAATAGTTCTCAGCAAACATAGCTTGTTCGCATTCGCCACGGACGGCGAACATATGCGATGTTCGGTCCGCCCCCTATTCGTCATCATTGAGTAAACTTTGACCCTGTACCTCACAGTCAGCAGACACATTCCAGCCAATCAGCAGCAGACCCTCCCTCCCAGACCCTTCCACCTCCTGGACAGCATCCATTTTAGATTCATTCTGAAGCTGCATTCTTAGTGAGAGGAGGGACAGTGTGCTGCTGCTGATTTAATAGGGAAATTGAAAGCTGGGCTAGTGTATTCAGTGTCCACTACAGTCCTGAAGGACTCATCTGATCTCTGCTGTAATGACAGCACCCCCAAAAGCCCTTTTTAGGGCTAGAGCATCAGTCTGCTTTTTTTTTCCCTGTGTAATCTAATTGCAGTTGCCTGCCTGCCAGCGTGTGAGTCAGGCTCACAGTGTATACTGTGCTCACTTGCCCAGTGCCACCACTCATATCTGGTGTCACAATAGCTTGCATTTAAAAAAACCAAAACTTTTTTTACTGTAATATAATAGCAGTCAGTTTCCTTCACACGTGTGCGTTTCAGGGCCTGCCAGGGAACAGTGTCACACCAGTGTAACTCATATCTGGTGTAACAGTAGTGTACATTTAAAAAAAAAAAGTGTGTGGAAGCGTGTGTGTCATACCTACAGCGTCTACTCTGCCAACTTCTGCCAGTGCACAGTGCCACTCATATCTGTTGTCACAGTAGCTTGCACGCATAGTACCACTAATCGAAAAAAAAATGACAGGCAGAGGCAGGCCACCCCGCAGGGGCCGTCGTGGTCGTGGTGCTGTGATTCCCTTTGGCCCTAGAATAATGCCCAGTGTTCAGAGGCCACGTACCTTGAACTCGAAAAGTTCTGAGGACATAGTTGACTGGCTAACACAGGACACCCAATCTTCTACAGCTTCCGCTCAGAACCTTGATGCACCATCCTCCTCCAGCTTAGCTTCGGGCACCTCTCAAGTTACCACTCGCCCGCCTGCCACCACCACCACCACTAGCACCACAGCCGCTTCACTTGATATGTCAGAGGAGTTATTTACACATCAGTTGGTAGAAATGAGTGATGCGCAACCATCATTGCCAGAGGATGTAGATAACAGGGATATGTCTCAGTCAGGCAGCATTACACACATGGACGTACGGTGTGATGATGTTGATGTTGTACCCGCTGCTGCTTCCTTTGCTGAGTTGTCAGATACAAGTGAAGCGGTTGATGATGACGATGCGTCCGTGGATGTCACGTGGGTGCCCGCTAGAAGAGAAGAAGAACAGGCGGAAAGTTCAGATGGGGAGACAGAGAGAAGGAGGAGATGAGTTGGAAGCAGGGGGAGGTCGTCGCAAGGAGCTAGTGGCACAGTCAGACAGCATGCATTGGCACCTGGGGTCAGCCAGACAGCACGCCAATCAACGCATGCTGTTGCCACCACCAGAATGCCGTCATTGCAGAGCTCAGCAGTGTGGAATTTTTTTGTGTGTCTGCCTCTGACAACAGCGATGCCATTTGCAACCTGTGCCAAAAGAAACTGAGTCGTGGGAAGTCCAACACCCACCTAGGTACAACTGCTTTGCGAAGGCACATGATCGCACATCACAAACGCCTATGGGATCAACACATGAGTACAAGTAGCACACAAACTCAAAGCCGCCATCCTCCTCCTGGTCCAGCACCTTCAGCCACGTCAACCACTGCTGTCCTCCTTGCCCCCTCTCAACCATCCACCACTCCGTCTCTCGCCTTGAGCAGTTCCTGCTCATCTGTCCACAGTCAGGTGTCTGTCAAGGACATGTATGAGCGTAAGAAGCCAATGTCACAAAGTCACCCCCTTGCCCAGCGTCTGACAGCTGGCTTGTCTGAACTCTTAGCCCGCCAGCTTTTACCATACAAGCTGGTGGAGTCTGAGGCGTTCCAAAATTTTTAAGCTATTGGGACACCGCAGTGGAAGGTACCCGGCCGAAATTTCTTTGCACAAAAGGCAATCCCCAACCTGTACTCGATTGTGCAAAAGGAAGTAATGGCATGTCTGGCACACAGTGTTGGGGCAAGGGTCCATCTGACCACTGATACCTGGTCTGCAAAGCATGGTCAGGGCAGGAATATCACCTACACTGCGCATTGAGTAAACCTGCTGACGGCTGCCAAGCATGGAATACGTGGCTCTGCAGAGGAGGTGGTGACACCGCCACGACTTGCAGGCAGGCCTGCTGCCACCTCCTCTACTCCTCCTACTCCATCCTCTTCCATAACCTCCTCGGCTGAGTCCTCTTCTGCTGCTGCATCTTGCTCCACATCAACGGCACCCCCCCAGTTCCCCAGGTACTATTCCACATCCCGGATATGGCAGTGTCACACCGTCTTGGGGTTGACTTGCCTGAAAGCAGAGAGTCACACCGGACCAGCACTCCTGTCCGCCCTGAAAGCACAGGTGGATCAGTGGCTGACTCCGCACCAACTGGAGATCGGCAAAGTGGTTTGTGACAACGGAACAAATTTGTTGGCGGCATTGAATTTGGGCAAGTTGACACATGTGCCGTGCATGGCACATGTGTGTAATCTGATCGTACAACGCTTTGTGCATAAGTACACAGGCTTACAGGACGTCCTGAAGCAGGCCAAGAAGGTGTGTGGTGATTTCAGGCATTCCTACACGGCCATGGCACACTTTTCAGATATCCAGCGGCGAAAAAACATGCCAGTGAGGCGCTTGATTTGCGACAGCCCGACACGTTGGAATTCAACACTGCTAATGTTCGACCGCCTGCTCCAACAAGAAAAAGCCGTTAATTAATATTTGTATGACCAGGGTGCTAGAACAGCCTCTGGGGAGCTGGGAATTTTTTTGCCACGTTATTGGACGCTCATGCGCAATGCCTGTAGGCTCATGCGTCCTTTTGAGGAGGTGACAAACCTAGTCAGTCGCACCGAAGGCACCATCAGCGACATCATACCATTTGTTTTCTTCCTGGAGCGTGCCCTGCGAAGAGTGATGGATCAGGCCGTAGATGAGCGTGAAGAGGAAGAGGAAGAGTTGTGGTCACCATCACCACCAGAAACAGCCTTATCAGCATCGCTTGCTGGACCTGCGGAAACGCTGGAAGAGGATTGTGAGGAAGAGGAGTCAGAGGAGGAATGTGGCTTTGAGGAGGAGGAGGAAGACCAACCACAACAGGCATCCCAGGGTGCTCGTTGCCACCTATCTGGAAGAACATACCTTCAGTGAGATCACTGAGGATGAGGAACAGGACAAGAGTAGCTCGGCATCCAACCTTGTTCAAATGGGGTATTTCATGCTGTCGTGCCTGTTGAGGGACCTTCGTATAAAAAGGCTGAAGGAGAATGACCTGTACTGGGTGTCCATGCTACTATACCCCCGGTATAAGCAGAAAGTGCCTGAAATGTTACCGAATTACCGCAAGTCGGAAAGGATGCAGCAGTTTCAAAATCAATTAAAAAGTATGCTTTACACAGCGTATAAGGGTGATGTCACAGCACAACGGGAATCTAACAGGGAAAGAGGTGAAAGTAATCCTCCTCCTCCCACGACCACGCCGGCAAGGACAGGACGCTTTACAGACATGTTGTTGATGGAGGACATGCAGAGCTTTTTAAGTCCAATGCATCGCCACAGCCCTTCGGGATCCACCCTCAGAGAACGACTCGACCGACAGGTAGCAGACTACCTCACCTTAACTGCAGATATCGACACTCTAAGGAGCGATGAACCCCTTGACTACTGGGTGTGCAGGCTTGACCTGTGGCCTGAGCTATCCCAATTTGCGATAGAACTTCTGGCCTGCCCCGCTTCAAGTGTCCTGTCAGAAAGGACCTTCAGTGCAGCAGGAGGTATTGTCACTGAGAAGAGAAGTCGCCTAGGTCAAAAAAGTCTAGATTACCTCACCTTTATTAAGATGAATGAGGGATGGATCCCGAAGGGACTGACAGTGGGCAATACATTTGACTAAAAAAGGCCTGATGAGTACTTAACACACCTTATAATAATGCAGAGAGAGGCAACGCAGAGAGAGGAGTCTGAAGAAGAGAAGTCAGAGGAGGAAGGTGGCTTTGAGGAGGTGGAAGACCAAACACAGCAGGCATCCCAGGGGGCTTGTTGTACCTGGCTGGGTTGAGTAAGAGACCTTTAATGACATCAGTGAGGACAAGGAACGGGACATGGCTAGCTTGGTATCCAACCTTGTGCAAATGGGGAGTTTACGGTTGTGCAAATGGACTGTTTGCGGTTGTTTGCAGTGCGTTAAACGGGGAGTTTGGTCTGTCACTGTGAAGCAGGCGTAACCCTTACACTACCTGATCGATACAACATCATACCTGATGAGTTTTGCCATTGATCCCCCTCCGGCATGCCACAGTCCAGGTGTTAGTCCCCTTGAAACAACTTTTCCATCACTATTGTGGCCAGAAAGAGTCCCTGTGGGTTTTAAAATGTGCCTGCCCATTGAAGTCTATTGCGGTTCGCCCGGTTCGACCGTTCGCGAACATTTGCGGAAGTTCGCGTTCGCCGTTCGCGAACAGAAAATTTGCGATATCACTATAGGTAAACTAGGCAAACATTTAATTCTAACAAAACACATTTTACATATGGTAGAAGTGGGTGAAGAGGGCGCTACTCAAACAAACCCTCTATCTACATCAATTGTCCTGTTCTAGAATTGATCTGTAAATTTCTACATTAAGTTTTATTTTCCAGACCTTACAAAAAAATCCATGCATCTACCTTTGAGCTGGGTGTCTCCATCTCGTTGTTATAAGTCTAGCCTTTTTTGTAAGTGGAAGAGAACAAACCAAAACAACTAATCATTTAAGTTTCTTATTTTTGGTAGATATACATTGTAAATATCATGTAAATAAATAAAGTCAATAAATCTGACCTTGTTGTGGCTCTTAGTCAACAGTGCTCGAGGATAGGCTTGGCTTTCATGTCTAAAGAAATTATTTAAATCTCCATTACCTATCTGAGATGTAATGTAGTGTCTAAAGATAGTGAGCAGTCAATTGTAACTTTTTAGTTGACTTTTCACAAACTGAAAAAAACTGAAGAAAGTTATTCCTCTTAACTAGATTCACAATACATTAAGTTTGATTAATAAGCCTCTCACTGACCTATAACTCATACTAGACATGTGCAATTTGTTTCATTTCAAATGTACATTTCGATGCATTTCGTGAAATATGGATAACCGGATGCTTACAAATGTCCGAAGTTCGAATTGCCGAATTGCTGGATTTCCGAAGTGTCGAATTTCCGAAGTGCTAAACCGAACCAAATTGCCAAAGTTCCGAATAGTCGAAGTTCCAAAGGGGGTTAGGGGTAGAGTTAGGGATAGGGGTAGGGTTAGGGTTTAGGGTTAGAGGTTAGGGTTAAGGGTTAGGGCTAGGGTTTAGGGGTTAGGGGTTAGAGGTTGGGGTTTAGGGGTTACGGTTAGGGTAAGGGCTAGGGTCTGAATTGCCAAAGTGCCGAATTGCCGAATTGCCGAAGTCCCGAATTTCGGAAGTGACGAACAGAACTAAATGCCATTGGTCCAAATTGCCGAAGCAGACAGTTTTTTTGTTTTTTTTTACCGAACCAAATTTAGTTAACTTGGCTTTTCATTTATTCAAAAACATACAGCATATTAGATCCAAAAATAATCTGTAAACAGTACATACATGGGCTATTTTCAGTTATGGCTATGTAATGCTTAAGATATAGTCTCATGCATAAAAAATAATATTCTTGTGGAAGATGGCTTGCAAAGACAAGTAGAAGATAGTGGGCCGGGATCTTATACTAGTGAGAGAAAGTTACATTAGTCATTGATCATGGAAAGATTAGCAGAGAGTGATTAGCCATTAGACTTGCGCATTAGATTGCTTTAAAATTGTGATTCGTCCAAATTATGGGTATCCACGCTTGATCCGTCATTCACGCTTTTCCAAATGTGAGTTACCTGAGCATCTGACCAATATATGCACATTTGGATCAGATGATCCTTGGACCACGAGGTTAAGAGCGGAATGTCCCAGACCATCCCTTCTGGACAAAGTCACTGTGACCCCGGAGTTCGACACTATGCTGTATACCTATTTGGCCAGGACTGGCCGTGACCCGAAAACCGTTAAGTGCAGTCTCCGCCTGACCCAAGACAAGCTCCTAGATGTACTAGGAACAATAAACAAAATTCTACTATTGGCTTATGAGGCCCTCTCTCAAGAGGGAACCTTAGACCCATCCGTGATCTGAGAATGGGCTTTACGCTCCATATGACTGTTGGGCAATGGAAACGTGTCTCTCTGTATGGAGCAAAGAAAAGCTATGCTGCTTCGTATGGATGCCAAGCTCTTCGACCTTGGCTCCAAAGAATTAGGTCGGCTAGCCAAAGGCTTATTGTTTGGAGAACCTTACATAAAGAGCTCCAAAAATATGTCAACCTATATACTACATTGCACAAGGCAAAGTAGTCCATGAGGAGAGTTTTCCAACAACAACCCACTCAGGTTTTTGGAAGGGCTGGTCGTACAAGGGGTTGTACTGCCAGCTGATTCTGGCCATCAAACCAGCAATGATGCCACTCTCTGACCCACTTCCTGAACTACCACTCATGTGGCTTCTATAATCTCAAATCTGACAGGGGCCAAGGAAGTCGAGCCCCAGGGTGCATCAGACTACCTACAGGTGAGACATTCTCTTTAATACCTCTCTATGCTATTACATGCAGGCAGATTGACCCATTGTTTAAACATGTGGAAGATTCTGTCTTCAGATACCTGGATTGTAGACACTTGAGAAAGCCCTAAGGGTAGAAATGTGTTGTGGTATTTTAATTGCTGTATTTTATTAACCCCTTAAGGACACATGACATGTGCGACATGTCATGATTCCCTTTTATTCCAGAAGTTTGTTCCTTAAGGGGTTAAAGGTATTTTGGCCACTTTCAACTTGTGAGTCAGCCATTTTACCCTTTTATTTATTTTTACCTGGCACCAGAGTTTTTATTGTTCCAGTGAGAATTGTACTTCCAAAAATCCTTGGTTGGGATTATACCACCCAAGCTTTATCCATTGAGCAGTCTGCCTGCTCAATAAAATGTGAGTAACAACTTGGCATTTTATTTTTTCACCTCTGGCTTTTATACAATAAGCACTATCATTGTTTCTTTTACATTTCATATGGTCCTTATACCAACAAGATGTCCATCTCCTACAAAACTTCAGTCTCTCTAACACTGTGATATGTTCCCTTTCTTCTACACTCACTGCATCCACCTTTTCTCTGTGCCAGACTGTATAAGATGAGTTTCTGCCTGCTAGTAAAAAGATTATGAGAGGAGTGGACCAGCAAGTGCTAGGGGACAGTCCTTAGAAAGCGAAGATCTAGTGCATCATTAGACACATTTATGCCAAGTTCAGGGTGCTGCACAGTATGCCCTTGGTTGGTAATCCTGCATGATTAGCAGACAGCCTGACGTGCATTCATGGCAGGCTGACCATCTAATTCTTTGTGCAGACACGTCCCCTGTTTTTCCTTTAGGGTGGTTCTGGTTATATTGGGTAACACAAGGGGTAGGTGCAGCACCTAAATAGTCCCTATTTGGGGAAATGTAATGACAAGAATAAAAACACAGAAGAAACTAATAGTGTAGTATGTAATACATAAGTTTGTATATATTCATTATAGCTTCAGTACAGCTCCAACTTATGCGCCTGAGCGGAGCAATCACCGCCTAAGGATAAAGTGCAGTGCTGACTCTTCTTTTGTTTGTGATTGTAGGAGGTATCTTCATAGAAATAAAATAGATAAAAATTGTGTATAGTGTAGTATATTAGGGTAGGTATAAATATAACATTTACACTCGCATGTAATGGAGCCGTACTTATGGCTCCAAATCAGCGTGTGACGTGGTATAATCCTCACTCCCCATTCTTACGGCTCCATTACATGTGAGTGTAAATGTTATATTTATACCTACCCTCGCTCCATAGCCCTAATATACTACACTATATATGATTCTTATCTATTTTATTTCTATAAAGATAACTTTTGTTCATGGTTGTAGGAGTTATCCTCAGGCGATTTTTACCCAGGACATCTCCATTACCGGGCCATGCAGCGCCTGAAAGCTCAATTTCTACAAAGACACCCCTCTCACGACTAGATGGTTCCACTCTAATCAGAGGTCAAGGAAGAACTCCGATGGTGGCTCCTCCGCATGTCTGCTTGGAACGGCAAGGCAATCTTCAGCCCCACTCTGGAGTTCATCGTGGAGTCGGACACGAGCCTTCAGGGTTGGGGCGCGACAGGCCCGACCACCTTCTTGGGCGCCCATGCACATCGGCTGAGAATACCTTCCATATCAATTGCCTGGAGTTTATAGCAGGCTCCTTCGCTATTGGAAACCTGGCCAGCCATCTCAGTCTGTTGCGTTCTTCTGTGAATGGACAATATCTCTGTCATCCAATACATCAACCGCCTGGGCGGGGCCAGATAACGCACCCTCTCCGAAGTGACAAAGGACATCTACAGTTTTTGCTTTCAATGCAACATCACTCTGTGGGCCGAATACCTCCCAGGAGAGTCACATTTTACAGCAGACTGGTTTTACAGACACTGGATGGATGCCAGCTACTGGTGACTTCTTAGGTCAGTTTTCCTCCACATCGCACAGTTTAGGGGCCCATTTGTGGTTGATCTCTTTGCATCATGGATGAACTATCAAGTTCCATGGTTCTTTAGCTGGCTCCCGGACCTGGAGTGCGTGGCAGTGGACGCCTTCCTGCAGGAATGGCCTAGACTAGGGGCTTACACCTTTCCTCCATGTGCAATGATTTCCAGGGTGCTCTTCCAGATTCACTGACAACTTGTCTCTATCATCCTCCTGACCCCTCTCTGGCAGGGCCAGGCATGGTTACCAGTTCCCCTGGACCTATCGTGGCAAGATCCACTCCTCCTACCTTCTCGTGCAGACCTTTTTTGGATCTCTGGGGCCAACCTCGGCCAACAAGGTCAACTACACTTAGTGGTTTGGACTCTTTCCAGGGAACCTGGATTTCAGCGAACTATTGCAGACGTCTAAGGACCTACTTTGGGATTCCTGGGCCCCTGGAACTAGGAGGTGCTGTCTCTCTGCCTGGAACGCTTGATGCAGCTGGTGTCTGGAATGGACCACTGATCCCATTATGGCACCTAGACAGTGTGTACTGAACTACCTATCGCACGTTTTTTATTTGGGATGTGTTTGTCGCTCAATCACTTTGGTCTGTTCGGCTATTTCAGCTGCCCATGTTCCTCTACACGGCTTCCCTATTGGCCAAGATCCTCTGGTGGGCAGATTCTTTTGGGGCATCAAATTAGTTTGTCCCCCAGCACCGTAGTATTCACACCTTTGGGATGTCAATGTCGTCCTCCGTTTCCTCCAAGATTGGTTCGATAACACAGATCTTTCTCTTCGCCAACTTTCGGCAAAATTCTTACTACTCTGCCTGGTATCCTTTCGCTGAGTTTCCGTTGTGCGTGTTTTTGACTACGAAGCCTTCACCTTCTCCACAGAGGGGGTTACCTTCTCCATATTCCGACATACGGAATCTGATTCCTCCACGGTTTTCTATCCGTATTTTCACAATTTCCTGTAATTATGTGTAGTGTATACCCTCTCTCATTACTGAGCCATTACTGCCTCCCTCCATTTCCCCCCCCCCCCCCTCTGGTCAACTATTAATCTCGTACGTTCGCCCCCATACCCCAGTCTCAATGACCACCCTGGCACGTTGGATCAGATGGTTACTCTCCTCAGCGGGGGTTGAAGCTTCCTTTGGGGCACATCCGGTCAGTGGGGCAGTGGTCTCAGGTGCCTTTATGGCAGGTGCTGCTGTTCTGACGTTCCACAATTTTTTACTTCTGTCCGTCCTTGCAAGCTTCCTTAGCCTTACTTGCTGAGCGTTAAAACAGCAAAATATGAAGGCTCCTGTCATGTTATGAAATTGTAGATTATGCTAGCTTTAATGTACCTATAATCTTAATTTTATTAATACAGGAGGCAGATCTAAGTAAGGTAAGACTTCTGGACAGAGGGGTGAGTAGACTTGCAATTCTCTTATTGCATGTCTGTTTTTTGTTCAGTTAGTAGCAATGACTGGTAAAACCCTGAATTTAAATTGTCTCCGATGAATCCCTCCTTTCGACTCTCTTCTTTCATTTCATTTTAAAAGGCCTTCCAGTGGGGAGATTCAAGACAGTTCCTGTTAATCATGGACTTATCTCATCTGCAGGGCCGGCGCCACCTGTAAGGCGACCTAGGCAGCCGCCTAGGGCGCCCCTTAGCAGGGGGCGCCGGATCCCTGCACCCGGAGTTCCCGCTGCGGCTCCTCATGCTGCGCCGCCTGAGCGCTTCAGCAAGCCCCAGGCGGCGCAGCACTGCTGTGTGGAGGGCGGCCGGGCTTGAGTGACCGGCAGGAGGGAGGCGCAGAGCGCTCCCTCCTGCCGGTCTCTCAATGTAGCATGGCCGGGTGGCGCGGAACGCGGGACAGGAACCTTTGTTTCCTGTACCCGGCCGCCGGCGGACTGACAGGAAGTGCTCACTCAGTGAGCACTTCCCTTCAGTCCGCCGGCGGCCGGGTACAGGAAACAAAGGTTCCTGTCCCGCGTTCCGCGCCGCCCGGCCACGCTACATAGGCAGGAAGGAGGAGGACGAGGAGGGGGTGAACCATTAGAGGAGGGGGAGGTGGGGGGGTCAACCATTAGGGGAGGGGGAGGGGGAGGTGGGGGTGTAAAGTCCATGAGGGGAGGGGAAGGGGGTGCACAGTTTTTTAGGGGAAGAAGGGTGTAAAGTCCATGAGGGGAGGGGAGGAGAAGGGGGGTGTAAAGTCCATGAGGGGAGGGGAGGAGAAGGGGGGTGTAAAGTCCATGAGGGGAGGGGAGGGGAAGGGGGGTGTAAAGTCCATGAGGGGAGGGGAGGGGAAGGGGGGTGTAAAGTCCATGAGGGGAGGGGAGGGGAAGGGGGGTGTAAAGTCCATTAGGGGAGGGGAAGGGGGGTGTAAAGTCCATTAGGGGAGGGGAGGGGAAGGGGGGTGTAAAGTCCATGAGGGGAGGGGAGGGGAAGGGGGGGTGTAAAGTCCATGAGGGGAGGGGAAGGGGGGGGTGTAAAGTCCATGAGGGGAGGGGAAGGGGGGTGTAAAGTCCATTAGGGGAGGGTAGGGGGGTTTTAAGGACCCTTAGGGGAGGGGGGTGTAAAGTCCATTAGGGGAGGGGGGGTAAGGACCATTAAGGGAGGGGGGGTAAGGACCCTTAGGGGAGGGGAGGGGGGGGTAAGGACCCTTTGGGGAGGGGTGCTGTAAAGTCCATTAAGGACCATTAGGGGAGGGGGGGGAGTAAGGACCATTAGGGGAGGAGGGGGTGTAAAGTCCATTTGGGGGGGGGTAAGGACCACTAAGGGGTTTGGGAGAGGGAGGACCACTAAGGGGGGGAAGGACCACCAAAGGTGGGTAAGGAGGGATGACCACTAAGGAGAGGGGAGGAGGGTAAGGACCACTAAGGGGGGGGGGAGAGGGTAATGACCACTGAGGGGGGGGGGATTACCACTAAGGGGGTGGGGGGAGGAGGGGAAGGTCTACTAAGGGGTTTGGGAGAGGGAGGACCACTAAAGGGTTTGGGAGAGGGAGGACCACTAAAGTGTTTGGGAGAGGGAGGACCACTAGGGGGGAGTGAGAAGACCACCAAGGGGGGACTGCAGAAGGACAGGGGGCCAAGGGAGACCACTAAGGGACAGAAGGGGAGAACACGGAGGGACAGGAGGGACACACACTGCATTCAATTACATACACAGAAACACACCTTGCACCCCTTACACACACACTCACACACAGAAACATGCAATGCATTCCTTACACGCAAACACACACTGCATCCCCTATAAACACACTACATCCCTTACACAAATTGGTATCCCTGTACACTACATTCTATAAGAACACACACACACATTGCATCCTCTACAATAACACATAAAACATCCCCTACACACATACACTCCACTTCCTGTGAGAGGAAGTCATGGGTGGGCCATGTAGGTATTTATGGGTGGGCATTGTAGGCATACTCACGGTCAAGCCCCGGGGGCCCAGACCTTGAGCTGTGTAAGGGGCCCTAAAAAATGGAGCTGCTTCCTGTTCGTTAATTGTTGTGAGCACTGTTAAAAACAGTCTCCAGAAAGCCTCTTCTACACCAGACCTGTGGAGCCAGACTGAGCCCATCATCAGCCTCTTGTCCTCATCTGGTGGTAAGTAGGCAATCCAATATATTATTAGTGGCCCTAATCTCACATTAAATGGATACTATAGTCACCAGAAGCACTACAGCATAATGTAGTGGTTATGGTGTCTATAGCCTGTGCCTGTAGGCTTTTTAATGTAAACACACTGTCTTCAGATAAAAGACACTTTGTGAAGACTGGCGTTGGCCCATATGGCAGAGCATATGGGCGAGGCATTGTGATGTCACATGGTGGGCAGGACATATGGGGGGGGGCGGCAAATTTTTTTTTGCCTAGGGCGGCAAAAATCCTTGCACCGGCCCTGCTCATCTGAGGCCTTATTCCAGTTCATTCAACAGTTTCCTGTTTCGCAGTTAGAAAGAGGAAGAAGCTGATTGGGGGGAGGGACTTTTATTGCCGTTGTTCCTTTTTTCTGATTGGTTTATCCTGTTACTATGTGAAAGTTATGCTGCTGTGGAGCTTAAGTAAAGCAAGTCTTAAGCAAAATATGTGCCTCTTGTTATTAATAAAATTAAGATTATAGGTACACTAAAGCTAGCATAATCTACAATTTTTAGCCAACTATTCACCCATCCTTTTTGTGGAGAAAGAGCCAAATTGATTTGCTTTGCTAGTTGAACAAGTTACCTAAATGTATATCATATCTGTTTGACACTGCCAGTACAGAGTTTAAAAACCATACAATTATCTGAAATAAAAAGAAAAAAACATATTCATTTTTTTTTGTAATATTTGTCAAACATATACCAACATAATTAATCTCTGTACAACATGGCTCCAGAAACATATTTTTTTTGTCAATCTTTATTTTATTGAGACAATATATGAAATCATACAGAAAAGAAAAAAGAGTTACAGCAAGGACTCATCTCAATAATACATTTGGTGGACTCCAGAAACATTTTTAGATTTCATGGGTTAATACCGTCTATTATACATTTGTTTTCTACATGAGAAATAGTTTTAAAGAAGATGATGAAAAAAAAAGAAAAAATATAATACAGCTGCAGATGGCATTTTATTTAGCAGATGTACATTTACAGATTTTTTAAGCAACAACATATTATAAATGTGCACTCCATGATCTAAAATCAATATAAATGTGATACAATTTAATGCAAGCGAAAAATACATTTTGGTATGTTTCCAAAATGTCAATTTTTATAGGATCTTGAAAGCTGCATTTATTAAAAAGAGAAAAGAATGCTTTGAAAAACAATATTAAAATCCCTGTACTGTCTTCCATATGACATACACCTCTGACAATTGAGTTTAGTCAAGAGTGTATTTTTTTTGTGCTTGTACATTGATATTTTATAGTCCTTGAGTCACAGCATTCTAAATCTTACACTTATAATCTTGCAAAGCTTACACAGCTCTGTCGCTTGTAGGTTTTATTTTTACAGTATTTGCTGTCACTGTATTTCTTCTTTTTTTAATGATATATTTTTTTAGTGTTTTTTTGTTTTTCTATGGACATGTCACATTAATTGGAGGACACACTAGTTCAAAGGCAAATTGAATTACTTCTCTTTCTTATTCTTGACATAGCACTTGATCCCATACACTATGGAGCTACTTGGATAAACAACTTAGGCAGTCATATTCAGTATAATAATAACAACATAATAATGTATACAATACATACAGTAACACCTCTTTTAGAAATCTCCTGAATTAGTTGGAATCAACAGTATAGTTCAGCAGCAAAGCAACTATTTTGTTTTGAGAAGTAGGTGATCTACATTGAACAGAGAATAGGAGGCCATCTGGAGAAACACATTTTGGAAGTTCTGGAGTCAAGGAGTAACAGAGAGCTGTATATATTGCCTTTTGAACAATGGGGCAGTAAAGAGTTTTTAGTGAGATTAGAATGTTTAAACAGTGGAAGCAGTAACAAGACAATGGTTACCAAGAGTTGAGACTCGGATGAATTTTGGTGAGTACAGAGTCTTTAACACAGCAGAAATAGAAATACGACAATTATGAGGTTTACCATCACTGGAGCACTTAAGACAAAGTCCATATGACTGTGCCAAGGATGACCCAAGAGCATGGTCGTGACTTGTAAGCTGAGGTTTGTTACCAGTATTGTAGAATGAAACAAGGATTCCTAATGGGAGTTGAGGTCGGAAGCCATTGAGGAAACAGACAAACAAGGATGATCTGTAAGTCTAGTCTGTAACGTGTATATACCCCTACACGCAGGATCCAGCAAAACAGAAGACAGCACAGAGGAGAGATACGTCTACCGGACCTTAGAGTGGCCGGACTCGACGTAAAGGAGAAGTACAGAGTGAGGAGCGATCCGAGGTCAAGGGCACAAAGAGACAGCGTAAACGAGAACTAGCCGGGGTCTGGTACACAGGAATCAGCAAGCCGGCAAACAGTACAGACAAGGATAAAGCGAAAACGAAGTCAGAATACAAAGCCAAGGTCAAATACGGAGAAACACAACTGAATACAACAAGCACTAAAGGGAACTGTAGCAGAAACCACGATAGGGCAAGGAACTAAGGGAAAAGGGTAAGTATAAGTAGCCTTCAAACTAACGTGATTGGCTCCTGTCTCTTCCACTCCCCCAACAGGTAAGTGTATGGGGTGATTGGCGTGACAGGAGCCAATGGGAGCCTTTTTGCAATTTAGGCTCCCACTGTCTCTTTAAGAGCGCGCCCGAGATTCGCGGCGCGCTCTTAGCTGCAGGCGGGACACGTGACCGCTTCTCGCGGTCACTGCCCGCCTTCCTGTTTGAGCAGTCGGATGAGCCGCGCGCGGCTCGTGCAGCCGCAGGACCGCGCGCGGCTTGAAGAGAGGACCGCGGCCGGCCCCCGGATAAGGTAAGTACCGCTACAGTACCCCCCCCTGAGGACACGCCCTCCGGGCGGGCAGGACCAGGTCTGGCAGGAAAACGCGAATGGAAAGAACGTACAAGGCGGGGAGCATGAACAGCATCCGCAGAAATCCAACTGCGCTCCTCAGGCCCATAACCCTTCCAATGTACCAAGTACTGAAGCCGACCCCTGAGGAAACGAGAGTCAATAACAGCAGACACTTCGAACTCCTCATGACCCTCCACAGAGACAGGAGGGGGAGGGGGTGTACTCCGGGTATAGCGGTTGCGTACGTAAGGCTTCAACAACGAGGTGTGAAATACATTGGGTATACGCAGATTTTTAGGCAGACCCAAGGCATAAGAAACGGGATTAACCTTATGTATAATGCGATAAGGACCAATGAAGCGGGGAGCCAATTTCATAGAAGGCACCCGGAGGCGAATATTCCGTGTGGAAAGCAAAACCCTGTCCCCCACAACATAGGAAGGAGCCGCTCTGCGATGCTTGTCAGCCTGAGCCTTCTGGCGGGCAGCAGAGTCCACCAAAGAACGCTGAACCTGCTCCCAAGTATTACGCAAACCAGCCAAATGCTCATCCAGAACTGGCATGCCCTGTGAGGAGAATGCAGCCGGAAGAACAACGGGATGCTGGCCATAGACAACGTAAAAAGGGCTTTTGCCGGAAGAATCATGAGTGGCGTTATTCCGAGCAAATTCAGCCCAAGGAAGCAGGTCAGACCAATTGTCCTGATGGTGAGACACAAAACAACGGAGGTACTGCTCCAGAGACTGGTTGGCACGTTCAGCAGCTCCATTAGACTGGGGATGGTAAGCGGAAGAAAATGAGAGGGAAATATCCATCTCCGAACAAAAGGCTTTCCAGAACCTGGAAATAAATTGGCTACCCCTATCGGATACAATAGATAAGGGAATACCATGTAATCGAAACACTTCTTTAGCGAAGATAAGAGCCAGTTCCTTGGAAGTGGGCAACTTGCGAAGAGACACAAAGTGAGCCATTTTGGAAAACCGATCTACTATCATTAGGATGACTGTGTTACCATTCGAAGGGGGTAATTCAACAATAAAATCCATTGATAGATTAGACCAAGGTCTCTCGGGAACGGGTAACGGATGCAACAGCCCACAAGGAACTCTACGAGAGGTTTTCATACATGCACAAGTAGAACAAGCACTTATATAGTCAGTAACATCCTTACGTAAGGTATCCCACCAGAAATACCGAGAAACGGCTGACACTGTTTTGGAAATACCAGGATGTCCAGCAGTCTTAGTATCGTGATACAGTGACAGAATATCCCGTCTCTCGGGAACGTCAACGAACAATTTATCATTAGGCCTCTCGCCAGGTGCCATGCTCTGTTTCGCTTGTATGGCCTGCAAGAGGGACGAGGAAATAGACAATATAGTAGTTGCTATTATCCTGTCTGGGGGAATGACAGGAGTGACATCAATCTCCTGTTTGTCAATAGTCTCGAATTGTCTGGACAGAGCGTCCGCTTTAGTGTTCCGGTCGCCTGGCCTATAGGTTATTATATAATTAAAATGAGACAAGAACAGTGACCACCTAGCCTGCCTGGAAGACAATCTTTTAGCTTCGCTAAGGTAGGACAGGTTCTTATGATCCGTAAATATGAGGATGGGATCCTTAGTGCCTTCTAACAAATGTCTCCATTCTTTAAGTGCTAAAATGATAGCAAGGAGTTCGCGATTACCCACATCATAATTCCTTTCTGCTTTGGACATTTGTTTAGAAAAGAAGCCACAAGGATGCAATGGCTTGTCAGGAGACTCTCTTTGGGATAAGACAGCACCTACCCCTATATCGGAAGCATCAACCTCAAGTATATATGGCAATGAGGGGACAGGATGCTGTAAAATAGGGGCAGAGGCGAACGTAGTCTTAAGAAAGTCAAAAGCCTGAAGTGCCTCAGTAGACCAGACACGTGTATTGCCATCCTTTTTAGTCATACGAGTAATAGGCGCTACTATAGACGAAAAACCTTTGATAAAACGTCTATAATAATTAGAGAAACCCAGAAAACGCTGGATGGCTTTCAGACCTTGTGGCAGAGGCCATTCTATGACCGCAGCGAGCTTCTGGGGATCCATCCGAAAACCCTCAGCGGAAATCAAATACCCTAAAAACTGGACCTCGGATTGGTCGAATAGACATTTTTCTAATTTGCAATAAAGACCATTAGCAAGAAGGGTCTTCAGAACTGTCGTAACATGTCTGTGATGAGTGTGAATGTCTGTAGAATATATTAAAATGTCATCCAAGTACACAATAACAAATGAGTGAATAAAGTCCCTTAAGACATCATTAATAAATTCTTGGAACACTGCTGGGGCATTGCAAAGCCCAAATGGCATGACGGTATACTCATAATGACCTGACCGAGTGTTAAAGGCTGTTTTCCATTCGTGGTCCTTTTTTATACGTATCAAATTGTATGCTCCTCTAAGATCTAATTTGGTGAATACCGTAGCATGTTTGAGCCTGTCAAACAATTCTGTTATTAACGGTATAGGGTAAGCATTTTTGATGGTGATTTTATTAAGACCTCTATAATCAATGCAAGGTCTTAAATCACCTTCTTTCTTCGATACAAAGAAGAACCCCGCTCCAGCCGGAGAAGAGGATCTCCTAATAAATCCCTTTTCTAATGATTCTTTAATGTACTCCTCCATGACACGGTTTTCTTGAACCGATAGGGGGTACACCCTGCCCTTGGGAGGTATAGTACCAGGCAACAAATCAATAGCACAATCGTAGGGTCTGTGAGGCGGTAATTTGTCAGCCTCTCTTTTATCAAAGACAGTCTTTAAAGTTAAATACTGAGAGGGTATAGCCGTAGATAAAGGAGGAACAGTAGGAACGTTAATAGAATTCACAGGCGTGACTTCAATAGTACATGACTCATGGCAGGCTTCACTCCATGATTTTATCTGCCCTGTCTCCCAGTCAAAAATGGGATTGTGGGCACGTAACCATGGATACCCTAATACCAACTGTGAAGAGGGAGAGGTGATGACCTGGAACCGAATGGTTTCATAGTGTAGAACCCCTGTGTACATGTGTAGCGGTGCAGTCTCGTGAGTAACAACTGGAGATATCAATGGTCTACCATCTATGGCCTCAACGGCCAAGGGTATCTCCTTCTCCCTGATGGGAATATTGTTTTTCTTTACAAAACCAGAGTCTATAAAATTCTCAGCTGCCCCAGAATCAACCAGGGCGTCTATGTTTTCAACTATACAACTCTCTCCCATATGTAAAGAAACAGGGAGAAGCAGTCGGTTAGGAGGCAAAGTAGGAGACTTAGAAATCACACCCAAGGCCAGTCCCCTATAAGGTCTTAGGTGCGAGAGTTTTCCGGGAGCAGAGGACACTCCTTTACCATATGGTCTCTCTTACCACAATATAGGCAGAGTCCCTCCCTTCTCCTATGTAATTTCTCAGTATCTGAGAGTTTGGCAACCCCTAATTGCATAGGTTCCTCTTCAGGTACTTTAACACTCTCCGGTATATTAACTCTGGGTTGAATAGGTGTAACAAAACGTCTATTCCTGTTCTTAGTATAGAGCCTGTCACGAATCCTATTATCTATATCGATGAGGTAGTCAATAAGGTCCTCTAAGGCAATAGGAAGCTCCTTAGCTGCTACCTCATCCAATATAGAGTCTGATAAACCTTCCATGAAGGCCGTAGTTAACCCATTATTGGTCCAATCGACCTGTGAGGCAAGGGTACGAAACTGTATAGCGTAATCAGCCACAGACCTAGAACCCTGTTTAACCCTCATTAATGCTCTAGCGGCATTCTTAGACCTTTTCATAGTATCAAAAGTTCTACGAAAAGCTGTTAGGAAACTGTGAAAGTTATGCACCATAGGTCCATTAGCCTCCCAAATAGGGTTTGCCCATTCAAGTGCTTTGTCGGTAAGTTGGTGCATAAAGAACCCAACTTTAGACCTCTCTGTGGGAAATGAACGTGGATACATTTCAAAATGAAACTCTATTTGGTTAATGAACCCTCTGCATGTCTTAGAATCCCCTCCATACCTAGGAGGAGGCGTTAAATGTGCTGTAGCGTTAGGCATAGTCGATACTTCAGGAAGCAGGGGTGCAGGAGGGTTAGGTGCGGTTGCTGGAATGGTTCTAGCTAAGAGCGTCTGGAGAGCCTGAGCTATTTGATCCATACGGTGATCCTGCTCTACAAATCTAGCCTCATGGGTCGCCATCTGTTGAGCTAAATCTGCGGGGTCCATGGCCCTATCGTAATGTAACGTGTATATACCCCTACACGCAGGATCCAGCAAAACAGAAGACAGCACAGAGGAGAGATACGTCTACCGGACCTTAGAGTGGCCGGACTCGACGTAAAGGAGAAGTACAGAGTGAGGAGCGATCCGAGGTCAAGGGCACAAAGAGACAGCGTAAACGAGAACTAGCCGGGGTCTGGTACACAGGAATCAGCAAGCCGGCAAACAGTACAGACAAGGATAAAGCGAAAACGAAGTCAGAATACAAAGCCAAGGTCAAATACGGAGAAACACAACTGAATACAACAAGCACTAAAGGGAACTGTAGCAGAAACCACGATAGGGCAAGGAACTAAGGGAAAAGGGTAAGTATAAGTAGCCTTCAAACTAACGTGATTGGCTCCTGTCTCTTCCACTCCCCCAACAGGTAAGTGTATGGGGTGATTGGCGTGACAGGAGCCAATGGGAGCCTTTTTGCAATTTAGGCTCCCACTGTCTCTTTAAGAGCGCGCCCGAGATTCGCGGCGCGCTCTTAGCTGCAGGCGGGACACGTGACCGCTTCTCGCGGTCACTGCCCGCCTTCCTGTTTGAGCAGTCGGATGAGCCGCGCGCGGCTCGTGCAGCCGCAGGACCGCGCGCGGCTTGAAGAGAGGACCGCGGCCGGCCCCCGGATAAGGTAAGTACCGCTACATAGTCAGGAACAAGAGTAGTAGTGTAGAATTGTATTATCCATGGCAATACAGGTCAGGGGGCTCAACAATCAAACAATGAGAAAAGCAATGACAAGGTTTAAATAGGTAATCATGATTAATACAACCTGAGTCAATTAAACATTGGATCATAACATCACAGAACAAGGAATATGTTAACACTTACTTGGTGGCATTCTGACAGGAGAGAATGAACGTTGGCCAATTTTGGAAATGGATGAAGCTTAATGGAAAGTTCCATTTCAGTTTCTAAGATAATTTACCCACAATTCATTAGGTAAAATAATCCTTTCGTCAGCAAACTATAATCATCATGGACAAAATTGAGGCACCCAGGTATTGTGCACCTGCTGAGGTACAATTCTAAAGAAAATAGAATGTCCACAGTCAGATTTTATCTTGGCTTACAAGAGGTTATTAAGGGATAATATTCAAGAATTCCTTGTGAAGAACATGGTTATCAGCAAAAATCAGCACAGTTTTATGAAGCACAGTTCATGTCAAACTAACTTGATTGCGTTCTATGAAGAAGTAAATAGAAGCATACGTGGTGTTGCAGTGGATGTGATCTATTTGAATTTTGCCAAGGCATTTGATACAGTTCCACAAAATAGATTAGTGTTCAAAGGAAATCGGTCTAGATGAAAATGCGTGTTCTTGGGTAGAACATTGGCTTAAAAACAGAGTACAAAGAGTTGTCATTAATGGTCAATTTTCAAGATGGACAGAGGTGGCAAGTGGTGTCCCTCAGGGGTCTGTTTATAAATGATCTTTAAGACAGCATTGAAAGTCATGTTTCAGTGTTTGCAGATGACACAAAACTCTGTAAAATAATAAAATGTGAGCAAGATATTACTTTGCTGCAGAGGGATTTAGATAGACTGGGGGACTGGGCACTCAAATGGCAGATGAAATTTAATGTTGAAAAATGCAAAGACGCACTTTGGCGTAAAGAATGCACAAGCAGCATATACCCTTAATGGAAGAGACTTATGGATAACAACACACGAAAAGTTCTTGGGTAGAGATGTCCCGAATAGTTCGCTGGCGAATAGTTCCTGGCGAACATAGCTTGTTCGCGTTCGCCACGGCGGGCAAACTTATGCGATGTTCGGTCCACCCCCTATTCGTCATCATTGAGTAAACTTTGACCCTGTACCTCACAGTCAGCAGACACATTCCAGCCAATCAGCAGCAGACCCTCCCTCCCAGACCCTCCCACCTCCTGGACAGCATCCATTTTAGATTCATTCGGAAGCTGCATTCTTAGTGAGAGGAGGGACAGTGTAGCTGCTGCTGATTTAATAGGGAAATCGATAGCTAGGCTAGTGTATTCAGTGTCCACTACAGTCCTGAAGGACTCATCTGATCTCTGCTGTAAGGACAGCACCCCAAAAAGCCCTTTTTAGGGCTAGAACATCAGTCTGCTTTTTTTTTCTGTGTAATCTAATTGCAGTTGCCTGCCTGCCAGCGTGTGTGTCAGGCTCACAGCGTATACTGTGCCCACTTGCCAAGTGCCACGACTCATATCTGGTGTCACAATAGCTTGCATTTAAAAAAACCAACACTTTTTTGACTGTGAAATAATAGCAGTCAGTTTCCTTCACACGTGTGCGTTTCAGGGCCTGTGTCATGCCCCAGCTACCGGTAATTCCCTGTCTCTTCCGGGTTGATGGAGTTTAGCCACACCCCCTCTCTGACGCGGTCTCTCCACGCTACATAATGCGACCGCGCCAGATACAAGAGACGTCTGTGTTATCATTTATTTAGATGACATTCTTATATATTCTAATACTCCTGAGGAACACAAAAAACACGTGAGATGGGTGTTGTCCAGACTTCGAACTCATAAATTATACACTAAACCAGAAAAAATTATTTTTAACGTCAATGAAATAACCTTTTTAGGTTACGTTATTACTCCTCATTCAATAAGCATGGATAGTTCTAAAATCAATTGTATCCTCAACTGGCCCATTCCTTCTAATGTAAAAGAATTACAAAGTTTTCTGGGGTTTGCCAACTTCTACAGAAAATTTATTAAAAATTACTCTGACGTAGCTCATTCACTTAATTCACTTAACAGCAAAAAACATCCTTTCAATTGGAATGAAAAGGCTCAAAAAGCTTTCGATGAATTAAAAAGAAGATTTACAACTGCTCCTATCCTTCAACTTCCAAACCCCACATGTCTTTATGTCCTTGAAACAGATGCCTCAGAAACAGCCATCGGAGCTGTCCTCTGATGTGACGGAACCAATCTCGCCACATTGTTTTGGAGGAGCCTGGTTGCCCGCCTCCTGCCCTGCGACTACGGCCCCTGGACATATTGCTCTATAAAAACTATATTTGGGCATGTAATAATGTATATGGCTGCTACTGTCCCTTTAAAATCATCTATGAACAGATTGGGACTTTTGGGACTACTGTCCCTTTAAGACTGTGAAGCATATTCTAGTGTACTGCCTGTAATATTGTATATGTATTCATGTGTTAAGTTTAACCTGGGTGATATGTATGCAGCATTCATCTGATTGTTCGGTAGAATCACTCCATTCATTATATTGAGTGAAACTACCGAACAACCAGACCACCCAGGAATAAGTGTGCCTCCAATTACAGTTTGCAACAATGTTGCAAACGGGTAATTGGCAATCAGTGTAATGTATTCTTTGTCCTCTGGGTGGCCGCCATTCGGGAAACAAACACGTGGCGGCGGCCATCTTAAACTACCGAACAGCGGTGTTTTGCCGTCGAGTGTCTGGAACTAAAATCGGACACTTGATTAGGCAAACACCGCTGAGACCTCCATACTTCCAGAAATTCGTATGGAAACTACCGAATGACCCGCCGTTCGGTAGAAAGAACCCCACAAACAAGGGAATTAATTCAAACCCTCTCCAGGCTCTATAACACAGGCAATTCGTCTGTTTTCATTCCCTTGTTTGTGACCGACCGCAGGGCCAAAATGCATGGAACTGTTTTCGGATACTTTACCCATGCGGTCGGTCAAATCTTTGGAAACCCATATCTGCCGAACTGTTCATCCGAATGACTTGAATTTTGGATATGTTTCCCCCCTGAATAAGGGCTATCCAGCGATGCTGGATCTAAAGGTGTAACCCCTGTTTTTGGGGTACATCCAGAACTTGGCTGGAAAAGTGTACCGGATAATTGGGTTTAATGTTATCTGAGGGGAGGGGATGTGTGGGCTGAACCATGTATGTGATTGGTTATTTTATGCCTCCCCCTGGGTGGGGCCTGTATGTGTACTCATGCAATAAAAACCAGGCTGGGTGCCCCAGCACCTCAGACCACTGCTTGACCCTCAACACGGAGCCTTGTCTCGTTCTTGGGGGGATTTACTGTATGCTGTTGGAGATTGATTGCTAAGGAGTGTAAGCTGATGTCTGCTTTTCCTATTCGTCTGCTAGCAGCTATTCGTGAGGTTCCAGCTGGAGTGCTACCTTATTCATCTATATCCAGTTCGTGAGTTTTGGTGCTTTTACAGTAGCTGTGCCTTGTTTGGGAAAAGGGGATTATCGCCTAAACTGATTTAACCCCTCATATGCTGAAACGGTCCGTTACATCTCCCAACACAAAACTCCTCAAGATCCTCTTCATCCCGTTGCCTTTTTCTCACGTTCAATGTCCCTGCCGAAAAAAATTACCCTAAAGGAGAAAAATAATTATTGAGTATAAAAGCAGCATTAGAAACCTGGCGACATCTTCTTGAAGGAACACAAGCTCCTATAATAGTTTATACTGACCATAAAAACCTTGAATATCTTCACTCCAACAAAACTCTCTCTGCTAGGCAAGTAAGATGGAATCTCTTCTTCTCCCAGTTTAATTTTCAAATTGTTTTTAGACCTGGATCTAGGAACAAAAAGGCGGATGCCCTTTCCAGAATTCACCAAGACCTTGAATTGGAACCCCCACATACAGTCATTGGAGTCTTAACGTCCCTTATAGATGACATAAAAGGCCTAAGTCCGGATGCTCTTGAACTTCCTAAATCAATTAAGTTATCACTGAAAGATGGTCTCTATTATTTCAATGACAGGATTTACATTCCTCCCGCATTCAGAAATAAAATACTCAAATTAATTAATGATTCTCCTCTGGCTGGTCATCCTGGTATCAAAAAGACCCTAGAATTATCCAAAAGATATTACTGGTGGCCTCGCCAGGACACCACCATCGAATCCTATGTCAAAACTTGTTCAACCTGCCAAAGATCCAAATCTGGACATCATCAACCCTTTGGTCAATTGTTGAATCTACCGATTCCGGAAAGACCTTGGCAATCCATTTCCATGGACTTCTTGGTGGAACTTCCCCCTTCTCAACATCATACTACCCTTTTAGTAGTAGTGGACCGCTTCACAAAAATGTCCCATTTTATCCCTTTGAAGAAATTACCCTCATCTTCTGAACTTTCAAAAGTATTCCTCGATAATATAGTGAAACTTCATGGACTTCGAAACGAAATCATATCGGACCGTGGAACCCAGTTTACCTCCAAATTCTGGAACGCATTGTGTGCTTCTCTTCGTATTCAACGTAAACTATCTTCCGCTTATCATCCCCAAAGCAATGGGCAAACTGAAAGAGTTAACCAATGCTTAGAACAATATTTACGATTCCATTGTTCCCACCTACAGGATGACTGGATGACATGGTTGCCCATGGCCGAATTTGCATATAACAACTCAGTTCATACAAGCAGCAAAATGACTCCCTTCTTCTCCAATTATGGGTTTCATCCCTCTTCGTTTCCTGCTCATATAATTCCTTTATCTAACCCCACCGTTTCAAATCAAATCTCTCACATGTCCTCCCTATTTCGAAAATTACATGAAAATCTTGAATTAGCATCCTCCAACCAAAAGAAGTTTTTTGATACTAAGAGAAAACCTCCTCCCGCTTATAAAATTGGTGATCTTGTCTGGCTCTCCTCAAAAAACATATCCACCAACCGTCCTTCAAAGAAACTAAGTTCCCTTTTTCTTGGTCCTTTTCAAATATTGTCTATTATCAACTGTAACGTTGTGAAATTGAAGCTCCCACCTACTTTAAGACTTCATCCAGTCTTCCATGTCTCCTTGCTCAAACCCCATCTTCCTGACCCTTTCCATAGAGATGTAATCACTACTCCTGACCCTATTCTGGTACAAGGTGAAGAAGAATACGAGGTCCAAAAAATTCTGGATTCACGGATCCATCGTGGCTCTCTACAGTACCTCATTAGATGGAAAGGTTACGGAGTTGATGAGGATACATGGGAAAATTCCTCCATGATCCATGCCAATAGACTAATTACAGCATTCCACAAACGTTATCCCTCTAAACCATGTGGATAGCACCCGGTGGGTGCTCCTTACAAGGGTTGGTACTGTCATGCCCCAGCTACCGGTAATTCTCTGTCTCTTCCGGGCTGACAGAGTTTAGCCACACCCCCTCTCTGACGCGGTCTCTCCACGCTACATAATGCGACCGCGCCAGATACAAGACGCTGGATTAATGAACAGCGTTACCGCGATATCAACCCGGCTGAAAGTTTTTTTTTGCAAACCTACCTGTGTACCGAACCGGACTGGAACTTGAACTAAACTCCTTCTCCTCTCCTCGACCACGGCTAGTATCTGGACTTCTCTCATCCTGTCTCATAAAGAACCTCCCCGGAGGAGAACTCCCGAACCTGAATTCCATCCTCTGGAAGTTAATCGTTTCATCTGTGATACGAACTTCTTTCTCTCAAGACTGCTGAGCATTCCTTCCATAGTCTGCTCTCAAGCTCTCCAATCATTTCTGCTACAGCCTGCTCTCAATCCCGTTAAGCATTCAGGCACCAGCTGCTCCCTAACCTGCTAACTTTAAACCTAAAACGAATCTCTGCTGTTACAACTTCATTATATCTTTCTCCATTAACCTAAAACTTGCAAACACCAAATGTGCTAGATTGCATGTCTATAGGAAGCTGCTTATAAACAGCGAAGTATTTAAAGATACAGTACCTGTATTTTCCTATATTGAATAGACAATTCCTATTTTTATTCTCTAATTTTCTAATCATCAATTTAAATCCTAAGAAATCTGCAGTTGCGCTCCATCTCAATCTATGTAAATGTGACAGCCTGCCAGGGCACAGTGTCACACCAGTGCAACTCATATCTGGTGTAACAGTAGTGTACATTAAAAAAAAACTAGAAATTTGACTGTGAAATAATAGCAGTCAGTTTCCTTCACACGTGTGCGTTTCAGGGCCTGCCAGGGCACAGTGTCACACCAGTGCAACTCATATCTGGTGTAACAGTAGTGTACATTTAAAAAAAAAAATACAATTTTGAATGTAATAGATTGAATAGAATTTAGTTGTCTGCAAGCGTGTGTGTCAGACCTACAGCGTCTACTCTGCCAACTTCTGCCAGTGCACAGTGCCACTCATATCTGTTGTCACAGTAGCTTGCACGCATAGTACCACTAATCGAAAAAAAAATGACAGGCAGAGGCAGGCCACCCCGCAGGGGCCGTCGTGGTCGTGGTGCTGTGATTCCCTTTGGCCCTAGAATAATGCCCTGTGTTCAGAGGCCACGTACCTTGAACTTGAAAAGTTCTGAGGACATAGTTGACTGGCTAACACAGGACACCCACTCTTCTACAGCTTCCGCTCGGAACCTTGACGCACCATCCTCCTCCAGCTTAGCTTCGGGCACCTCTCAAGTTACCACTCGCCCGCCTGCTGCCACCACCAACACTAGCACCACAGCCGCTTCACTTGATATGTCAGAGGAGTTATTTACACATCAGTTGGAAGAAATGAGTGATGCGCAACCATTATTGCCAGAGGATGTAGATAACAGGGATATGTCTCAGTCAGGCAGCATTACACACATGGACGTACGGTGTGATGATGATGTTGTGCCCGCTGCTGCTTCCTTTGCTGAGTTGTCAGATACAAGTGAAGCGGTTGATGACAATGTGTCCGTGGATGTCACGTGGGTGCCCGCTAGAAGAGAAGAAGAACAGGGGGAAAGTTCAGATGGGGAGACAGAGAGGAGGAGGAGACGAGTTGGAAGCAGGGGGAGGTCATCGCAAGGAGCTAGTGGCACAGTCAGACAGCATGCATCGGCACCCGGGGTCAGCCAGACAGCACGCCAATCAACGCATGCTGTTGCCACCACCAGAATGCCGTCATTGCAGAGCTCACCAGTGTGGCATTTTTTTGTGTGTCTGCCTCTGACAACAGCAATGCCATTTGCAACCTGTGCCAAAAGAAACTGAGTCGTGGGAAGTCCAACACCCACCAGGTACAACTGCTTTGCGAAGGCACATGATCGCACATCACAAATGCCTATGGGATCAACACATGAGTACAAGCAGCACACAAACTCAAAGCCGCCATCCTCCTCCTGGTCCAGCATCTTCAGCCATGTCAACCACTGCTGTCCTCCTTGCCCCCTCTCAACCATCCGCCACTCCGTCTCTCACCTTGAGCAGTTCCTGCTCATCTGCCCACAGTCAGGTGTCTGTCAAGGACATGTTTGAGCGTAAGAAGCCAATGTCAGAAAATCACCCCCTTGCCCGGCATCTGACAGCTGGCTTGTCTGAACTCTTAGCCCGCCAGCTTTTACCATAGAGGCTGGTGGAGTCTAAGGCATTCCAAAAATTTGTAGCTATTGGGACACCGCAGTGGAAGGTGCCCGGACGAAATTTCTTTGCACAAAAGGCAATCCCCAACCTGTACTCGATTGTGCAAAAGGAAGTAATGGCATGTCTGGCACACAGTGTTTGGGCAAGGGTCCATCTGACCACTGATACCTGGTCTGCAAATCATGGTCAGGCCAGGTATATCACCTACACTGCGCATTGGGTAAACCTGCTGACGGCTGACAAGCATGGAATGCGTGGCTCTGCAGAGGAGTTGGAAACACCGCCACAACTTGCAGGCAGGCCTGCTGCCTCCTCCTCTACTCCTACTCCATCCTCTTCCATAACCTCCATAACCTCCTGAAAGCAGAGAGTCACACCGGACCAGCACTCCTGTCCACCCTGAACGCACAGGTGGATCAGTGGTTGACTCCGCACCAACTGGAGATCGGAAAAGTGGTTTGTGACAATGGAACAAATTTGTTGGCGGCATTGAATTTGGGCAAGTTGACACATGTGCCTATTACTATAATTTATATGCTTATTCCTCACCCCAAAATGCATTTGTCTACGTTTAATCTCATCTGCTTCTTGCATACACAACAAATGTTTCCAGATTCCTCTGTAGGGACATAACATCCAGCTTATACTGTATTCCCTTACATTAAATTGTAGCATCAGCAATTTTAATGCCTATTTAGTGATCATCAATAAAAGTGATTATAGATTAAAGTGTTATCAAGACAAAAACTTGAGTTGCTCCACTTAAACCAACTTTGTTCAACTAGGAATGTTCCCTTAACAGCTACTCTATATTTTATCTTTAAGGCAATTTACAATCTAAGAACATCCTTTTTCATCTAGACCTAATATAGAGACATTCTGCATCTGCATCCAACTATACCAAATGTTTACGTTAAATCCAATTCGATGCGCTTCAAAAACCTTTAGCTATATTTTCTATTAAATGTAATGTTTTAAAGTCATTTTGATCTTTTTTTCTAAAACTATTTTGATTTATGTTAATGACATTGTTAGTTAGAATGAATTCTTAAACATTATCCCTTAATTATCTTTGAAATTATTTCCCCAGCACAATTTTGAAAGGGTCAATCTAATCACTATAAGCACTTTACATTACTTTGCATGTATTCCTGAGAGTGACTTATAGTGGCAGCAATTTGGAAAAAAAAAAAACGCTGTTGCTTTAATACAGCACATTGGGCTACAGCAGGCTTCCCCAAACTCCGGCTCTCCAGATGTTGCTAAACTACAACTCTTAGGCTGAAAGTGATCCCTAGCAAAATAAGCTTGGGAGCACCAAAAAAGTTTCTCTGGGCGTTGCACGTATATATACAGATTAAAAACACCTTCCCCAAGAAAAAAAGAGACATGACTTTAGATTGAGGGTGGAGTAGAACTTAACTTTATTGCCACAGCGTGGAATATATACAGTGTGTAAGGCCATAAGCACACAACCTGGACCTGATGGAAAACAGGGACACAAGGGACATAAACCAATGGGAACAATAATTAGCACTGTAACACTCCCACATCCAGTCAGCAATCCCTCCCCTCTGCATGTGATATAATTAAGGTAGGTAATGTACTAACATAATTATCCACAGGCAGAAAACACACATTTTTACCCAAATAACAGAAACACCCCAAAACTCCAACATATCCCCGTAAATTTTACATCACTGGAAAGCCCTGATATGGGTGACCAACAAATCCAAAAATCACCCAGATCAGAGCAGGGGTTCCAAATTTAGCTGGAGGTCTCTTTTGACCAACCACACGCATGATTTCATGCCCAAAACAGTTCCAGGGCACTAGGCTGTGCGGCCGGTCTATTTGCAATGTATAAGTTCAGTACAAATAGTCGAATGGGAACCGTTCGTGCACATAGCCAACGTTAAAGTGCCGTTCAAATTGTCGAACGCTGTTCGACTCCCATCGAAGAGTCGAAGTCCCGGAGAAGGTAAAGTACAGCAGTGTTCGTGCCATCACTTGTCTGATTTGAGTTCCATGAACTCGACGACAAAACACCGCTGAACACGTTTGACTAAACAAGATGGCCACCGCCACATGTGCAACGGTGACCACCCAGCCGTTCGGCAATTTGGCTGCGGTTATGTAACGAGTATATACGCCTACACGCAGGATCCAGCCAAACAGAAGACAGCACAGAGGAGAGATACGTCTACCGGACCTTAGAGTGGCCGGACTCGACGTAATAGGAGAAGACAGAGTCAGGAACGATCCGAGGTCAAGGGCACAAAGAGACAGCGTAAACGAAAACTAGCCGGGGTCTGGTACACAGGAATCAGCAAGCCGGCAAACAGTACAGACAAGGATAAAGCGAAAACGAAGTCAGAATACAAAGCCAAGGTCAAATACGGAGAAACACAACTGAACACAACAAGCACTAAAGGGAACTGTAGCAGAAACCACGATAGGGCAAGGAACTAAGGGAAAAGGGTAAGTATAAGTAGCCTTCAAACTAATGTGATTGGCTCCTGTCACTTCCACACCCCCAACAGGTAAGTGTATGGGGTGATTGGCATGACAGGAGCCAATGGGAGCCTTTTTGCAATTTAGGCTCCCACTGTCTCTTTAAGAGCACGCCCGAGACTCGCGGCGCGCTCTTAGCTGCAGGCGGGACATGTGACCGCATCTCGCGGTCACTGCCTGTCCTCCTGTTAGGAGAGTCGGATGAGCCGCGCGCGGCTCGTGCAGCCGCAGGACCGCGCGGCTTGAAGAGAGGACCGCGGCCGGCCCCCGGATAAGGTAAGTACCGCTACAGTACCCCCCCTGAGGACACGCCCTCCGGGCGGGCAGGACCAGGCCTGGCAGGAAAACGCGAATGGAAAGAACGTACAAGGCGGGGAGCATGAACAGCATCCGCAGAAATCCAACTGCGCTCCTCAGGCCCATAACCCTTCCAATGTACCAAGTACTGAAGCCGACCCCTAAGGAAACGAGAGTCAATAACAGCAGACACTTTGAACTCCTCATGACCCTCCACAGAGACAGGAGGGGGAGGGGGAGTATGCCGGGTATAGCGGTTGCGTACGTAAGGCTTCAACAACGAGGTGTGAAATACATTAGGTATACGCAGATTCTTAGGCAGACCCAAGGCATAAGAAACGGGATTAACCTTATGTATAATGCGATAAGGACCAATGAAGCGGGGAGCCAATTTCATAGAAGGCACCCGGAGGCGAATATTCCGTGTGGAAAGCAAAACCCTGTCCCCCACAACATAGGAAGGAGCCGCTCTGCGATGCTTGTCAGCCTGAGCCTTCTGGCGGGCAGCAGAGTCCACCAAAGAACGCTGAACCTGCTCCCAAGTATTACGCAGACCAGCCAAATGCTCATCCAGAACTGGCATGCCCTGTGAGGAGAATGCAGCCGGAAGAACCACAGGATGCTGGCCATAGACAACGTAAAAAGGGCTTTTGCCGGAAGAATCATGAGTGGCGTTATTCCGAGCAAATTCAGCCCAAGGAAGCGGGTCAGACCAATTGTCCTGATGGTGAGACACAAAACAACGGAGGTACTGCTCCAGAGACTGGTTGGCACGTTCAGCAGCTCCATTAGACTGGGGATGGTAAGCGGAAGAAAATGAGAGAGAAATACCCATCTCCGAACAGAAGGCTTTCCAGAACCTGGAAATAAATTGGCTACCCCTATCGGATACAATAGATAAGGGAATACCATGTAATCGAAACACTTCTCTAGAGCCAGTTCCTTGGAAGTGGGCAACTTGCGAAGAGACACAAAGTGAGCCATTTTGGAAAACCGATCTACTATCATTAGGATGACTGTGTTACCATTCGATGGGGGTAATTCAACAATAAAATCCATTGATAGATTAGACCAAGGTCTCTCGGGAACGGGTAACGGATGCAACAGCCCACAAGGAACTCTACGAGAGGATTTCATACATGCACAAGTAGTACAAGCACTTATATAGTCAGTAACAACCTTACGTAAGGTATCCCACCAGAAATACCGAGAAACGGCTGACACCGTTTTGGAAATACCAGGATGTCCAGCAGTCTTAGTATCGTGATACAGTGACAGAATATCCCGTCTCTCGGGAACGTCAACGAACAATTTATCATTAGGCCTCTCGCTAGGTGCCATGCTTTGTTTCGCTTGTATGGCCTGCAAGAGGGACGAGGAAATAGACAATATAGTAGTTGCTATTATCCTGTCTGGGGGAATGACAGGAGTGACATCAATCTCCTGTTTGTCAATAGTCTCGAATTGTCTGGACAGAGCGTCCGCTTTAGTGTTCCGATCACCTGGCCTATAGGTGATTATATAATTAAAATGAGACAAGAACAGTGACCACCTAGCCTGCCTTGAAGACAATCTTTTAGCTTCGCTAAGGTAGGATAGGTTCTTATGATCCGTAAATATGAGGATAGGATCCTTAGTGCCCTCTAACAAATGTCTCCATTCTTTGAGTGCTAAAATGATAGCAAGGAGTTCGCGATTACCCACATCATAATTCCTTTCTGCTTTGGACATTTGTTTAGAAAAGAAGCCACAAGGATGCAATGGCTTGTCAGGAGACTCTCTTTGGGATAAGACAGCACCTACCCCTATATCGGAAGCATCAACCTCAAGTATATATGGCAATGAGGGGACAGGATGCTGTAAAATAGGTGCAGAGGCGAACGTAGTCTTAAGAAAGTCAAAAGCCTTAAGTGCCTCGGTAGACCAGGCACGTGTATTGCCATCCTTTTTAGTCATACGAGTAATAGGTGCTACGATAGACGAAAAACCTTTGATAAAACGTCTATAATAATTAGAGAAACCCAGAAAACGCTGGATGGCTTTCAGACCTTGCGGCAGAGGCCATTCTATGACCGCAGCGAGCTTCTGGGGATCCATCCGAAAACCCTTAGCGGAAATCAAATACCCTAAAAACTGGACCTCGGATTGGTCGAATAGACATTTTTCTAGTTTGCAATAAAGACCATTAGCAAGAAGGGTCTTCAGAACTGTCGTAACATGTCTGTGATGAGTGTGTAAGTCTGTAGAATATATTAAAATGTCATCCAAGTACACAATAACAAATGAGTGAATAAAGTCCCTTAAGACATCATTAATAAATTCTTGGAATACTGCTGGGGCATTGCAAAGCCCAAATGGCATGACGGTATACTCATAATGACCTGACCTAGTGTTAAAGGCTGTCTTCCATTCGTGGTCCTTTTTTATACGTATCAAATTGTATGCTCCTCTAAGATCTAATTTGGTGAATACCGTAGCATGTTTGAGCCTGTCAAACAATTCTGTTATTAATGGTATAGGGTAAGCATTTTTGATGGTGATTTTATTAAGACCTCTATAATCAATGCAAGGTCTTAAATCACCTTCTTTCTTTGATACAAAGAAGAACCCCGCTCCAGCCGGAGAAGAGGATCTCCTAATAAATCCCTTGTCTAATGATTCTTTAATGTACTCCTCCATGACACGGTTTTCTTGAACCGATAGAGGGTACACCCTGCCCTTGGGAGGTATAGTGCCAGGCAACAAGTCAATAGCACAATCGTAGGTTCTGTGAGGCGGTAATTTGTCAGCCTCTCTTTTATCAAAGACAGTCTTTAAAGATAAATACTGAGAGGGTATAGCCGTAGACAAAGGAGGAATGGTAGGAACATTAATAGAATTCACAGGCGCGACTTCAATAGTACATGACTCATGGCAGGCTTCACTCCATGATTTTATCTGCCCTGTCTCCCAGTCAAAAATGGGATTGTGGGCACGTAACCATGGATACCCTAACACCAACTGTGAAGAGGGAGAGGTGATGACCTGGAACCGAATGGTTTCATAGTGTAGAACCCCTGTGTACATGTGTAGCGGTGCAGTCTCGTGAGTAACAACTGGAGATATCAATGGTCTACCATCTATGGCCTCAACGGCCAAGGGTATCTCCTTCTCCCTGATGGGAATATTGTTTTTCTTTACAAAACCAGAGTCTATAAAATTCTCCGCTGCCCCAGAGTCAACCAGGGCGTATATATTTTCAACTATACAACTCTCTCCCATATGTAAAGAAACAGGGAGAAGCAGTCGGTTAGGAGGCAATGTAGGAGACTTAGAAATCACACCCAAGGCCAGTCCCCTATAAGGTCTTAGGTGCGAGAGTTTTCCGGGAGCAAAGGGCACTCCTTTACCATATGGTCTCTCCTACCACAATATAGGCAGAGTCCCTCCCTTCTCCTATGTAATTTTTCATTATCAGAGAGTTTGGCAACCCCTAATTGCATGGGTTCCTCTTCCGATACTTTTACACTCTCCAGGGTATTAACTCTGGGGTGAATAGGTGTAACAAAACGTCTATTCCTGTTCTTGGTATAGAGCCTGTCACGAATCCTATTATCTATATCGATGAGGTAGTCAATAAGGTCCTCTAAGGCAACAGGAAGCTCCTTAGCTGCTACCTCATCCAATATAGAGTCTGATAAGCCTTCCATGAAGGCAGTAGTTAACCCATTGTTGGTCCAATCGACCTGTGAGGCAAGGGTACGAAACTGTATAGCGTAATCAGCCACAGACCTAGAACCCTGTTTAACCCTCATTAATGCTCTTGCGGCATTCTTAGACCTTTTCATAGTATCAAAAGTTCTGCGAAAAGCTGTAAGGAAACTGTGAAAGTCATGCACCATAGGTCCATTAGCCTCCCAAATAGGGTTTGCCCATTCAAGTGCTTTGTCGGTAAGTTGGTGCATAAAGAACCCAACTTTAGACCTCTCTGTGGGAAATGAACGTGGATACATCTCAAAATGAAACTCTATTTGGTTAATGAACCCTCTGCATGTCTTAGAATCCCCTCCATACCTAGGAGGAGGCGTTAAATGGGCCGTAGCATTAGGCACAGTCGATACTTCAGGAAGCAGGGGTGTAGGAGGGTTAGGTGCGGTTGCTGGAATGGTTCTAGCTAAGAGCGTCTGGAGAGCCTGAGCTATCTGATCCATACGGTGATCCTGCACTACAAATCTAGCCTCATGGGACGCCATCTGTTGAGCTAAATCTGCGGGGTCCATGGCCCTATCGTAATGTAACGAGTATATACGCCTACACGCAGGATCCAGCCAAACAGAAGACAGCACAGAGGAGAGATACGTCTACCGGACCTTAGAGTGGCCGGACTCGACGTAATAGGAGAAGACAGAGTCAGGAACGATCCGAGGTCAAGGGCACAAAGAGACAGCGTAAACGAAAACTAGCCGGGGTCTGGTACACAGGAATCAGCAAGCCGGCAAACAGTACAGACAAGGATAAAGCGAAAACGAAGTCAGAATACAAAGCCAAGGTCAAATACGGAGAAACACAACTGAACACAACAAGCACTAAAGGGAACTGTAGCAGAAACCACGATAGGGCAAGGAACTAAGGGAAAAGGGTAAGTATAAGTAGCCTTCAAACTAATGTGATTGGCTCCTGTCACTTCCACACCCCCAACAGGTAAGTGTATGGGGTGATTGGCATGACAGGAGCCAATGGGAGCCTTTTTGCAATTTAGGCTCCCACTGTCTCTTTAAGAGCGCGCCCGAGACTCGCGGCGCGCTCTTAGCTGCAGGCGGGACACGTGACCGCATCTCGCGGTCACTGCCCGTCCTCCTGTTAGGAGAGTCGGATGAGCCGCGCGCTGCTTGAAGAGAGGACCGCGGCCGGCCCCCGGATAAGGTAAGTACCGCTACAGGATAACTACCAACCTGGGAGGTAAATAAGCTACACACTCCACTTGTGTGTGGTCCGGCTGTTCGGTATTTTGTTCATCTACTTGAATAGCCTTATCCTGGTTGTAATAGAAGCTTAATTCACCGAACCAATCAATGAATATGCCTTAAAACATAATAAGTTACAGGGGCCATAATCACAGGGAAGGAGACTGGCAAGCAGGCCCCTACAACAACTCATGGCAAACTCCCTTAAAAAGGGCAGTTTGTCACAATGGTCAATAATGATATTGCTATTGTTAAAATATAGGTGGACTCAGACCTAGGGGACTGTGTTCACCGCCTAATAGTACCATATATACTGCATATAGTGTGCCTCTCTGTACTCTCACCTCTCTTTTTGTAACAACTAATAAATACTCTAACCTATATTTGGTCAAGCTTCCTTCAAAGAATGAACCTCACGGTGTCTCTAAGCCTTACTAATTAATTGACTCCCAAGCTATTTGCATATACCTTTAGATTACTGGCCATAACTGAAACATATCCTGCTCTCCTATTATTTTCTGTAGTAAATGCATGAGCAAGCTTAAGAACATTTGTATTAAAGTTCTGTAAATACTACATTTAAGCTCACAGGTTAAGTCCTCTGTAACATTTGTATTGAGTGTGTATATAGTATGTAGGTATGTTTTATTTTGTTCTGTAGGACATATTTATGCTCTATTTATAATAATATTTCTGTTTATTTTTATTAACATGAAAATGGCAGTTGTACTCAGATAATAACCAATATTTGTTGAATCCCACATATGATATGCCCATTTCTCTCAATATGAATAGTTATCTTTTAACTTACCTTTAATTTATTAGATATGATTAAATGAACATTCCAAAATTATATTAATATAATTTTTACATGCCTACATTTGTATAGCTGTTGAGCCTCTCAACTCTACTTCAGTTGCTGTCCAATGCTGAATCAGGAAGATGTTATTCGACAGGAACTAATTCATTGTATTTCAGGAAGGCACCCATCATGTTTATGAGATGAGTAAACAAGGGGTGACCTCTCTCAAAATTGGCATTACAGTGGTTCATACTGTGTCATGTGCCTAAATGGAGTAAGAACTGTCACTAGCTGTTCTTTTATTGTCCAATCTTCATGCCCCAGTGGGGACTCAATGCCAATGGAGTGGTGTAATGAATTTTGTCTGAATGGCCAAAATCTAGTGAAAATTACTGAATTCCAACGGAAAAGGCAATTCTAAAGGAAATATGCAGCAATTGCATGGAGTAATTCCATATTAAAATTAGTGCTTTCCCATCCAAACCATCTAAAAAATATAGGATTTGTAATATTAATACAATTTAAATTTTATTCATGACAGGAGGCGAATATTTGCTTAAGTCTCTCTTTACTAGAACTCCACAGCAGCACATTAACAAAGAGCAAATCAACCAATCAGAAAAAAGTTAGATTCAATAAAGTTCCCCACATATAACTTCCTCTTTCAAACTGCGACAAAACAGAACAAGAAATAGAATAAAATCATGCAGTGTAACATAAGTCTTTGTAGGCAGTGAAGTCAACAATGTCATCCAGCCGAGAGGAAATTTCAAACGTGGTGCCACGGACAGATTATAAACTGAAACGAGAAAAACATAGTCGAAAGGGCTGGTTAGATAATAAAATGTGCTCTGAAAATACATGCAGTCACCCAGTGTGACAAACAGTATTGCTGTAATGCACAGAGATCCCAACCGTTCTATATAAGAAACAGTAACATGAAGAGCGACAGTTAGCAGAAACAGCAAGCAGAGTTGCATACATACCTGATTACGCAAAACTTCTGAGCAGAGGTAAAACAAGGGTAGGGATGAAAAAATTGGGAGGGAAATATTCGCCTCCTGTCATTAATAAAATTAGGATTATAGGTACACTAAATCTAGCATAATTTAAAATTTTATAACATGACAGGAGGCTTCATATTTGCTGTTTTAACGCTCAGTCAACAAAGCAAACGTTCCACTGGTAATTATCCCAGGAGGCCAATGGATTCATCCTGAATGGATCCTTTGACAGCGAGATGTGATGGAAATGTGATTGACAGAGATGCCAGTTATTGATGTTCCTCCAATCCCGGGAAAAAGTAAATCCGCTGCAGGATTCACTGTACCTGGTAACATGGGACCATGCTCCGCCAAGGTGGTCGATGTAATGCAATGCCAATATGGTGTCCATTCTCAGGAGGATGCAACAGTCTGGTAAATTATCGGTGTAACTTGAGGTTGAGAAAGAAAAACCTGCGATCAGTTTTGGACCAAAGATGTGGAAGTCGGCTTCCGAGTGTCCAAGGGCTATCAGGTGATGTGGTCGCGCAAGCAGTTCCCCAATGTCAAGACTTGTGTTGGGAACCATGACCAAGTCTGGGGCAGAAAAGCATAAAAGTCTTACCGTTCCCCATTGACCTCTGAGGTGAGTGGTATCATCTGAAAATAGGTCTACTCCACAGGTTAGCATGCGGAGGGGAATCTGGTCGTGCCATATAATTGTCTGGCTAACAATGCAAATTGTAAAATATTCATGACTGTGGCCGATTAAGCACTCCCAAGGGCACGTCTATCCTGAACCCCGGAACTTCACCACGTGGGACGAGGTGCGGGTTGACTTTTCTTGGAAGACTGCAAAGCCCAGGTACACGAACAAGGGGATTGTAAAGTGATGTTGAGATCAGTCTAGGGCATCCTCTCGGGAGAGTAATAAGGAGTCTGGCTATGAGGTAATGGAAACCTTTGTAAACAAAGAAGCCCCAGGAGTCCGATGGAAAGCTGACACGCTCTTTAGTCGGCCAGGGTCGGGAGTTTAATGTCTACAAGCGCTTGGAGGTCCACCGTCCAGACCTGGTATAGAACAGACCCATAGTCTAAGAACAGAAAAAACAATGGCTGCCGGGACCTCGCGCCAGTGCGCGCATTCCAAGATAGCTGCCGGCTACCTGAGGAAAACGCAAAAATTGCCAGCCAGCTGCCACATGCCACATTGAAATGTTTTATAAAAAAAGATAAATAAGAATTTATTTTCTCACCCCTTCTGGGTGGTATGTTTATTCCTCATTCTCGGGTTCTCTACCAGAAGCCTGGGAGTCTGAGGGTTCTGCACAGTATCTTAGCTGTTCCTAGAACTGCACTCTCCTGGACAGCGATCTCAGATGTCCTACCTGGAATTTGTTGAAGCCATTCCCCTAACTTGGGAGTCACAGCCAAGAATGCTCCTATAACAACTGGGACTATCTGGATCTTCAAGTCCCACAAGATCTTAGTCCTGTCATTCTCAAATACCTTTTGTGGTATCTCCCATCTTGACTTAGGCAGGTCCAAACCATATTCTGTGCAGATGTTTCGGTACACTGTGAAGGATTCTTCATGTATTTGCCTGTGGACCCTCAGTTAAACCTTCTCCCTGCTATTTTAATGCCTGTATCCATTCGGTTCAAAATGTATGAAAGAATGTATTTGTTTACCGAACAGAGACCACACACCCTGGGTAGCAATCAACACGGAGAAACCGCAACTTAACTGCTACTAGGTGGCCGCCATTCGGCATTCGGCATACGAATACGAGAACAAAGGATGGCGGCCATCTTAGAACTCACGAACGCGGTCAGCGGGACTTATGCAGGGATTTCGGCACGCCAACCATGCGAACGCCTGGTTCCCACGGAAGTCCTGGATAAATACGTTCCCCTCCATGAATCAAACTGGCGTTCGGTAGATAGAATCTACCGAATGAGGGGAACATTCACATGTAACCAGCTGCACCATACGAACTGTGGTTTTCATGTAATTAGATGTGAACGGAGACCGGCTCTTGCTACTGATTCTATGGAACTCTTGATCGGATACCTCCACATGGCAAGCTGGTCAAACTTCCACACGATGCGACACGGAAACTACCAAAACGGAAATTCGTGAAATTTGGATATATGACCACCAGTATCCTCAGCTACCCAGGGATGTTGAAATTATGTTTGTATGTTGTATAAAAAGTACTTTTCTGAAATTGTTGAAAACTGTAAATGTTCTGGCCAGCAGATAATTGAGCTGTGTGTATTGTAAGAACTCAATTATCTAGCCTGGCCCAGAGGAGGAGTTTTATGTTGCATAAATTGTGAGTTCTGTGTGCCAGTAAATCAGTCTTGTTCCAGCATTATGCTTTGGCTCATGTGTGGATTATTCGACGATTCCAGGGATATTTCTACTCGTGGAATATTGGGTGAATTTCTTTTATGGGAAGAAGGGAATATTTGACGGAGTAACAGATTGTACCGTCACATACACAATCCCAGCAACTTGGTTGTGTCTCTCCATGTATGCTGTTCCTGCTAACATCTTGCATCCGACTACTAGGTCCTGGACTGTCTCAGAAGGCCTCTTTTGTACAGTCTGCACCTTGGGTCTTGCTTGGTGTGGTAGACGACTGCAGTCTTCTGTTCCTTGTCTACCACCATGATGTTGGGTTGGTTGGCCAGCACTTGCTTGTCTATCTGGATCTTCAAGTCCCACAAGATCTAGCCCTGTCATTCTCAACTACCTTTTGTGGTATCTCCCATCTGGACTTAGGCAGGTCCAAACCATATTCTGTGCAGATGTACACAATCCCAGCAACTTGGTTGTGTCTCTCCGTGTATGCTGTTCCTGCTAACATCTTGCATCCGACTACTAAGTCCTGGACTGTTTCAATTTGCACCTTGGGTCTTGCTTGGTGTGGTAGACTCCAGCTTCTATTGATCTGGTATGGATTGCCTGTTCCTGTGCTGTTAGTATTAGTGCTTCCATGCTGTCTTTCAGTCCTGCCTTTTCAAACCTCTGTTAGGATTTTGTCATGTGCGCCATATCCACTACCAGTGGTACAACCGATGGAGAGGTTTGTCTTGCCATGGAGCCTCCTCCTTTTCTGCATCCTGAATCTGTTAAAACATAGAAACATAGAATGTGACAGCAGATAAGAACCATTCGATCCATTTAGTCTGCCCAATTTTCTAAATACTTTCATTAGTCCCTGGCATTATCTTAAGCAAGGATAGCCTTGTGCCTATCCCACGTATTCTTAAACTCCTTCACTGTGTTAACACCTACCACTTCAGCTGGAAGCCTATTCCACGCTTCCACTACCCTCTCAGTAAAGTAATACTTCCTGATTTTATTTTTTAAATCTTTGCCCCTCTAATTTAAGACTATGTCTTGTTGTGGTAGCTTTTATTCTTTTAAATATAGTCTCCTCCTTTACTGTTTTTATACCCTTTATGTTTTTAAATGTTTCTATCATATCCCCCTGTCTCGTCTTTCCTCCAAGCTGTACATGTTAAGATCTTTTAAACTTTCCTTGTAAGTTGTATCCTGCAAGCCATGAATCAGTTTAGTAGCCCTTCTCTGAACTTTCTCTAAAGTATCAATATCCTTCTGGAGATATGGTCTCCAGTACTGCGTACAATACTCCAAGTGGGGTGTTCTGTACAGTGGCATGAGCACGTCCCTCTTTTTACTGCTAATACCTCTCCCTATACAACCAAGCATTCTGCTCGCATTTCCTGCTGCTCTATTACATTGTCTGCCTACCTTTAAGTCATCTGAAATAATTATCCCTAAATCCCTTTCCTCAGATTTTGAGGTTAGGACTCTATCAAATATTCTGTACTTTGCCCTTGGGCTTTTACATCCAAGATGCATTATTTTGCACTTATCCACATTAAATGGTCAGCTCTGACCATTTTTCTAGTTTACCTAAATCAGTTGCCAGTAGGCTTATCCCTACTAGAACATCAACCCTGTTACATATCTTAGTATCATCAGCAAAAATACATACCTTACCATCAAGACCTTCTGAAATATCACTAATAAAAATATTAAAGAGGATGGATCCAAGTATAGATCCCTGAGGTACCACACTGGTGACTAGACCATGCTTCAAATATACTCCATTGACTACAACATCTGTTACCTGTCACTCAGCCACTGCCTTACCCATTCAACAATTTGGAATCCAAACTTAAAGATTGCAGTTTATTGATAAACCTTCTATGTGCAACAGTGTAAAAAGCCTTACTGAAATCTAGGTAAGCAATGTCTACTGCACCACCCAGATGTATTATTTTAGTTACCCAATCAAAAAAATCTATTAGATTAGTTTCTAAGTAAACCCATATTGTCTCTGATCTTAAAATCCATGTGATTTTAGATGTTCAACAATCCGATCCTTTAACATGGTTCCCACTACTGAAGTACGGCTTACTTGCCTATAGTCCTCCCTACTACCTTTATTGTGAATGGAAGTAAGCAAATGTTGTGCCCAATCTTCTGGGACTCCTGCAGCACACCACCTGGTAAACCGACCGGTTACCTCTGCTAATTCCCTTCCTTCACCCAATCAGGACCCATTCAAAATACAAAGAGACCCATTTCCCCCCTCCCCCCAGTAACTGGATGAGACACAGTTCTGGAGGTACAACTCTGACTGACTCATTTGATTTTCTTTACACATGGTTTTACAGACACAAACCCCCTACATGGGGGTCTACAACACAAAACAACAGGGTTTTAAATCCCAAGAAGCTGAAGGGGGAGGGAGGAAGGACAATGCATCTAGGTTAAACTGGACTGGCAGTGTCTACAGGGACAGGAAAAAGGAGGGGGAAGGGCACAGAGCAATCCATTTCACTTGCTCTACTTTACAGAGCTGCTGCATATACAGTCACAATACATGAAAGGCATAGAAATACATGGAGAAACACAGAATACAAAGGGAAACCACATTTTATACTGGGGAGTCTACGAATATAGAAGAGGGCAATTCACAGACAGCCAGCGGTTCCGCCACACAGCTCCCCCTTAACCACAAGCCGGCATACACAGTCTGATCCTAACAGATCGGCTTGGGGATGTCCGGTGGAGTGCTCACGGATCACTTCTCTAGGGCAGTCTGTCTTGACAACCTATCCAGCGGGTTGTGATTCATGAGCAGGGTGAATTGCTGTCCATAGAGGTAGGGCTGTAGCTTCTTGAGTTCCCACACCACTGCCAGACACTCCTTCTTGATGGCGGCGTAGCCCACCTCCTGGGGCAATAACTTCCTGCTACTGGATGTTCTTCGTCATCATCCCCGACCTGGCTCCTAATCCAAACATGAAGGCATGAACGAGAAAGCGTTTTTTCGGACTAGGAGCAGCCTAGGCATTTATTAAGGCATCCTTAAGGGCTTGGAATGCCTGCTCACAGGCTGTCTGGGTAAGTTTTTGGGGTCAAGTCAAGTGAGGGGCTTGGCCAGGGCACTGTAATTGGGGACAAACTGTCTATAATAGTCCCTAGGAAAGCCATCTCCTGGGGTTTAGTGCGGGGATGGGCCAACTAGCTACTGCCTCAACCTTGGCTGGCTCGCGTCTTTGCTTCCCACACCCCATCCGGTGTCCCAGGTACTGTACATCTGCCAACCCTAGGTGGCACTTGCTGGTTTTTGGGTTAATCCAGCCTGCCTAATCCTGTCTAGTACAGCTCCTACATGTCCCAGATGTTCTTCCCAAGTGTCGCTGTCGTCCAGGTATGCACAGACATAGTCCTGGAGACCCTCTAACAGCTGTTCCACCATCCTTTGGAAAATGGCTTGTGCATTCTTCATCCCAAATGGCATTACCGTAAACTGGTACAGACCAAGTGGGATGACGAAGGCCGACTTGGGAACAGCATTGGCCGCTAAAGGGATCTGCCAGTATCCCTTACACAGATCTATCATGGTGAGGTACCGGCCCCTAGCCATCCTATCCAGCAGCTCATCTATACAGGGCATGGGCAGGGACGTATTAGCCGTGAGGCAAACAAGGAATTTGCCTTGGGCGGCACTTTCCAGGGGGCGGCAAAAAAAGCCACCCCCAAATGCCCAGGGCAAATGTCTTGTTAGCCTGGTGGCTAACTGACAATCAGGTCAGGCGGGCGCGAGGGAGCTGAGCAGAGAATTCACTAATCAGTGCTCCCTTGCCATCGCCGCCTGCCGACCAGCAGCCCCACTGGACCCCAGGGAAAGGGAGAACTCCCCCCTCTCCCAGCATTCCCAAAGGTATGGAGGCTGGGGGGATTGAATAAAAAAAAGTGAGTGTGTTAATGTGAGTGTGTGTGTGTGTGTCTTTTAGTGAGTGTGTGTGTGTCTGTTAGTGTGTGTGTGTCTGTTAGTGAGTGTGTGCGTATGTCAGAAAGTGTGTCTGTTAGGGAGTGTGTTACTATGTGTGTGTCTGTTAGTGAGACTGTATGCGTGTCTGTTAGTGAATGTGTGTGTGTGCTAGTGACTGTGTGTGTGCCTGTTAGCTAGTGTATGCGAGTCTGTCAGTGAATGTGTGGGTGTATTTAGAAGGCGGGGTAGTGGGGAAGTGGGGTGACGGGGGGTTGCCCGGGGGGGGCATCTGAGTTTTGTCATGCCTAAGGTAGCACAAAACCAGGATACATCACTGGGCATTGCTTAGGCATCAGATACCATCTTGTCATTGAGCCTCCGGTAATCTACTCAGAACCACGTGGCTCTGTCCCGCTTTGGTACCAGGGCCACTGGGGAACCCAAAGGACTTTTGGACGGCTTGATGACCCCCAACCGGAGCATCTCTTGGATCTTCCAGCTAACACCTTGCAAGACCACCTCTGGTACCATGTATGGGGTTTGCCGTAGAAGGGTTTGGTCGGGGGTCTCCACCCGGTGGTTGTGGTACACCCGGGAAGGTTGGAGAATGTCTCCCTCCATGTGGACAGCATCTGCTGTGCCTGTCTGTGTCCTTCCTCAGTTAGGTGGTCCCCTAGGTGGACCTCGTCTATGGACCCGGCCTTAGCTCTATCCTCCAGGAGGTCAGGCAGGGTAAGACTATCGAAATCTTCAGAAGGTGAAGCGCATGGAGGCATCTGCTACATCCTCTGTCTTCTCATGGTAGGACTTCAGCATGTTTACATGCAACAGTCGTCGGACTCCGAAACCCGAGCACGGGCCGATAACATAGGTAGTGTCACATTTTCGTTCCACTACCCGGTATGGGCCCTGCCAGGCAGCCTGTAGCCTATCATGTCGGACAGGTTTCAGAGCCAAAACCTTCTGATCTACTTAAAAGCTACGGCTCCTGGCTCCCCGATCATGACATATGCGCTAGCGCCTCTGAGTCACCTGGAGGTTCCCACGCACCAGGTGAGTGAGTTCCTCCAGCCAGTCCCTAAATTCCAGCACTTATGGGACTGTTCCCCAGCGCCGTCCCAATGTTCCTGGACAAAGGTCTAGGGGCACTCTAACCCTCCACCCGAACATTAGTTAAAACGGGGAGAATCCTGTGGATTCCTGGGGTACAACCCGATAGGCGAACAGGAGATGCGTCAGGAATCTCTCCCAGTCTTTGCAAGTCTTTGATTTGATTTGCTTCAACGTGCCACTGAAGTGCTCGCACAGTCCGTTAGTTTAGGGGAGATATGGGGAACTTAAGATGGGTTTAATGCCGCATAACTTGTGGCACCTGTGGGTCATCTCGGCAGTAAACTGGGTACCCCGGTCCAAGATGATCTGAATGTTGTTCAGGGTGACTGCCTCGGGGTACAGAGTCACACAGTCCACAATGGTCAGAATGAACTTCTTCCCAGAGGGGCTAGGCTTAGCCGTGGACCTATGATATCAACAGCTACTCTGCCGCAGGGGTCTTCAATGATGGGGAGATGCTGACTCTGGTATACAGCCCCGCTTTCCCACTTGCTGGCAGACATCACAGGTCTGGCAATACTGCCTCAGATCCTACAAGACGCCCGTCCAGAAAAAGCTTTGGGTGAGATGATGCTCAGTACAGCCCCTTCCAATGCCCTGCCAGGTGGATATCGTGAGCTATCTTCAGCCACTTATGCCAATATTTCCTAGGTGCCACGAACTGCTTGGTGGTAGTAGAAGCTGTCCCTAACTTTTCTTCTTCTGCTATGCGGTACAGTAAGCCCCTCTCCCAGATAAACTTTTCCCCGTCCTTCCCCACCTGGCCAGTGGCGGCCCTATCCCTATATGCCTCAGAGGCTACCTCTCTCCCAAATTCAGCAGGGGTATCAAAGGGCAAGGGGACCTGGGCAAGCGGAAGACCACTGGGCACCGGGTTTGAGGAACTAGCATGGGGAGTCTGCCTACCGGGGCGGCTGGGGGGAGTTGGGGTAGTGGAAGGGGTATGTGTGCCTACCTGAGCCTCAAAGTTTAAGCCCTTGCTGGGTGGTGTAAGCCGGGGTGGTGCGAGGGTCTTGGTGTGCACATAGGTGGAGGTAGGGTGGCCCAGGTCATTGCCGAGTAGTACTTCTGCGCATAGTCCATCCATGAGACCTTCTTGTCTCCGTTGCCCCAGTTAAGGTGAATGTGGGCTGTGGGAAGGTAGTACAGTTTCCAACCTGCTTTTCGGACAGCAACTGTTCCACCGTTCTTCTTGGCCTCTGTGACAAGCCTGCTATATACCAGAGTCAGGGTGGCCCTGGAGTCCCGTAGCCCCTGAACGAGCTGGACTGGCTGCCTGTAAAGAGCTCTGTTGTCATTTGCAGCTTGGAGGGGGACTGCTTCATGCAGGACAGGCCAGGTGTCTTCACTGGGGATTGGTGGATACGAGGGGGCAGCCTGATAGCAGTGGGATGCGGCGTGTGAGCCCTGGGCGGCCACTGGGTGGACAAACTGGGGTCGGCAGTCTCTCTTGAAGTGGCCGGGTTGGTGGCAGTGATGGCACCCGGAGCCCACCTGCGGTGACCCCCTCAGGTTTGACCCAGGGGCTGGTGGGTTTCATGGGAGAGGGAAGGTTGGGGCTGCCGGGAGCAGGGGTGTTCAATGGCTGAGAGAAGTAGTGGGGCGTTGGGCCCGCTGGGCTGCTTCGAATTGGGTCTTGGGTTGCCGGTCTCTCACCCATTCTTGTTATAGAAGTGCTCCAGCATAAACAGCTGGAGGATCTCTTCAGGGGATTTTGTCTGCTGGGAGTTCATCCAGTTTTGGGTAGCACTGGTGATGTGGCAAGCCCACTCTACATGGGAGTACTTTTCCCCTTTCTTGGTCCCCATGAATTTTCGGCGGTATGCCTCCGGAGTGACGGCATACCTGACCAGCAGGACTCTCTTCACAAAGGGGTACTCCCAGAGTTACTCTTTGGGTATGTCCCAGTAGGCTTCCACCGCCCTACCTGTTAGTTTCCTGGCCAATATTGTGATCCAGTCAGTGGGAGTGACTTCTTGTAGGAGACACTGTCGTTCGAAGTCCTGCAAGAAGTTGTCAACACCCTCCTCCACCTCTTTGAATTCCTTCAAGGCGTTGAATGGTAACTTGTGTTTGCGGGCATGAGTTGCCTGACTCTCGGGGAACTTGTCTCCCACCCGTCGTTCCTCAGGTTGCGTGGGGTTCACCCCATTCTTCCGAGCCTGGATTCATTTTGGTAAGGGTTTCTTCTGATGGGAATTCCTTGTAGTATGCCAGGTGCCAGGCTACTTCCTTGTCAATGGTCTCCATCTCGTCTTCTGGCTGTGGTACAGCTGCTTCACTGCTTCAACGAAAATACTCCATGAGGAAGGCAATCAGCTCAGAATTGGTGCGATTGCTAGCTGATTGCCTACGGGCCACTACCAACTCTTATAATGTTAGCCTCTGTAGTCCATGGGCTTATTCGGTTCATGAACGCTGGCTCTGTTCGGCTGGGAAGTGTGATCCCTCTGATCCTCTTCCTCTGTAACAAAGGACTCATTTGTCCTTTTTCCCAACTGAGGTCCATTTCCTTCATTTCTGTCTGTAAATACTGAACAAAAATATTAATTGAGTCAGTCAGCTAGACTTTTATCCTATTCTACATACCTTCCTTATTTGAAGTATTTTGAAGTCTCATGCATTCCCTTAGCAGTTCATCTGCGGATGCTCTGTGTTTCATCCAGGAGCCTTGACACTCATCAGGCCCTCCTTCCTTCTGGCTGATGTACAGTCTCTGGGTGCTGGATTTCGGGTGGAATCCTCCATTTATAGTGAGTAGTTTCCGGGTCTTAAAATCTATATATGAAGGTCACTGTGGCGGGAGCACAATGACCTCCATAGTGTTTTATATATATATATATATATATATATATAGAGAGAGAGAGAGAGAGAGAGAGATCAATTTCAAAAGGATAGCACTCTCAGGACTCTGACGTAAAATTTAACTTTTAATTATTTCAAAAAAATCGACGTTTCAGTCTGTTATTCACAGACTTTCATCAGGATATGGAGTGCAAGATTTTTTTTCTCTCTCTATATATATATAAATACAAAATACTAACTAAAAAAAGAAAAATAGTACCTGGTGCTCTGGTGGTTTAATCATAAACAAAGTGAAAATACCGGCACTCAAGGTTTTCCAGAAGATAACTTCTCCATTTATTGCGGAAGAAAAATTTGACGTTTCAGCTCCATGATGAAAGCTCCCCAGTGGAGCTGAAAAGTCAAATTTTTTCTTCAGCAATAAATGGAGAAGTTATCTTCTGGAAAACCTTGAGTGCCGGTATTTTCACTTTGTTTATATATATATATATATATATATATATATATATATATATATATATATAAAACCAAGAGGGCTGCACTTACCTGAACATGCATACATTATAGGGTGCTGCTAGGGCCAATATATACAACATGCAAAATACACAATCCAGCACACTTGCTTATTCACTAAACAATGGTTTCAGATCTCACAGATTGTAATAGCCTGCTAGAGTAGGACCTGCCTAAATAAATAAGAACAAACTCTATGTGGATGGGGGTTACAGTGCCTTGCAATAGTATTCACCCCCCTTGGCATTTTTCGTGTTTTGTTGCCTCACAACCTGGAATTAACATGGATTGTTTGAGGATTTGCATCATTTAATTTACTGAACTTGCCCACAACTTTGAAGATGTTTTTTTTTTTTTTTGTGAAGCAAATGACAAGTAGGACAAAAAAACATAAAAAGTCAATGTGCATAACTATTCACCCCTCACCCCCCACCTAAAGTCAATACTTTGTAGAGCCACCTTTTGCGGCAATCACAGCTCCAAGTCGCTTTGGATAAGTCTCTATGAGCTTGTTACATCTTACAACTTGGATTTTTGTCCATTCCTCCTTGCAAAACTGTTCCAGCTCCTTCAAGTTTGATGGTTTGCGCTTGTGAACAGCAATCTTTAAGTCTGACCACAGATTTTCTATTGGATTGAGGTCTGGGCTTTGACTAGGCCATTCCAACACATTTACATGTTTCCCCTTAAACCACTCAAGTGTTGCTTTAGCAGTGTGTTTGGGGTCATTGTCCTGCTGGAAGGTGAACCTTCATCCTAGCCTCAAATCACGCACAGAGTGGTACAGGTTTTGATTTAGCACCATCCATCTTCCCCTCAACTCTGACCAGTTTCCCAGTTCCGGCTGCTGAGAAACATCCCCACAGCATGATGCTACCACCACCATGTTTCACTGTGGGGATGGTGTTCTTTGGGTGATGTGATGTGTTGGGTTTGCCCAGACATAGGGTTTTCTTTGATGGCCGAAAAGTTCAATTTTAGTCTCATCAGACCAGAGCACCTTCCTCCATACATTTTGGAAGTCTCCCATATGCCTTTTCGCGAACTCAAAATGTGCCATTTTGTTTTATGCTGAAAGTAATGGCTTTCTTCTGGCCAATCTGCCATAAAGCCCAACTCTATGGAGCGTACGGCTTATTGCTTTCTTATGGAAAGATACTCCAGTCTCTGCTGTGGAACTCTGCAGCTCCTTCAGGGTTACCTTAGGTCTCTGTGCTGCCTCTCTGATTAATGCCCTCCTTGCCCGGTCCGTGAGTTTGGGTGGGTGGCCGTGGGTGGCAGGTTTGCTGTTGTGCCATGTTCTTTTAGTTATGATAGATTTGATGGTGCTCCTGGGGATCATCAAAGATTTGGATATTTTTTATAAACTAAACCTGACTTGTACGTCTCAACAACATTGTCCCTTACTTGTTTGGAGAGATCCTTGGTCTTCGTGGCAGTGTTTGGTTAGTGGTACCTCTTGCTTAGGTGTTACAGCCTCTGGGGCCTTTAAAAAAAAAAGGTTTGTATATGTAATGACAGATCATGTGACACTTAGATTGCACACAGGTAGACATCATTTCACTAATTATGTGACTTCTGAAGGTAATTGGTTGCACCAAAGCTTTTAATGGGCTTCATAACAAAGGGGGTGAATGCAAACGCACATGCTAATTTTCTGTTTTCTATTTCTAAAAAATAGTTTTATGTATTGTGATCCTTGTCAGCAGGTAGCACGGTCCTCTAGGGCAAAAACATGCACAGCCTTTTAATGCAACTTCATTCCAGGCACTTTATTTGTGAGTTTACACATGAGGCAGCAGCAAATGAAAACATAAATGCAATAATGTAACAAATCCCTATAAACAAAAAGCCTAGCTCGTCTGAGCACTAACTCACATCAGATTCCCTTTCTCTCAGGGGTTAAACTATAACAAAATGTATTGGTTTCACCAACCTAGTGTCTTTGTCCGCTCTTAGCACTCCAGTGCTCCAAGCCAGCCTTGACTGCTTCCCTTTCTGCACTTCCAGTGCTCCAAGCCAGCCTTGACTCTCTCACTGGAGAGAACAGCCTCTCTCCTACCTGCTTCCAGGGAGGAAGCCAGCAATCCCCCCTTTACCTGCCTAGCAGGGAGGGGTTTATTCCCACTGCTACAGCTGATTATCTGCAGCTGAGCAGTGGGTTGGAGACAGTCCAAAAAACCCTGGCCTGGATCTATGTCACCCAAGAAAACCACTAAACTGTGGAGTGGAGCATTGGCCAACCCTGCTCTCCAAATGCTCCACCCCAGGGGCCTACAACACAAACTATGCATACTCCCCCTGGGGTTAAATGGCCTCTCTGCCTTCACTTTATCACAGTATATATTTTTCTCATTTCATAACACCAACTTAGACTATTGTTTTCTGATCCCTCACATAAAATTAAGATTAATAAAACATTGAACTTAAGGCTATAATGTAACAAAATAGGTTAATACTTTTAAAAGCACTGTATTATATAAAAGAATATGGGGCACATTCTATTGTCCCCCTGCCTCCATCAATGGTCAGCAGATGTCAGCAAGTCAGCTATATAAAATAAGGACAGATATCTAGTGTCACCTACAGGTCCCCACCCAGTCATTCCTAAATATAACAAAAAAGGGTGTATTCTCTAAATAGTACTCTTTTTGATCAAGATAACTCCAAAGAATTGGTAAAATTGGTTTTCCAAACCATTGTGGTGGCAATCTCCAATAATAGAAGCAGTCTGGGCAAACAAAGTTCTTTGCTTGGCAGACTTTTAATTAAACAATTTAAACATGTCACAACGTTTCAGTCACCACTGTGACCGTTATCATTAATTGTTAAAAGCTTTACACTATTGTAGACATAAGCTTAACATTAGACATGGACAGGACTCACAACCTCATCCTTCTGACTTGTAGGCCATGATCAATGCTGTGGTTGCAGCTTCAGTAGAAAAACCCATGCTCATCCCGGGCAGGTAGAATCCTCTCTTGCCACCCAGCCAAGTCTCAGGACTCTGAGGCATTTATACAGGAGCCAGTCAAGCACTGCAAATGGTCCAGCTAAGAAAGGAAAAGTATATTTTTAAGTAGGAAGTGTAGGCTTGTATTGTTATACCTAGAAACTATATCATTGATGCTCAAGGGAAGAAATAATATTGGCTGTCAGTGTCCTTGGGATGAATTCCTCTCTCCAGAGTATCTAACATCAGTTCCTTCACCGCTAGATGGATTTCAAACAGTACATGAGTCATTTCAGGGGAGTGTGGTGGACTATGCATTCTGAAGTAGAGTCTCAGTGCCACAACCCCACTTATATCTAGTGCATAGTTGCATAAAGTTCAGGTGTTGTATGATGCCGTTGGGAAGCAATGAATGAATTGATCATCATGAATGGCACACCTTTGTAGCGGTGATAAAGATGCATGCTATATCCTAGTCACACTTTGGTATGCGAATTAAATCTTTTTTGTAGACCTCTATTTCACTATTAGATCCATTCTCTGATTGAAAACCAATGGCATAACTCCACTGACCAACTTGATGTATAAAGGCTCCGTTTCGACAACAAGCATGTAAATGAACACTTAATTGTCTCAGGCTTGGCTTATTTAACCTCTTAAGGACACATGACATGTGTGACATGTCATGATTCCCTCTTATTACAGAAGTTTGGTCCTTAACCCCTTAAGGACACATGACGTGTGACATGTCATGATTCCCTTTTATTCCAGAAGTTTGGTCCTTAAGGGGTTAAAGGGTTAAGGCTGAAATATACTCATATGATCTTTGGAGTCAATAAATAAACCTTTACTTTTCACATATTTGGAGCTGCATAACTAACATTATTTCTGAAATATTTTTCAGACATATGTCACAGTTTAAAGGCAAGTTTCATTACAAATTAAGTACAGATATATTTTTCATTTGAAAAAGCACCGGGCACAAATTCAAGAAAATGTTATTTGCCAATAAGACAAATTACACTGTGAAATTCACATTACATTGTATCCTTCACCAACAGAAGATTCGTGTTGATGTTACAGGGTAGTTAAAAGATCTCTTGTGTATCTGACTCTAAATTATAAACGTAGGGATAGAAATAATACTTTTTTATCTTCAAGCTAACACCTGCCAGACACGTGTAAGTACAAAGCCACAACGTCTACATAACAGACTTGTGGTCTCAACAGTGCATTACAACAAACAAATATGATAGAAAAAAAAAACAGTTATTAAGCTGCCAATATATATTATTGCACCTTTTCTTTGAAGAAGGAATTATCAATACTGTGTAAATAAATAATAATAACTTGTTGAAACCTGTATAAGCACAGTTGCTTTATCTATATATGAATGTATATTTATTGCTGCAAGGGAAGAAAGTCATATTTAGCATAGTTACACAGGTCGTTTCTGGTATTGACAGATTTTCACTTGAAAAGTAGAAAGCTATGTACTGAGAACTTAGTCTCATCAGACCAGGAGAGGAGTCATGGGGGAGAGGGATAAAAACCTGCTCACAGTTTAAATGATATGCTTTCCTGAAGAAGAGTGTTTTAAAAGATTTTTTGAAGGAGTGGAGACTGGGTGAAAGTTTAACGGAGAAGGAAATGAGTTCCACAGAAAAGGTGCAGCCCTGGAAAAGTCTTGAAGGCGAGCATCAGATGTCGGAGTGTGGATTCACCCACTTCCTCTAGCATGTAAGCTCATTGAGCAGGGCCCTCAACCCCTCTAATCCTGTCTGTCCAACTTGTCTGGTTACAACTACATGTTTGTTCGTCCACTCACTGTGAAGTGCTGCAGAATTTGTTGGCGCTATATAAATAATAGCATAATAATAATACTATATGGACTTGTATGATGACAACAAAATGTCCTTCTCCACATCCAAGGAGAGACTTTACAATATTTGTTTTAATTCACTTCACTTCTTTATTTATTAGAAGACTAGCTAGCTCACTTAACCCCTTTATATTGGGACTTGTGTATACATGATTCACAGGGTATGCATCTATATCCTAGGATCATGTATACATCTCCCTGCCTGGCCATGCTGTGCTCACAAAACAGCACTGCACCTTCTACTGGGAGCAGAGTGTTACAGATGTTCCTCCCGGGACAGAGACAGGTTGGAAGTAGAATTGAGAGGACACTTGGATGGTCGGGTCCAGCGGGTTCAGCTGGACTTTGAAAAAAAAGTCTGGGTTCGGGCTCGAACCTGACCCCGAACCTGACCTCGAACTCGAACTCGAACCCATTGAAATCAATAGAGACCCGAACTTTTGGCCACAAAAATGGCTCTAAAAAACTCTTGGAAAGGGCTAGAGGGCTGCAAAAGGAAGTAAAATGGGCGTAAGAGTAGGACAAGTGCCCTGCAAACAAATGTGGATAGGGAAATCACTTAAAAATAACATAAAATAAGCAGCCGCTTAGTAGATAACTCCCTAATTCACACAATATTAGGGAGCTATCTACCAAAAGGCTGAAATACCTAAATTGGTCACCTAAATTGGTCTTTCAGCCACATTTACTAATACTAAGTAAAGATTACTAAGTATTAGTAAATTCAGCCCCTACTTGCGGTATAGCGTGTCTAGTAAAAAGTGTGTCTAGTAAACCGTGAGCAACCAGTAGCTGCTCACTGAAAAAAAAAAAACCTATTGCCCCCACCCCTGTGCGACGGCTGGGGGTCATAAATAAGAATTTGGGTGGGGACCTAATGTCCTCCTCCCGACCCCCACCCCTGAGCGGTGGGTGGGGCCATAAATAAAAAATAGGGGGGACCTAATGTCCTCCCCCCCCTGGCCCTCACCCCTGTGCGGTGGGTGGGGGCCTTAAATAACAATAAGGGGGGGTCCTAATGTCATCTCCCCCACCCCTGCGTGGCAGGTGGGGACCCCTGCATGGCAGGTTAGGGTCCTAAATAACAATAAGGGGGGGGGACCTACTGTCCTCCTCCCCTGGCGCCCACCCCTGAGCGGTGGGTGGGGGCCATAAATAAAAATTGGGGGGGATCTAATGTCCTCCCCCCAGCCCCCACCCCTGAGCAGTGGGTGGGGGCCATAAATAAAAATTGGGGGACCTAATGTCCTCCCCCCCCAGCCCCCAACCCTGTGCAGAGGATGGGGGCCCTAAATAACAATAAGGGGGGACCTAATGTCCTCCCCCCCGGCCCCCACCCCTGCGCGGTGGGTGGGGGCCATAAATAAAAATTCACCTCCTGACCCCCAAAAAATGACCCCTACCTTCCACCCTCATCCTAAAAATAATGAGGGGGGACCCTTGTCTAAATACCTGTAAAAAAAATAGACTTACCATTTGATGTTTTCTTTCTTCTAAAATCTTAATTTTTCAGCCCCAAAAAAGGGCAAATAAAAATCCAGAATAGCCGACGCACTTAAAAAAAAATAAAACAATTAAAAATCCTTCTTCACCCATGGAGGGCTCCACGCAGACTGAGCTCTGCAGGGTGGGGGAAGGCTTATAAAGCCTTGCCCCGCTCTTCAATTAGGCTCAGAGCACTCTGATTGGTAGGCTTAAGCCATCCAATCAGAGTGCTCTGACAGGTAAATCAAGAGACTGACAGGTAAGTCTCTACATTTACCTGTCACAGCACTCTGATTTGTTGGCTTGAAATCCAAGACTTTTTTATTTTGGTGGATTTCAAGCCAACCAATCAGAGTGCTCTGTGTCATTTTATACAGCGTGGGGAAATTCCAAAGAACTTTCCCACGCTGTGTAAAATGACAGAGCACTCTGATTGGCTGGATTTCAAGCTAACCAATCAGAGTGCTCTGTGTCATTTTACACAGCGTGGGAAAGTTCTTTGGAATTTCCCCACGCTGTGTAAAATGACACAGAGCACTCTGATTGGTTGGCTTGAAATCCACCAAAATAAAAAAGTATAATGGTTATTGTGCACAGACCATTGGATCATATAAATTATTGCAAAAAGATTGCGCAGCTTAGAACAGATGTTTTATAAATAATGTATTCGTTAAAAAATAATACAGTATTAGGGTAAGGTATATTACATTATTTTGATATTTAATTTTCAGCTTTATGTGGTAGAAATTCACCTTCTGTCTCCCTAGTGATTTTTCTGTGTTTCTTACACTGCCTGTGCCTGTTTTTAGATCTTTTTTATTTGCTGTGAGGCTTTTATGGCAGCCATCTTGGTACATACATGATTGGGTTCTTTAACCATTTTTTAAAATTAGTATTTCCACAAGTTATTGATAGGGTATCCTCCTCTTGTTGTCTCTGCCTTCCATTCATTGTGTGATCCTCTTTATCTTTTTCTTCGTGTGGTGGCGATTTTGACATTATTTTGCTTTCCCGACATTTTTCTGGGTAGTTTTTGGAGATTTGCATGAGCAGCTGCATGGTTTCTATTCTCTGTGTGAGCCACTCAGTTTTTGGTATCTGTGCTTTTGCCTCTCTGCCTAACCTCTTCAGCCAACTACATTTGCTACAGTGTGGTGAGTGGCATTACAGTTACAACCATATTGCCAAACTATTATTTCTCTGGTGAGCTACTAGTACCTTATTTTCAAACACACACATGTAAGTGTGGAGGCTGGGATAGAAGTTTTTTTCTTATTTTTTTATTTTTAGTGTTGTTTTTTTTAAAATGTTATATTTATTTTTAAATAATATATTTTTTTATTATTTCTTACTCTTTAGTCTATTTTCTTTGCCTTTATGTTTGTTTTAAATTTTTTCTTCATTTTGTATTTACTTTTTTATTATTTTTCATTTTTATTCTTTTTCTTTTTATTAGCATTTCTCTTCTCTATTTCTATTCTTAATATACTTTTTTTATTTATTCTTTTTATTCCCCTACCCTTTCTTTAGTATTTTGTGTCTATCTCTAAATGTTGTATTTTTTATTATTTTTTTCCCTTTGTTTGTTTTGGTTATTGGTGATATTTTTAGGGATTTCATAGTACAGATGACCTCAGTGCATACACCTCGATGTTGGCGCTTGATATGCCACGGTGTTCGCACATATGTCTCATTTGTGAGACACAGAAGCCAAATGTCGTGTTCTCCTTTTTGGGCATACTTGCGCAATATGCTTTGGGGACGCAGTGTGCAATGAGATCGTCCTATGTGTAGCCGGGTCCTTCAGGTGTCCACTTCCGGTTTGCGTTCCAAGAAACAGGATACACGGCCTTGCGTTCTACCACACAGGAAGTATACCCTCAGGACTCTTAGTAGCGTTTTCTGTCTTTTCATTTTTATTTTTTATCTTTATATAATCTTTCTTTACTACTTGTTGTCTTTCCCTCTATGGACACACAGAGGAGAGCTCTTAATGTGTTTTATATTACTATCTCGCTTGCATGATTTGTTGTATTACTGATGTGAATATATTATAGATGATTAGTATATGTAAATTTATTATTGGTTCATTCTCATCAATTTGCACAAATCACACTGAGTTTGATTTGTGGTGTTAGCTTGGCAAACACCTCGTAGCAGGTCGAAATGTTGCTGCTCTGTCACTATTTTTACCTAATAATTCTGCCTATAGTTTGAACACCTTGAGTGCTTGGAGACCATTTTTATTTTGACCCTCAGTACACAGGAATCCCCCTGACAGTCAACCTCATAAACACACAGTGAAACCACACACAAACTTGCCATAAACAAAATGCACACATCAAGACCACAAGCAGGCCCCCAAACACACAACAAGCAACACCCACACACGCACTCCCATAAACAGAGATACACGTGCTCACAGACACATAAATGCACAAAGACATGCTTTTCAAACATAGTTACACAGTGTTATTATTTGTAACTTTATTATTTGTTAAATTATTTTTCCAAGGTTTTTTTTTGTCCAACCAAAATGTTTGTTTTTCTTTCCACTATATAATGTGCTTTCCATACATATAAATATGAAAAAAAATAAAAAAAATAAATTAAACATTACTTTCTATGACACCCAAAATATTTGGACTCCGGGATAGTTTTTTTTTAACAAATCAATTGGTAGTGAATGATTTAAAAATACCTATTGTTCAGTATCTAATGCTTGAAAAAAAAATAAATACTCCTGTTACAGATGGCATCTGCCGGATGTTTTACGTGACATTATAATATAATATATAATTATAATAGATTTTATTACATGATTTCAATCCTCTGTTTCAGTAGTTTCAAACTGGTGCAGGTCCAATTGTGGAAATGCAGCAAGCAATGACCCTGCGTTTAATGGAGATAAATGATAATATTTGCCTTAGTGACATTTAACATGTGAATTATTGTTGGCCTCTGGTGAACTTCACTGGCAATACCAATGCCATGTGGAAAGGTGACATTAGTCTGACATGCAACTGGTCAAGGTTTTCTGTGTAATGGCACAAAAGGGCCAAATCCTTTATGAGACCTAAGTGGGGACTCATTGGAGATCTTAATGGGTACCTAAGTGGGGACACCCTATATGAGACCTAAGTAGGAACTGGAGTCACTAAAGGACTAGAAAGTTATTTGAGTTGTCTCATTTCAGTGTTCTCATAAATTATTGTGTTTGCTAAATTTCTAAATCAGAAATATAATTCAGATGTGGATCTCTTTCTTACTGTGCCTAGAAGTGTATGAGGGTACTTCACTGATGAGTCCCAAATAAATAATATTCTGGGATTGCTGTGTCTCTTGTGCAGAGGGGGCCTGTCTGCATTTCAGATCTTTACTGACCTTGAGGGTGAGATTAGTCTGATATGTGACTGGTTAGGATTCTCTCTGTGTTTTCACAAGAGAGTTAAAGTGTTTATGAGACCTTAGAGGGTACTCATCAAATGACAAACCATTTAAGCTGTCTGTTATGTTATGTTACAATAAACTCTTGTTTTTGGCAAATACCTAGGTAATGATTGTTATATCCTATTGGGAGATTTTCTTGCTAGAGGCTTTCAGATAATTGTGCCATTTTTGTGGATGCATGGAGAGTTACATCTGATTTTCTAATTTTTATATATTATTGATCATTTTTATTATTATTATTTTCTGTTGATTTTTATTGTTTTTTTCTTTTATTTATTTGTTATTAATTTCTAATCCTCTCTAATTATGGCTGTTACTTAAGGATTATTTGAACGCTGGAATAATTCTGAGGAAAAAAAATGCTGTTTACCTACAGAAATTATAGCAAAATACTTTCAGGGGTTTAAAGGAAAATGCTTACTCATATTTATGTCAAAATGCATAACCTATTAAGTTGTCAATTTCAAACATTTCTTCAGATCGCACATGTACTATAAGCAACGAATGAGAAACTAAATTGCATTTATGTATGTCTGTTTCTAACATTTAAAATGGTTGATGGACATGTACAATATAATAGTGTTTGTTTTGAGCCCCTGTGTAGTCATCATAAGATTCTTGAAAGTAAAGTTGATAAGGAAAGCATTTTGACATATGAAGAACATACGGTATGTTCTGCAAGACAGGATAGATTTAAAATTTAAATGAGGATTAACACATTTCCAGAAGAAAAAAAAAACATATAAATTAAAGCTGCCAGAAGATAACTGGGTTAATAAATATGATGTAAGTGATGAAATGTACTATGCAGCAACAAAAACTGATTACTTATCAATTAAATAATGCAATTAAATAATCCATTACAGTACAAAATACACCAGTATAACCTATGTGCTAGAGCAGTACTTCTCAACCCAGTCCTCAAGTACCCCCTACCAGTCCAGGATTTAGGGATTACCCTGTTGTGTCTAAAGTGTTTTTCTTTATTTTCTTTAGACACAACTGGGTAATCCCTAAGTCTGGGACTGTTAGGGGGTACTTGAGGAATGTGTTGTGAACCACTATTCTAGAGGTAGAATGCAATGGTGCACCTAAAACTTCAAAACCTCTTGTGTTCCTGTACAAACATTGACGAATGTTCCCCCTAGCTCTTAGGTAGCGAATGCCCCCCCTCCCCAGTCGGTAGATCCCCCGAACGTGGTTGTCTAGTTGCCCCTTCAAATAGGAGAACCAGGGAGGAAAGCTTTTACCAATGAAGAAACTTACAGAGGTGAAACTTAATCATAAGGAGTAACTTTGTGCCATCTAAGTATTTTAGTCAGTATTACTTGTTTTATTTTTTTCTAGACAAATAAATTGTTTTTTAAACTGTAAAAAGTTCCTCCCACTTTTATTTGTACCCTTGCACCCTGGTTTCAATTAGGGAAGTGTCACCAAGCATACCAACTTGGAGCCAGTTGCTTATAGGCTCCTGTGACAGATCCATCTGTCTAAGTACTATCTGCTGGTTCGTCTATTTTTTATACAGTCGTGGAATTACCTGCCTGTACGTCCCTGTTCGTTTATTTCAGTTTATACCGAATAAAACTACTGAACGGATGGCCACCCAGAAGAGAAGAGTGCTGCTGGTTAACCTATTGGCCTCAATTAGAACATTGTAGTTAACCGCAGACACCTCTTAATTGGAACCGTATGCAGGGTGGTTCTCGTTCGTATGTCGACCATGAGGCGGCGGCCATTTTAAACACGCGAATGAACAGCGGTGTTCGGCGATGAACTTACGGAACTCCAAACGGATGCTTTTCTACTGAACACCGCTGAAACTGCCGACCGCCCTTCTTATCATCGGGCATACGAACGCCGGTCCATTTTGGACTTTTTATTGTACGAATGGACTTAACCCAGATAGCCATCCCATAGAGTCATTCGTATACTGAAAGAACAGTGTGAAAGACTTTGACTCCATGGTGATTACACTGTGTGCATTGGGTCTGAGCGCTATTCGGTAGTAATGTGCGCTCAGATCTAGGCTATCTGGGGATACGTTATACGAATGAAATGCATTCAGTAGTTTTACATTTATGGATTTTATGTGTTTTTATTATACCATGTAAAATGGTGGTTTGCCTCTATCCATGGAGATAATTGGATTTCTTCCCAATTATCTCCAGGATAGAGAGGAGGGGTTTACCTGTACAAAGGGGAGTGTTTATACCTGAGCCACTGTGATTGGCTACTGTATTTCATTTGTCCCAGTCTTCCATTTGGTCTCCTAGGGGAGTGTCCACCAGGTGGGAGACCTGCATAAATACCGGGCAGGTAGCCCTCATTAAAGGAGATTCCTGTTTTACCCTCAAGACGGAGCTTGGTCTCGTGTTTGGGAGGATTGCTACTTGGGAGTATTATTTTGCGTGTTCTAGGAGAGGAGGAGTTCGGATGATTCTCTGTTCGGGAGTTTGGAGCATTCCCTTATATTCCGTTCGGGAGTTTGGTAGTCTATAGCAGTGTTCCCCAACCCCCGGGCCGCGGACCGGTACCGGTCCGTGGATCAAACGGTACCGGGCCGCCCAGGGGTGTGCGAGCCTGCCGGCTAATGCAGGGCTGACATTGCCCAAATGCCAGCCCTGCAATGTGCCTGCGGACCGGAGGGGAGATCAGAGATCTCCCTCCCCGGTCCGCAGGCACTGTGCTGACAGCCGGCAGGGGAGGGAGGGAGAGAGGACCTGGGAGCTCAGCATGCAGCTCCTCCGGGTCCTCCTCTCGCGAGATTTGGAGCGTTGCCGCGGTAACCACGGCAACGCTCCAAATCTCGCGAGAGTGAACTCTAACCCTGTAACTGGGCTAGAGTTCACCTCACCACCACTGGGACCACCAGGGAATCCCCACCGGACCACCAGGGACTAAGAAATGCCCCCCCTCCTCCTCAGTAAAGGTAAGAGGGGGAGAGGAGGGAGGGGGGACATGAATATATTAAGTTCAATTAAATAAATACAAAAAAAGCCTCCCTACCCTTCTTACCCCCCATACACACACTGCCCCACAAACACTGCCCCATACACACACTACACACATTGCCCCCATACACACACTGCCCCAGAAACACTGCCCCCCATACACACACTACACACACTGCCCCCATACACACACTACACACATTGCCCCATACACACACTACACACACTGCCCCACAAACACTGCCCCATACACACACTACACACATTGCCCCATACACACACTACAAACACTGCCCCATACACACACTACACACACTGCCCCACAAACACTGCCCCATACACACACTACACACAATGCCCCATACACACACTACACACACTGCCCCACAAACACTGCCCCATACACACACTACACACATTGCCCCATACACACACTACACACACTGCCCCACAAACACTGCCCCCATACACACACTACACACACTGCCCCACAAACACTGCCCCATACACACACTACACACATTGCCCCATACACACACTACACACACTGCCCCACAAACACTGCCCCATACACACACTACACACATTGCCCCATACACACTACACACACTGCCCCACAAACACTGCCCCCATACACACACTACACACACTGCCCCGCAAACACTGCCCCATACACACACTACACACACTGTCCCACAAACACTGCCCCCCATACACACACCGCCCCAAACACACACACACTGCAACTCTCACACACACTGCCACCCTCACATACACACTGCACCGCTCACACACACACACACACACAATTTTGAGTCTATGTCTTTATGCGACTGTGTTTGTGATTTTCTGACTATGTATGTGTCTGCGTGTTTTTTTAATATATGTGACTGGTTTTTTTTTTGTCTTATTAAATCAAAACAAGCGGGCCACGGAAAAATTATCAAACGTTTGCCGGTCCGCGGCGATAAAAAGGTTGGGGAGCACTGGTCTATAGCAACAGTGCCTGTGTCTCTAAAGGGGGAAGATATACTAAACTGCGGTTTCACTCATTTATGCCGGGAGTGTCTTAACAGCTCCTTATATATCCAGCACCTTATTGTTGCCACCTTAAGGGAGGCATAGAAGCCTCTGTGCTTAGAGCTTATATCCAAAAAGACTATGTTAAAGGACCACTCTAGTAACCCAGACCATTTCAGCTTAATGAAGTGGTCTGTGTGCCAGGTCCAGCTAGGGTTAACCCATTTTTTATAAACATAGCAGTTTCAGAAAAACTGCTATGTTTATTAATGGGCTAAGCCTTTCCCCAAATCCTCTAGTGGCTGTCTCATTGACAGCCGCTAGAGGCGCTTGCGTGATTCTCGCAAGCGTCCATAGGAAAGCATTGTGAATGCTTTCCTATGCGACTGGCTGAATGCGCGCGTAGCTCTTGCCGCGCGTGCGCATTCAGCCGACGAGGCGGCACAGAGGAGGATCGGAGGCAGAGATCTCCCCGCCCAGCACTGGAAAAAGGTACGTTTTACCCCTTTTCCCCTTTCCAGAGCTGGGCGGGAGTGGGTCCCTGAGGGTGGGGGCACCCTCAGGGCACTATAGTGCCAGGAAAATGAGTATGTTTTCCTGGCACTAGAGTGGTCCTTTAAATATGAATTTCCACTACTCATGTTGCACTGATTAAATAATTATCTTACAGTATTGCACTATTATGTGTTTTTTGTTCATTTTATCTTTTATGTATATACACCTTTGATAGCCTGACCAAAGAGTAATTTATACAGTGCTTCGCTCATTTGTTTTGGTTTGATGGGGCTTATCACCTAAAAATAAAGATTTATTACATGGAAGTAGGTTGCCTGGTCTAATAAATTACATTTTCTTTTAGTTGAGGTGGATGGCCAAGTGTCTGTGCATCATTTACCTGGGGAAGATGGCAGAAGGATGCAGTATGGGAAGAAGACAGGCCAGTGGAGGCAGCGCTATGCTCTGGCAATGTTCTGCCATTCATGTGACTGTTACATTGACATGTACCATCTACCTAGAGATTGTTTCAGACCACGTACAACCCCTAATGACAATGGTGTTCCCTGATGGCAGTGACTACGTTCAGCAGGATAATGCACCATGTCACACTGTAAATAATGTTCAGAAATAGCCTGAAGAGTTCAAAAGTGTGGTCTTGGCTCCTTGTTACCAACAATTTCAATAAGTTGAAGCATCTGTGGGAAGTGCTGGAACAACAATAAATTCATTGAGACCCTACCTTGCAACTTGCAGGATTTAAGGCATCTGATGCTAATGTATTGATGGCAGATAGCATTGGTCAGATTCTGCTCTGTGTCAGTGTGTATCAGGGATCCTTAGGATAGGTGTCAATCCATATCTGCCAAGTAACCCTATGTAGGGGGAACAGTCCCTATTCTGCTCTGTGTCAGTGTGTATCAGGGATCCTTAGGATAGGTGTCAATCCATATCTGCCAAGTGACCCTATGTAGGAGGAACAGTCCCTATTCTGCTCTGTGTCAGTGTGTATCAGGGATCCTTAGGATAGGTGTCAATCCATATCTGCCAAGTGACCCTATGTAGGGGGAACAGTCCCTATTCTGCTCTGTGTCAGTGTGTATCAGGGATCCTTAGGATAGGTGTCAATCCATATCTGCCAAGTGACCCTATGTAGGGGGAACAGTCCCTATTCTGCTCTGTGTCAGTGTCTGGGGGGAGTATCTGCAGTAATACAGAGTGTCTGGAGGGAGTATCTGCAGTAACACAGAGTGTCTGAGGGGAGTATCTGCTTGTAACATTTATATGCACACAAAAAAATAATAATAAATTGAAAAAATTAAATAAAATGGTTGCAGCTTCCGAATGAATCTAAAATTGATGCTGTCCAGTAGGTGGGAGGGTCTGCTAGGGAGGGTGTGCTGCTGATTGGCTGGAATGTGTCTGCTGACTGTGAGGTACAGGGTCAAAGTTTACTCAATGATAAAGAATAGGGGGCGGACCGAACATCGCATGTGTTCGCCCGCAGTGGCAAACGCAAACATGCTATGTTCGCCAGGAACTATTCGCCAGCGAACCGTTCGGGACATCACTACTCATTAAATGTTACAGTCTGGTCACAATCATAACATATCTACACATTTATAAATGTATAAATATATACCATATAAAACATATTGCTGCTGGTTTGTGTATTCTTATTTATAATGGATGTGTATCTGATATATACTTATAAATATATTTCCTAGGTTACCACTGCAGTCTGGGAATGGTCTCATCTTTAAGCTCTGTTTGGTCAGAAGCACTGCTTATGTGACTAAACACCATGAGCAATTTTACTACATGAAAGGACCACTAAATTCACCAAAGAAACTTAATTTTAATAAAGTCCTTTGGGTGCAGTGGCCCTGTAGTTTTAACCCTGCTCTGTAAAACATGGAAGTTAACATTGCAGGTTTACAAGCACCTCTAGTGGCTGTCTTCCAGACAGAGATGATTACCTGCCAGATGACACTGCAGCCCACAGTCTGGGCACATTAGAAAAGGTAACTTTATAATTATTTTTTACCATATTTTTTTTTTTTTTTTTTACATTAGGAAGAAGGGGCCTTCCAATCTAACGGATGACTTGGACACCATAGCATTAGAAATACAGTTTTGTATTTCTAATGCTGTAGTATTCCATTAACACAAAAGTGAAGTGTTGGATTGCCAATGTTTATTGTTGAAGTCACAATTTGTAAATGTCACAATTTCTATTGATTATATGAAAGGATAATGTAATTAGGAAAGTAAACTCACCATCATCAATGTCACAATTGAATCACATGACAATACTAAGGAAGGGTAGGGATATTGTTCTCCATTCCAGTATCCGAAGTATTGCCATGACCTATGAAAGTCTGAATGCCTCAACTACCGCAATTGTTTTTTTTTTGTATCTCGTATTTTTCTTGCTGTAAAGACTGGCACTGCAGCTCCTTAAGTGTTACACCTTCTTGAAATTCCCCCAAGAAGCAACCATGGTAGAGCATGAGGGATCAGCAGTAGCAGCACTACCTCCTCCAGTACTATCACCCTTAGGCAGAGCATGATGCTGTTAAGGATAGTGTCAGTCATTGACAGAGGAAGGTTGGGCATGGACAATTGGACTACTCCTGCCCACTCATGAATGTAGTTGGATTTCATTTAGGTCCATGTCAAAATAGCAGGCTAACAATATCAGCTACCGGATTGCCTAAATTTGGTGCTGGACAACTGGACAACATACCTCTCTTTTCTTGATGGTGGTGTAGGAGGTCCAACATTACTGCAAATCATACTTAAGCATTGCAGGTGGATTGCTGGATGCTTCCTTTCTTGTGTGTATCTTCCGAGGCTACTATTGAGATAATAGAAAAGGAAAGAGGTCTTCCCACATACCATCTATAACAGGTTGTCTACACATTGTAGAACGACACTTTAGACATGCTGGGAAGAATTTGGGAACCATAGAGAGCACTCCATAGCCACATGTTGGCATTTGAGATTCACTTTGGATTCCTGCCAATTCTCATTTTAATGAATAACTCTGATGGGATGTGGAATGCAAACAACCAGCTATGCTGCAAGCCCAGTAGTGCAAGCCCAGTAGTGATGGTAGTGAGTACAGGACTTCTCTTTTTGTATTGGTATTTACTTTGTATCACAGAGCCTTGTTACAATGCTGCCGCCCATCCCACGTGTTCCCTATTAAGGGTTAATAAGTATATAGGGGTGTATATAAAAAAATACCCCTCTCATTCTCATTAGAGATATCTTTGCCAGAAGCTCAAGGAAGCAGGCTGAAGGGTCAGTGTTAGGACCCTCTTAGGGGGGTCTGCCTTGACGTTGGCAGGCAGGCATTCCCTCCAATGGCCATTGGAGCCACTAAATTACCTCCATTTGTCTAAATATACATAGGGATTAAGGAGAGAGCGCAGATAACTTTTTATTTTCTTTGGTTTTTGCACATTTTACTGAGTTTATATAGATTAACATACAACTGTAATGAACAGTTTATTGATTAAAGGGGCTTAGATGTCGTACTTATGAATTTAAAATATTGTTGTTACGGGGGCGGGGCCTGACCGCCAAGCTAAGCGGACGCTGCACACATCAGCTCCGGACCACAACTCTAATTATTGCCCAAACCCACTGCTTGACAGCCCTTTCAGGCTAATAATTTATGACCGGAGGCTCCTGGGCATACATAGAAGCAACTAGGGAACTGGAGCGGACTTGCGGCAGCCGACAAGCGACACTCGAGGCCGGCGCTGGGGCCTGGCGGGGGAGGCGGCCGATCCTCCGACCGGACCTGGCCGGGCACACCAGAAGAGCGACTAGGGCCCTGTACCCCCCCCTATGGTCCGGTGGTGGTTATCCCGGACTCCATTAGGATAACACTAACCTCGGTGAAGCTGCAATCGAGCAACCAAGGTACATAGCCAGCAGAGACACGAGACAGCCAGAGCTCTTCCAAGATGGCCGCCAAGCTAATGTCACACTCTAACTCCCTGAAGGCCCTTGACGGGCTTTGCTCAAGCCTATGCAAGATGCTATGTGGCGGCGGAATGCCATACCGACAAGCAATCTCCCTGGTGACCTCATGGATTCGTCCTGCAACCCGCCGGCGCTATTATGGGCTCCCGCTGCAGGCCTTCAAAGCGGCCATTCAGCCACGCAAGCAACGACCGCAATGGTGGAAAAGGGATCTAAGCGACCCGGGTGCACGCACCCGCTCCAACACACACAGGAACGAGACCGCTGGGCAACCCCAAAGCCCAAGCAACATACCCAAGTACAGACCTTCAGGCCAGCATGCAACCACTCTGCACTCCAGGGCTAAAGCAGAGCATTACGCTAAGCCCACACCAAGGGACTCCACGCAGATCACTGAAACTACTTACCTACAATGGCCAACTCTGGAGGGGCACCTACCATGTCGCACGAGTGCACATAGCACCCCAGAGATTCGCGATCAGCACCAACAGCCCAGCAGGGCAGGCATCGACTGACCACGGATGATCCCACAAGGTGAGGCCCAGTCACCTCTCCCGGGCCCCGGAGTGGATTCCTGAACAACCGCACTGACTCTCTGGGCACTGGTTTATCCTGCCTCACAGACTCCCCTCTCTATAAAACCGCATATGCTGTTGGTGAGCTATGAGTTGCCCCGGCTACTGAGCTACCATAGAATATTGTATGTACCTGAAGCGGACTATGATCCTGCAGGCTCCAATACCGTGATACTGCATACTGTCTCACTGCAATCGATGTTACTAAACGTGTTATTCTGAAACCTGAAGCTATAGCATATCTCTATTACTAATGACACATTACTACACTGATAAGATGACTTATAGCATGTTTATTGCAACGATCTAACTTAACTATACTCACAAGCTATGTTTAAATTCAATTGTTTAAGCCTGATAAAAACACAAAAATTGTGCTTGTTATTCATGTACCCCACATGTTTTACGTGGGATAAGCCAGAGGACTGCTTTTGGGGCACCTCTAGCCAGCTTGTATTACATATATGCACGTCAAAAATAAAGATTTAAAAAAAAAATATATATATATTGTTGTTACTGCAAGATTGGATAGGCAAATCAGTTTAGCTGAAAGCCTGGCCAAACAAGGTAATGAGTCTAAAGATGACTAGGAGATAGATGTTCAAAGAGTTCTTGTTCAAAGATGTTCAAAGATTTCCTTCCTCCAGATTGCAAACCAACTCCTCTGTACAAAATGTTACTGAGTTGAGTACTGGTTTCTGTGAATGTTGTTTATAACATGTGAATCAACACCTTTGAGCATGCAGCTAATCTGAAAGAAATGCTTCCAGTCAGGGCAGGATTTGCATACCAGGTGCCTGTAGGGAAAACATTCTAAGGCACCCTCTGCTCTCCAACCCCAAAATAAGGAAAATAAAGTAAGTATAATGAATTTATTAACTGCAGGCTTAAAAACATGAAAGATATTCAGATTTGACACGTGTGTAGGTGCTTCTCCTTACAGGGGGTTCCAATTTCAGCTGTTAAACTAAACAGACCACCGCCTACAAGTGCTCGGAAAAACAGAATAAGGCACGGACCAGAGTGTAAGGTCAAATTATATTTTAGTTAACTTTTTTTTAGCTTTTATACATAGCAAAATAATGCAAACCAATGGTTAAAGTTATGCCTTTTGGTGCTATTTAGTTTCCTTGGTTTTAATGACCATCACAATTCTACAGCAGTATCAGAGAAAAAGATATGCAGGTGTTTGGGGGGCTGGTGCAGCGCTGTATCTTCCGAGGCTAACAAGGCATTTGCCGTAGGCGGCACTTTCCAGAGGGCGGCAAAAACGCTGCCCCCAAATACTGAGGCAAATGCCTTCTTATAGTAAATAGAGTTGAGACTGGCGATAGGTTAACTAAATAGTGTTCCCACCACACAGTCCCTATACCCTGAATGATGTTGCTCCGTATAGTGTAAGCCAACAATGGCTAAATAATGGAGCTTAAAGATAACTAAAAATAAATAAATAAATGTTATTGGTCCCTCTTAAGGGATAGGGAGAATATAGAAAGCTCCCCCACAAAAATATATGAAAGACAAGGAAATACTCAGTAGTATCTAAATAAAAATTAGGATCATCCATATTGTGTGGAAATGTTAATGAAGTCGGATATAATAACCACAAAAATAGAAGTAGTAGTCCTAACCTGATATTAAATAACAGCTGCTGATAGTTTGTGTGCAACAATATGTTGCCAAAAAAGAAAAGTAGCAAGTAGTCACTGATAATATCCTCCAGACAAGCCCTTAGGTATAGCTAAAAATACTGACTGTATTTATAATAGCTGTCTGGTCAGTATATGAGTAGTCACTGATACTATCCTCCAGACAAACCCTTAGGTATATCTGAAAATACTGACTGTATTTGTAGTAGCTGTCTGGTCAGTATAGGAGTGAGGTCAGAGTGTTAGACTGACAGAAAACATCAAATTAGGAGTACTGGAAGCACATACTGCTGATAGAGGGGTGTAACAGTCAAGGATGTCTGGGAACAACGTATGGTAGTAAAGAACATGGAAATTACACAAGTCTAAGTGCTAACCGATACGAAAAAACTGGTCCTAATTAAGACACCCATTACAACACCTAGGTAGAGTCCCTCATAAGGTAGACAGATAGAAATACACTCAAATTCCTGGGATATAGATAGATATAGACAGTTGAATCTCCAGCTACTATCTGCACTGTCTGTATTAGTCCCTGTATGGAGTATCACAAGGTGAGTATATAATTTGAGCCGTACAGCAGGGTATCTAAGCTCCCGCTCCGGTAGTGCTTCCCTAATCGATTGGCATTCACTCTAGGTCAGCTACAATAGAAATAGATAGGATAGATCCTAAGTGAGATTTTCAATAAGATTATAGTAATCAAAAAAGAGGCAAGCGCTCAACGTGCGTTTCGGCACAAACGTGTGCCTTTGTCAAGAGCATTACCTGACTGTGGGATTCGCGCCACTTTTTAAACCCAGTATGCTCCGCCCCTTGTTCGTGACGTCATCATGACGTTCCGACAGTGGGATGGGGGAGTGGCAATGAGTAACTTTAGAAGTAGGGGACTTTTCCCTATTGAACTAAAGGTTATAATCTGAGGTCCCTACAGAGGGGGACCATGTTTAGTATAGTTCATAATGTCCAAACACACATATAGACTGATCAATTGGTTAAAGTAAGATGACCAAAACAGATACTTAGGGACTAAATATATATAAGTGAACTGAATAGAAAGACAGGTTCATCAAAATATGGACTAAATATTCATTTTATTCATCTTATTCTATTTAATATATTTGTGCAATTTATTGTGAGTGTCAAAGATGCTATCACTAGTGTCACATGTTGGAGAACCATGACAGGTTACATATTGACAAATAGTGATAAAATAAGTGAGTAAGATAAATAATTAGTAGTTTTGGGGAGGAAAAGATGAACCTAAAGTGTAAAAGGTTCTGCTGGGAAATTGATAGTAATCCCAGAACTCCCTTGTCCAGTTAATGTGAACTGGAACCCCTAGTAGTGTTATGAAGGGTATCCTGTTGATTCCTAACATCCAGGGAAATAAAGATAGAGTATATATATTTTTGTCCCATGTCGATTGAATGATGGTTTGAAAATTTTTTAATATTTTTAAATACTTTTAATTATTGGAATTCTTAAATGAAAGGTGCAAATGAGAAGCCCTCATTAAGCCCATTGGGTTGTAATGTTTTAAGGCGGTATATTCAGAAACTTTCACGCTGTCTTAGGAATCTGTCATAATCGCCTCTTCTTTTATTGCGTTTCACCAGTTCCAGGCCACAGAACCGCAAACCACGTGAATTACTCGCGTGGTGTTCCCTCAGGTGTCGAGCAATAGGTGTTTCAGTACACAGTTTAGGCGACCTGACATGTTCCTTGATTCTTTCTTTAAAGGGGCGAACAGTCTTTCCTACATATTTGCAATTACATTCGCAGGTAAGTAAGTATACCAACCCTGCGGTATTACAGTTGAAAAATGAAGACATGGTAAAGCATTGTTTGTTTTCACTGTCAGATACTGTTTTTGAGTCCCATTTGATATATTTGCAAGCGACACAGCGCCCGCATTGGAAAGATCCAAAAATAGGGGTGCTAAGCCAGGTCTTAGTATGCGTGCTAAGAGGTTGAAAATGACGTGGGACTAGGAGATCTCGCAGGTTTTTTCTTCTTCGAGCTGTCATTTCAACCCTGGGACCCAGGACTTTTTTGAGGTGAGTATCACTGGTTAGAAGAGGCCAGAACATCTGAATACCAGATTTTAATCTGTCCCATCCTGTATCATATGTTGCAATCATACGTGGGGAAGAGTTTGTAGGTATAGGTGGTTTCTTAGTCAGAAGAGTCCCTCTATCCAATTCCAAAGCTCTCCTGTATGCTTCTTTCAGGCAGCGGTTGGGGTAGCCTTTATCTTTGAATTGTAGTCGCAGTATGTTTGCTTGGGTTTTAAATTCCTGGATTTCCTACAATTTCTGCATGCTATTAAATATTGGCCAATGGGTATGCCACGTTTTAAGGGTCTGGGATGAAAACTATCCCAAGTCAGCAGACTATTAGACGCTGTAGGCTTTTTAAAGAGGGTTGTTTGAATGGACCCTGAATTGTCGAGTGAGATGGTCAGATCCAGAAAATTAAGGGAGTCTCCACCAAATTCATAAGTGAACCTTAAATTAAGGTTATTATTGTTAAGGAGGCTCACAAAGAGATCAAAATCATGGGATGTTCCATTCCATACTATTAGGATATCATCTATGTATCTTGCCCATAGATGTATCCTAGATGTAAAAGATGAAAATGTGTCTGAGCCCATGATCATTTCCTCCCACCAACCTAGGTGCAGGTTTGCGTATGATGGGGCACAATCCGTCCCCACCGCAGTTCCCTGCACCTGTTGGTAAAACTTGGCATTGAAGAGGAAGTAATTGTGTGTTAAAATAAACCTCAGTAATTCTAATGTAAAGTTAGAGTGTTTGAGATACTGAGTTCCTCTTCGTCCAAGTAGTGTTTGAAAACGTGTGAAAGGCCTCCCTCATGTGGTATAGAGGAGTATAAGGTCTCAACGTCAAGACTACATAGGTTCACTGGTTCAGGGAGATTAAGGTTTGAAAGGAGTGCCAGGGTTTGCTTCGTATCCTGGATAAAAGATGGTAAAGACTCCACAAAAGGACGTAGGATTTTATCCCTTCATAACAGTACTAGGGGTTCCAGTTCACATTAACTGGACAAGGGAGTTCTGGGATTACTATCAATTTCCCAGCAGAACCTTTTACACTTTAGGGTCATCTTTTCCTCCCCTTATTTTATCACTATTTGTCAATATGTAACCTGTCATGGTTCTCCAACATGTGACACTAGTGATAGCATCTTTGACACTCACAATAAATTGCACAAATATATTAAATAGAATAAGATGAATAAAACTAATGAATATTTAGTCCATATTTTGATGAACCTGTCTTTCTATTCAGTTCACTTATATATATTTAGTCCCTAAGTATCTGTTTTGGCCATGATGACGTCACGAATAAGGGGCGGAGCATACTGGGTTTAAAAAGTGGCGCGAATCCCACAGTCAGGTAATGCTCTTGACAAAGGCACACGTTTGTGCCGAAACGCGCGTTGAGCGCTTGCCTCTTTTTTGATTACTATAATCTTATTGAAAATCTCACTTAGGATCTATCCTATCTATTTCTATTGTAGCTGACCTAGAGTGAATGCCAATCGATTAGGGAAGCACTACCGGAGCGGGAGCTTAGATACCCTGCTATACGGCTCAAATTATATACTCACCTTGTGATACTCCATACAGGGACTAATACAGACAGTGCAGATAGTAGCTGGAGATTCAACTGTCTATATCTATCTATATCCCAGGAATTTGAGTGTATTTCTATCTGTCTACTTTATGAGGGACTCTACCTAGGTGTTGTAATGGATGTCCTAATTGGGACCAGTTTTTTCGTATCGGTTAGCACTTAGACTTGTGTAATTTCCATGTTGTTTACTACCATACGTTGTTCCCAGACATCCTTGACTGTTACACCCCTCTATCAACAGTATGTGCTTCCAATACTCCTAATTTGATGTTTTCTGTCAGTCTAACACTCTGACCTCACTCCTATACTGACCAGACAGCTACTACAAATACAGTCAGTATTTTCAGATATACCTAAGGGTTTGTCTGGAGGATAGTATCAGTGACTACTCATATACTGACCAGACAGCTATTATAAATACAGTCAGTTTTTTTTAGCTATACCTAAGGGCTTGTCCGGAGGATATTATCAGTGACTACTTGCTACTTTTCTTTTTTGGCAACATATTGTTGCACACAAACTATCAGCAGCTGTTATTTAATATCAGGTTAGGACTGCTACTTCTATTTTTTTTTTTTTTTTTTATTCTTTATTTTTGTTGTGCATTGTAAAACAGTCGGCTCACTCAGCCACAATAGCAGCCGTAAGCTCGGAACAAGCATCGTAAACATAGCATGGTATAGAATATTCAGCACAAATTTTTACATTTTGTTGTGGGGAACAGGCTGTACAGTTGTAGATAACATGCATAACATCGTAACTCAGAGAAGGGTCATAATGCTTGGGCGGGGATGTTTGTCTAATTGTCTAGCCGTAACTTAGCTAGTTGCGTTTGAACATATAACAGAGTTTAAATGTATGTCAATTGTTAAGGTCACTTTCACGAAGTTGAGTTACAAGATAATTAAGTAAATTATCAGTTATACCCTCACATTTATAGCTCGCTAAAACTTTCGTTATTGGGGACAGAAACAGGGAACAGAAACTTTGCCTTTAAACCACTGGCGTACTTAGTATCGTGGACTACACATGGATCAAGCAAGCCTATGGTAGAGGCTTCGATTTTAATAGTGCTTATAAAGCATACAAACCGGTGGTGGGGCGCAGTGAAGAGGCTAGAACTAGGACAGTTACTGAGGTCTCATTCTATGTCATAAGAAATGTAGTGGGAATGCAAATAATTAGGTTAACAGGCTAAATAATAGAGAGAGTCCTCAGGGTCCCGGTATGGTGCTCTGTGTCTGGCTTTCGGTCTGAAAATGCCGGCATCAGTATCTTCCGATGAGTGGTGTGGTTCGTTCTTGTGGTATGTCTTAGTCCCGGTCGTAGCTCGGATATTTAGCAGTGATTGTGAGCCGCTGTGGGTCCGCTGCAAGTGCTCTGGGGTTGCTGTTTTTCCCGGCTTTACCAGTCGGCCATATTGTGCTGTGGGTCTCGCCAGTATTTGTAGGCGATGTGGGCCTTGCTGCGTGTAAGCTTGCGTTGCCTTCTTTCGGGTCGTCGGTCCCGTGCCACTTTTGCCCCTAATGCGTCTCCGGGCAGCAGCGTTTAGATCAGCCTCTTCCCGTTTTTTGGGCGTCTTGGTAGGGTGGTCCGGGAGAGCTTCCATGCCCCTTTCCCTGGCCTCCCGTGCCCGGCTCCTTGGTGTGCCGTCGGGTGCTGCCGCCGATTCCGGGGGTCTCTGAAGTGCTTCCAGCTTGGCCCAGAATGCATCGAAAATTTGGTTGAGTCTGAGCTCGGTTTCGCTGGCAGCGGTGCTGGAGATGGCGGTTATCTGAGCGTCCGCCATGTTTTGGGCCTTGGGTGTGCCGTCCAGACCTTGCGGTCGTTCTGTGCGTGGTCGGTTTGTCCACGGGTTCTTGTGAGGGTGGCCCGGGATAACCCCCGCCGGGCCATGGGTGGGGAACGAGGACTCCTTGCCATGTTTCCAGCCGCTTTTGGTGGCAGGAGAGCGGCCGTCTCTCCCGCCTTTGCCATGCTTGAGGGCCGTTGCGTTGTATCGGGTGCACGTCTCATGGAGTGTCGCTTGACAGGTATCTGTGTCCTCCTCTCGTCGTGCCCTTCTACCAGGTAACCTTTAATTTTTTATTTCATCGCTTATTTTCTCTTTTATTCCATAAAATGTGGTCCCCTGTGCCGGAGCTATGGAGGCACGCGTCCTCTCTGCTTCACGGTCAGGCCCCGCCCCCCGCTACTTCTATTTTTGTGGTTATTATATCCGACTTCATTAACATTTCCACACAATATGGGATGATCCTAATTTATTTTAGATACTACTGAGTATTTCCTTGTCTTTCATATATTTATTTTGGGGAGTTTTCTATATTCTCCCTATCCCTTAAGAGGGACCAATACAATCTATTTATTTATTTTTAGTTCTCTTTAAGCTCCATTATTTAGCCACTGTTGGCTTACACTATACGGAGCAACATCATTCAGGGTATAGGGACTGTGTGGTGGGAACACTATTTAGTTAACCTATCGCCAGTCTCAACTCTATTTACTATTTCTACTCAGGGTTATGCCCTTTATACCCATTTTTTTTTTAAAATGCCTTGTTAGCCTTGTTTTAAGGGAGCCCAAGAGCTGGCCGAATGGCCACCCTTGGGCCCCCCAAGGCATGCGGCCAGTTCTGTCCCAGGTGGTCGGGCGTGCAAAGCAGGCAGTGAGGGTGCTGACCACTTCCTGCTCAGCTCCCTCGCAACCGGGAGCCAGAATATAACGTCACTCCTGCTCCCGGTATTACTCTGCAGCGCCCGAGGGAGCTGAGCAGGAAGAGCTATGCACCCTCACTGTCAAAATTGCGCACCCGACCGCCTGCATACCTGCACACCTTCCTGTCTGTCTGCCCAACAGCCCAGCAGCCCTACTGGACTATAGGTGAAAAATATAGACCCAGTTCTTTCAAAGGTAGGGAGGCTGGGTGCATTTAAATTAAAATAAAAAAATAATAGTAATCTGTGAGTGTTGGAGGAAATGTGTGTCTGTCAGTGAATGTGTGTGTGTGTGTGTCTGTAAGTGTGTGTGTGTGTGTGTATGTCTGTCAGTGTGTGTGTGTGTGTGTGTGTGTGTGTGTGTGTGTGTGTGCGTATAGCTGTCAGTGTGTCTGTGAGTGTGTGTGTATCTGTCAGTTTGTGACAGTGTGTCTGTAAGTTAGTGTGTCTGTTAGTGAACGTGTGTGTGTATAGCTGTCAGCGTGTCTGTGGGTGAGTGAGTGAGTAAGTGTGTGTCTGTCAGACTGTGAAAGTGTGTGGGTCTGTGAGTGAGTGAGCATGTGTCTGTTAGTGAATGTTTGTATGTCTATCAGTGTATGTCTCTGAGTGAGTGTCTGTCAGTGTGTGTCTGTGAGGGAGCATGTGTGTCTGTCAGTGAATGTGTGTGTCTGAGTGATTTTGTGTGTCTGTCAGTGAATGTGTGTATGTATGTCAGTGTGTGTCTGTGAGTGAGTGAGTGAGTATGAATGATTATGTGCATGAGACAAATTGCACTATTTTCCCTGTATTCAAGCCATTTTCCTGCTAAGCTTTGTTATCATGTTCCTGAACCCTATTCACATTTTTCTCCCTGTTCGGGAGCTGCAATCTACTGAACAGCAACAACCCCCTGGCTCATTAAACATCAAATAAACCACAAACTGAAGTGCTCATTCTGTGTGTGTTTCTGGAAAACGGCCTCAAGGTAACCGTTCGTCTGTTTGTTCATATCCCACTCCCAAAAATGACCGACCGCTACCACTGATTCTCTGGAACTGACTTAGGCATGCGCCACGTGTGAGGTTGGTAAAATTTTTACCCTGGTGGCGATTTGGTTGTGTTCGTGGGATCTGAGCGCTATGTGGACAACTTGGGCGCTCAGATCCAGGCTATCCGAGGATATGATGTTTGTGGGGGTTCCCATATGTGTTATGTGTATTTTTTATATTTTATACTTTATAACTATAGTGCCTGGGAGGTAATTAGTTTAAGCAAAGTACACTAAATTATCTCCCAGACACAGAGACTCTGGGGAGTGTTGTGGGAGTGTTTTGGGTGTGTTTTGCTATGTCCTTGCTTGAGACCCCATACTGGGGGGTCAGTGTATATAAGTGGGCCATCTGGCCATAGTAAAACTGTTCATCTTGTACCCTTCATCAAGTCTAGGCTGATGTTTGGGTAGCTCGGAGTTATAATGACTATTTCACTTGGGACTCGGGAGATTTACAATGGATATATACTCAGCTGGAGTATAGGGGATCCGTTACAGTGTGTATGTCAGTGAGTGTTTGCGTGTCTGTCAGTGAATGTGTGTGTCTGTCTGTGTGTGTCAAATCAATGACTGTGTGTGTTTGTCAGTGTATCTGAGAGTGTGTGACTCTCAGTGAGTGGGTCTGTCCGTGTGTGTCTGTCATTCAAAGTGTTTGTTGGTCTTTAACAGGAAGAGGTGTGGTCTTGACAGGAAAGGGCAGGGCAAATTTAAATTAGGAAGTGCTCGAGTTCTGTCATGCCAAAGGCAGCAGAGATCCAAAATACACCACTGGGTAGGGGGTCAGTACATTCTCCATTGCAGTTACTTAAAAACAATGACAATGACACTAATCAACTGTCTCTAGATAACTTGTTCGCAAATTAAGCTTATCTATATTAGGCTCATCATCCCTTCTGCTGAATTGCTCAGTATCCCTTTTCAAAGTGCATATGTACAGATTTGTGTATGTGCATATTTTGACTCTGCTTGTAATGCATTTTACATTTTGAGTCTGTGTTAGAAGTGGTTAGGGTAAAAGGGGGTTAAGGCAGGGCTCGACAAATCCCTGACACCAGGACAAAATGGTAACCTGGCACCTGGCTGTTTGTCAGCCCATTCAGCCTGGTGTTTGTCAATCGTTATGGCCCCCAAGGCAGATATCTGAGGAAGAATGGAGGAAGGCAGCGAAGGAGTTGTGATTTTCCTGCTTTTCTTGCTCTGCTCCCACTTGCGCCCTGCTGTGATGACAGGATATGATGTCACTCCAGCTCTGCCATCACTAAAAAGCACGAGAGTGAGCAGGGCCAGAAGAGCTTCATGATTACAGCAGCTATGCTGGACCAATCAGTATCTATTGATAGAGATGCTTTAAATCAATGAATCTCTATGGGGAACATTCAGCCATACAGAGCATGGAGACACTGAAGGTAGTACTTCAGGCTGTGCAGCACTGGACTAAAAAGCATCTCTAGTGGCTGTCTGAATAACTGTCACTAGAGGTGTTACTAGGCAGCAATGTAAACACTGCCTTTTCTCTGACATCAGATGCTCACGGCATCATAGTAGGGCACATGATAAAGCAGAGCAAGAAGAGCAGGAAGATAACAGTTCCTAACCACTTCTAACATTATCTTACACTGCATGCATTTTGCAGTAGATAGAAGTGATTTAATTAAAGTATTAGACTGTAATATTTGGTAGACAGGTATTATCAAAGCTCTGAATTAGATATTGTCTAATAGGTTGGTAAACAAATACAGTAATAATATTCTAAGGAAGCTTTTTCATTCACTAGACTTCTTGAGGGCTGCACCCTGTGGAACTCACTTCCCTCCTCCGTTAGATGCTCACCCAGTCTCCACTCCTTAAAAAAAATCATAAAAAATCCACTTCTTCAGAAAAGCGCATCAATTAAACTGTTAATAGCTCCTGACTGATTCCTCTCTTTCAGCTGTCATTAGTCTAATACTATCCTTACCTTTTGTGTCACTTTACCCCACTCCCTCTTGCATGAAAGCTCATTGAGCAGGGCCCTCAACCCCTCTGTTTCTGTGTGTCCAACTTGTCTGGTTACAACGACATGTTTGTTCGTCCACGCACTGTAAAGCGCTGCGGAATTTGTTGGCGCAATATAAATAATAACATAATAATAATAATAATAATAATAATAGAAATATATCATATCTGAGCAAAGATGTTTTTAAAAGGATGACATTCCTCTCTTCTTTATTTTGCTTTGATAATTAAAAGCTGATATGTTTTTATCACACACATACTTGTTAGATCTTTCTTCAATTTCTTATCTTTTAGGATTCCTTTGTTTGCTTTTTTGTGAACATTCATTTATATGGTCACAGGTTATAATTATTATGTAATGTGTAATTCTGTGTGCATTGAAATACTTTTTTTGTTTGTTTTAGATATGACAATACATCTTTTTGCTTAATCAAAATTATTATTGAGTTACCCCTGGTCATCTAAAGTACCAAAAAAACAACAACAAATGTTCCTATATTCTCTATTTCATTTTTAAATGCTCCTTTTTTTGTTTCTATAAAACATATTTGGTCTTGTTACATAATATGGTATATTACAATCAAATGTAGGATTGCTATCAGGGAAAATAGCAACCCATTTGTGTATGATTTTAGGGCTTTTCTAATAAAAATTATTTGCAAATGAGATTCTGAGAGTTTTATTAAGCTCTTTTGTTAATCCTGGTAAAAACAGTCTTTATAAATTACAATGGATCTATACTGACACATTTGTTTGAATGTTTCTTACCTTTAAGTGTATTACAATGCTATATCAAGTTCAAAAGACAGATTTAAACTATTTAAACTTTTTTTTATCGATCTGAAAACCCTGTAGGGATTCATTCTATCTCCATGAAAGCCAATTCTCAGCCTCTCGTTCATGAAAGCACCACGGTCAGGTATTGCCTGATATCTTTTGTTCTTTTGAATCCATGGGTCATTTCCTAACCCTTGGAGATCAATAGAATAATACATTCTCAACCACGTCTACTATAATAACACTGTGTCAAGAATGTAACATTTCAAAACCGAATTTTAAGGAAATCACCATCTATTTCAAACATAGAATTGTATTAACCCTTTAAGTCCGGAGGGCGTACATTTACGTCCTTTTAAAAGCGGCTCTAAACGCCGCAGGACGTAAATGTACGCCCTCCGGTTTTTATTCACTTACCCGGTCGCCGGCGATCCCACGCCGGCGATCGCGGTTGGGGGGACTCCCAGGGAGCCCCCCCCGCATCAGATCTTCCTCCTCCTGTCCCCTCCGGTCATGTGAGAGTGAGGTCCTTGCGAGGACCTCACAATCACATGGCCGGGATAGCTGGCTGCAGCAATGCCAGCAGGGGGACTAACTGTAATGACAGTTGGTCCCCCTGCTGGCTGAAAATAAAATCAAATAAAGTTAAAAGTGTAAAGAAATATATATATATATACTTAGAAAATATATATATATATATATATATAATATATATATGATCTAAGTATATATATACACATACACACACACACACACACACACACTGTCTAGGTGTATTTTAATATTAATATATATATAATTATATATATATAAATATCAAATTACACGTAGACTGATACTGATTAAATATATATATATATATAATTATTGTTATATATATATATATATTTATAAATAATATAAAAAATATATGTAAATACGTAAAAAAATAAAATAAAAATTAAAAATAAAATATTAAAAAATATATAGATGTGTTTTATTTTGTTCTAACTGTATTGTGATATTAATATATATATAGTTATATCAAAATACACGTAGAACGAAATAATATATATATCTATATACATAAATATATACGTATATATCACTATATATATACCTATATATAAATAAAAATATAAAAAAAATATATATATATATACGTATATATACACATATGTATATATATACATATATTAATTCTACACATATATTTATGTAATAATTTTACATAATTAGGTATCCTAATTAATTACAATTAGTGGGACCTGCCTGACAACCCATGCCGAAAGTATAGGGAATTTAATTTGCTAGCACTATATTTAACTCTATAACTTTCCAAGACACCATAAAACCTGTACATGGGGGGTACTGTTTTACTCGGGAGACTTCGCTGAACACAAATATTAGTGTTTCAAAAAACGCCAGTAAAAGTGACGTTTTTGCATTTTTCACGCACAAACAGCACTTACACGGACGATATTATTGCTGCAATACTTTTTACTGTTTTGAAACACAAATATTTGTGTTCAGCGAAGTCTCCCGAGTACAACAGTACCCCTCATGTACAGGTTTTATGGTGTTTTCAAAAATTACAGCGTCAAATATAAGGCTTGTGTTTCATTTTTTTCACTTGAAAATTCGCCAGATTGCTTACGTTGCCTTTATGACCCTATGGTAGCCCAAGAATGAAAATTACCCCTATGATGGCATACTATTTGCAATAGTAGACAACCCAAGGTATTGCAAATGGGGTATGTCCAGTCTTTTTTAGTAGCCACTTAGTCACAAACACTGGCCAAAATTGCCGTTTTTTGCATTTTTCACACACAAACAAATACTAACGCTAACTTTGGCCAGTGTTTGTGACCACATGGCTACTAAAAAAGACTGGACATACCCCATTTGCAATACCTTGGGTCGTCTACTATTGCAAATGGTATGCCATTATGGGTGTAAATTTATTTCCTGGGCTACTATACAGTCTCAAAGGCAACGTAACCAGTCTGGCGAATTTCAATTTCATTTAATATGAAAGAGGTGAATTACGGTTGGACAGACATATAGCGCAAATGCCAGGTTTTGTTTACATTTTGTTTCGTTCACAACTTGTACATTTGGCTGCGGTCTTAAGGGGTTAAATTGTATAACTGTGCAGATACTTATAGGTATGGTGGATAGGGATAGGCTGAATAACTAGAGTTGTTTAAATGTTTCTATTTATAATACAATGCCAGTAAGGGACAGGTTTTTATGACATTCTTATATAACTTGATATTAAGTAGTTTAAGGGACTTTTCCATAATTACGCAGGCACAGCATATTTATACTGCATAGTTTTTCACTTGTATTTAGGTTAAACATGTATTCCTGACCCTATAGTGCTAAACCCACCATTTAGGTGGCTTGCCCCCCCCCCCCCCCCTTAGTCCCCTTCTAAAATGTTAAAACTCACCTTATTTCCAGCGCTGTGCGGGTCCGCTGGTGCTGGCTCCGCCCCCTTAGTGACATCATCAAAATGGCCGATGGCTAAAATCGGCACAGGGTTGTTTTTGCCAATCAGGACCTCCTCATAGAGATGCATTGAATCAATGCATCTCTATGAGGAAAATTCAGCGTCTTCATGCAGAGCGTGGGGACGCTGAACGGCAGGGCTGCTTTTTCGGCAGCACTGACCCAGGAACCACTGCCAGTGGCCATCTAAGGAGTGGCTACTTGGAGGTGTCCCTAAGGCAATGTAAACAAAGTGTTTACATGAAAATACCTGAAGGGAACTATTATACTCACCAGAACAACTACATTAAGCTGTAGTTGTTCTGGTGTCTATAGTGTTCCTTTAAATAAACACATGCATGAGCATTTTTAGTATCCTTATTCAAGTTCAAGCACATGTAATTAGTGAGATATAGTTGTTAGACTAACATGCCATTGTCATGTTTCATATATTGAACATTACTATTGACACTGAAATGCAATATTTGGAGTGTTCTATCTCTGCTAAGATCAAAGCTAAATCTTGTTTAATGACTTCTATTCAAATAATGATAATACGCCTGGAGAAAAAGCAGGCTAGTGGGTATAAATAAAACAATATTTCAATTGTGGTCCATTTTTGCTATTGCTATTTTGTTTTCCTCAGCTTTGTACAATTAAGGGAAACAGACAATTTAGACATACAAAAGCGTAAGGAAAAGAGAAGTCTGTTTTAAATTTAAAACGTAGCAATTATAGCAGTTATTTAATTAAACTTTTTATTGTTTTGGAACAGATGATGGAACAGATGTATATGCAAGGTGTCAGAGTTACATTACTGAACATCCTGAGAAATTAGGGATTCAATCCGAGAACAGCCCCAGAAATCTCTTTTGCAAGAACAGGACCAAAAATAATGAACTTATTTCCCCCACACACATTTCAAGCACATTTAATGTAACCCACTTATGCATTTCTTAGTACGAAGAAACAGGAAAGAGTTTAGGTAATGTATTACTTGCAGTGAAAATGTCATGGTGGAAAGTGTAGGAAGGAATATTGTCCCTTTGTAAACATGGCTTATTGGTGTAGAATAATCTAGGACTGTCTGCATCCAACTGTACAATAATCTAATTTAATAATAAGGCTGGGAAGGGTTCCAAACAGTAGAGTCGTGTGGGTGAGTCCAGTCATTGTCTTGTAGGTGAGGTAAAACCAGTTGAATTTAAGTAGTAAATTTAATTAAGTAAGCAAATAGAGGATTTTTGAGTAAGGGATACTTTTCACATGGTTGTAAAATGGTTAGAACTTGTTGGTGATGAGAATCTAAACAATGATCAATGAACAATAAATAACCTTTGTGCCGAGCTTGAAGAGTTAAAGAGTTACTCCAACCACAATCCATGACCATTTCAGTGATTTGAAGTGGTCATAGTGGTAGGAGTATGTATGTGCTGTGTTTCACCTTGAAAATTTAGCCCAGCACACGTGACATTGTCAATCAAGGACTCTCTTTAATAGTAGGAACTAGTGATGTACCGAACTGTTCGCCAGCGAATAGTTCCCAGCGAACATAGCGTGTTCGCGTTCGCCACGGCGGGCGAACAAATGCGCGGTTCGATCCGCCCCCTATTCGTCATCATTGAGTAAACTTTGACCCTGTGCCTCACAGTCAGCAGACACATTCCAGTCAGCAGACACATTCCAGCCAATCAGCAGCAGGGCCCTTCCACACCCTCCCAACTCCTGTACAGCATCCATTTTAGATTCATTCTGAAGCTGCATTCTTAGATAGAGGGAAAGTGTAGTTGCTGATCATTTGATAGGGAAATGTATAGTTAGGCTAGTGTATTCAGTGTCCACTACAGTCCTGAAGGACTCAACTGATCTCTGCTGTAAGGACAGCACCCCAAAAAGCCCTTTTTAGGGCTAGAACATCGATCTGCTTTTTTTTTTCCTGTGTAATCTAATTGCAGTTGCCTGCCTGCCAGCTTCTGTGTCAGGCTCACAGTGGATACTGTGCACACTTGCCCAGTGCCACCACTCATATCTGGTGTCACAATAGCTTGGATTTAAAAACTATTTTTTTTTTCACTGTAATAGATTGAATAGCAGTTAGTTGTCTGCAAGCGTCTGTGTGTCAGGCCTACAGCATGTACTCTGCCAACCTCTGCCAGTGCACAGTGCCACTCATATCTGGTGTCACAATAGCGTGCATTTAAAAACAAAAAATGTTTTCCACTGTTATAGATTGAATAGAAGTTAGTTGTCTACAAGCGGGTGTCAGGGCTACAGCGTGTACTCTGCCAATCTCTGCCAGTGCACATTGCCACTCATATCTGCAGTCACAATTGCGTGCATTTAAAACCAAAAAAGTTTTTCACTGTTATAGATTGAATAGCAGTTAGTTGTCTTCAAGCGGGTGTCAGGCCTACAACGTGTACTCTGCCCACCTCTGCCAGTGCACATTGCCACTCATATCTGGTGTCACAATAGCGTGCATTTAAAAGCAAAAAAATGTTTTTCACTGTTATAGATTGAATAGCAGTTAGTTGTCTTCAAGCGGGTGTGTCAGGCCTACTGCGTCTACTCTGCCAACCTCTGCCAGTGCACATTGCCACTCATATCTGGTGTCACAATAGCGTGCATTTAAAAACAAAAAATGTTTTACACTGTTATAGATTGAATAGCAGTTAGTTGTCTTCAAGCGGGTGTCAGGCCTACAGCGTGTACCCTGCCAACCTCTGCCAGTGCACATTGCCAATCATATCTGTTGTCACAATAGCGTGCATTTAAAAACAAAAAACTTTTTTCACTGTTATAGATTGAATAGAAGTTAGTTGTCTTCAAGCAGGTGTGTCAGGCCTACAGCGTGTACTCTGCAAACCTCTGCCACTGCACATTGCCACTCATATCTGGTGTCATAATAGTGTGCATTTAAAACCCAAAAACTTTTTTCACTGTTATAGATTGAATAGCAGTTAGTTGTCTTCAAGCGGGTGTCAGGCCTACAGCGTGTACTCTGCCAACCTCTGCCAGTGCACATTGCCACTCATATCTGGTGTCACAATAGCGTGCATTTAAAACCAAAAAACTTTTTTCACTGTTATAGATTGAATAGCAGTTAGTTGTCTTCAAGTGGGTGTCAGGCCTACTGCGTGTACTCTGCCAACCTCTGCCAGTGCACATTGCCACTCATATCTGGTGTCACAATAGTGTGCATTTAAAGCCAAAAAACTTTTTTCACTGTTATAGATTGAATAGCAGTTAGTTGTCTTCTAGCGGGTGTCAGGCCTACAGCGTGTACTCTTCCAACCTCTGCCAGTGCACATTGCCACTCATATCTGGTGTCACAATAGCATGCATTTAAAAGCAAATATTTTTTCACTGTTATAGACTGAATAGCAGTTAGTTGTCTTCAAGCGGGTGTGTCAGGCCTACAGTGTGTACTCTGCCAACCTCTGCAAGTGCACATTGCCACTCATATCTGCTGTCACAATAGCGTGCATTTAAAAACAAAAAAAATGTTTACACTGTTATAGATTGAATAGCAGTTAGTTGTCTTCAAGCGGGTGTCAGGCCTACAGCGTGTACTCTTCCAACCTCTGCCAGTGCACATTGCCACTCATATCTGCTGTCACAATAGCATGCATTTAAAAGCAAAACAATTTTTTTCACTGTTATAGATTGAATAGCAGTTAGTTGTCTTCAAGCTGGTGTGTCAGGCCTACTGCGTCTACTCTGCCAACCTCTGCCAGTGCACATTGCCACTCATATCTGGTGTCACAATAGCGTGCATTTAAAAACATTATTTTTTTTACACTGTAATAGATTGAATAGCAGTTAGTTGTCTTCAAGCGGGTGTCAGCGTGTACTCTGCCAACCTCTGCCAGTGCACATTGCCAATCATATCTGGTGTCACAATAGCGTGCATTTAAAAACAAAACACTTTTTTCACTGTTATAGATTGAATAGAAGTTAGTTGTCTTCAAGCAGGTGTGTCAGGCCTACAGCGTGTACTCTGCCAACCTCTGCCAGTGCACATTGCCACTCATATCTGGTGTCACAATAGCGTGCATTTAAAACCAAAATACTTTTTTCACTGTTATAGATTGAATAGCAGTTAGTTGTCTTCAAGCGGGTGTCAGGCCTACATCGTGTACTCTGCCAACCTCTGCCAGTGCACATTGCCACTCATATCTGGTGTCACAATAGCGTGCATTTAAAACCAAAAAACTTTTTTCACTGTTATAGATTGATTAGCAGTTACTTGTCTTCAAGCGGGTATGTCAGGCCTACAGCGTGTACTCTGCCAACCTCTGCCAGTGCACAGTGCCACTCATATCTGGTGTCACAATAGCGTGCATTTAAAAACAAAAATTTTATTTTCACTGTAATAGATTGAATAGCAGTTAGTTGTCTGCAAGCGTCTGTGTGTCAGGCCTACAGCGTGTACTCTGCCAACCTCTGCCAGTGCACATTGCCACTCATATCTGGTGTCACAATAGCGTGCATTTAAAAACAAAAAACTTTTTTCACTGTTATAGATTGAATAGCAGTTAGTTGTCTGCAAGTGTCTGTGTGTCAGGGCAACAGTGTTTACTCTGCCAACCTCTGCCAGTGCACATTGCCACTCATATCTGCTGTCACAATAGCATGCATTTAAAAGCAAAACAATTTTTTTCACTGTTATAGATTGAATAGCAGTTAGTTGTCTTCAAGCTGGTGTGTCAGGCCTACTGCGTCTACTCTGCCAACCTCTGCCAGTGCACATTGCCACTCATATCTGGTGTCACAATAGCGTGCATTTAAAAACATTATTGTTTTTTACACTGTAATAGATTGAATAGCAGTTAGTTGTCTTCAAGCGGGTGTCAGCGTGTACTCTGCCAACCTCTGCCAGTGCACATTGCCAATCATATCTGGTGTCACAATAGCGTGCATTTAAAAACAAAACACTTTTTTCACTGTTATAGATTGAATAGAAGTTAGTTGTCTTCAAGCAGGTGTGTCAGGCCTACAGCGTGTACTCTGCCAACCTCTGCCAGTGCACATTGCCACTCATATCACTCCTGCTTCTTTATGTTTCGGTGGTCTACAGTTCTCCCATACTCCTAGACTCGACTGTAAAGGAGGTGGTGTAGGCATCCTTCTCTCCCCTCAATGCACCTTTCAACCTATCCTCCCTGCCCCTGCCCTATCCTTTACTTCCTTTGAAGTTCACACTGTACGCCTTTTTAAGCCCACTCCCACTCACACTGTACGCCTTTTTTATTGCCATAATCTATCTCCCCCCCGGTCACCCTAAACTATTTATTGAACACTTTTCCTCCTGGTTACTCCATTTTCTTTCCTCTAGCACTCCCTCTCTCATACTTGGGGACTTCAATATCCCTATCAACAAGCTCAACTGCCCTGATGCCTCCCGTCTGCTCTCTGTAACCTCCTCCTTTGGACTCACACAGATTTCCTCCTCCGCAACTCACACCGCAGGAAACACTCTTGACCTCATCTTCACCAATCTCTGTACCACCTCTGATCTCTCCTCTGATCCATTTCCTTTGTCTGACCACCATCTGCTAACATTTAACATCTGCATACCTCATACCAAAATTTCAACACCATCAACTCTCCAACCTCGCAGAAACCTCAACTCCCTCGATCTCCAGCACTTCTCCACCACACTCCAAACACTCCTTTTACCCATCTCAAATCTCAACTGCCCTAACTCTGCAACCTCACTCTACAACTCCACTCTCTCCTCTCAACTTGACATCATGGCACCTCCTACAGTTAAACGCAGCAAGCGCCCCCAACTACAACCCTGGCACACTAAGCTGACCCGTTACCTCCAAAAATGTTCCAGAACTGCTGAACGCTGCTGGAGAAAGTCTCACTCTGCATCTGACTTTGTCCACTATAAATTTATGCTGCGCTCCTACAGCATGTCTCTTTCCTCTGCAAAAGTAAACTACTTCAAAACCCTCATAAGCACACTGTCCCATCAACCCAAACACCTGTTTCACACTTTTGATGCTCTTCTTCGCCCTGTGACTACCCCTCCTTCCACCACCTTGTCCGCCACAAACTTTGCATCTCATTTCACTGAGAAGATCTCTACAATCAGGAAAGAGATCTCTAATCTCTCTCCTTCCCCTATCATTATATCACCCAACCCCACTCCCCCTGCCATCCTATGCACATTTGCACCTGCTACAGCACAAGAGGTTTCTGCACTGCTCCTGTCCTCCCGCCCCACCACCTGCTCTCTCGATCCTATTCCCTCGCATCTCATCCGCACTTTGTCTCCCTTTCTTGCTCTTCCTCTCGCTAGCATTTTCAATCTCTCCCTTTCCTCTGGCACATTTCCCTCACCCTTCAAACATGCAACCGTAACCCCGATTCTGAAAAAGCCCAACCTTGATCCCAACTCCCCATCCAACTACCGCCCTATCTCGCTACTCCCATTTGCCTCCAAGATCCTTGAGAGAGTTGTGTACGCCAGATTGACAGACTTTCTCGAATCCAACTCTCTGCTTGACCCCCTTCAGTCTGGATTCCGCGCTGGTCACTCTGTCGAAACTGCTGTGACCAAAGTATCCAACGTCTTAATTGCTGCTAAATCTCACGGCCAATACTCTATCCTAATCCTCCTTGATCTTTCTGCCGCATTTGACACTGTTGATCATCAACAGCTTCTTCACATTCTTCGTAACTTTGGTCTACGGGATACTGCTCTCTCCTGGTGCTCCTCCTACCTCTCCCAGCGCTCTTTCAGTGTTTCTTTCTCTGGTTCTGCCTCTTCTCACCAACCCCTCTCTGTCGGCGTCCCCCAAGGATCTGTCCTCGGCCCCCTATTGTTCTCCATCTATACTGCCTCCCTTGGTAAACTCATCAGCTCCTTTGGTTTCCAATATCATTTATATGCAGATGACACGCAAATCTACCTGTCCTCCCCTGATCTCTCTCCGCCCACCTTGACTCGTGTTTCTGACTGCCTCTCTGCTATTTCCAACTGGATGGCTGCTCACTTCCTTAAACTCAACCTGTCCAAAACAGAACTTCTAGTTTTTCCTCCCTCAAGTGCTGCTACTCCTGTTGTCTCCATCCAAGTCAACGGCGCTACTATCACCTCTACCTCGCAGGCTCGCTGCCTAGGGGTTCTTTTCGATTCTGACCTCTCTTTTACTCCCCATGTCCAATCGATAGCCAAATCCTGTCGCTTCCAACTCAAGAACATAGCGCGCATCCGCCCATATCTAACGCCGGACGCGGCTAAGATACTGGTTCATGCTGTTGTTCTCTCTCGCCTCGACTACTGCAATCCCCTTCTGACCGGTCTTACATGTTCCCAGCTTGCACCGCTGCAATCTGTAATGAACACGGCTGCGAGGCTTATTTTCCTGTCCGGTCGCACCTCCCACGCCTCCACGCTCTGTCAGTCCCTGCATTGGCTTCCAGTTAGATATAGGGCCCAATTCAAAATTCTGGCACTTGCTTACAAATCCCTACATAATGCTGCTCCAACATACCTATCCTCCCTCATACACCAGTATGTCCCGTCGAGACCCTGCGCTCATCCCAAGACCTACGCCTATCCTCTGCCCGGATCCCCACCTCTGACGCTCGCCTTCAAGACTTCTCTAGGGCTGCACCTATTCTGTGGAACTCCCTTCCCTCCTCAATCAGACTTTCACCCAGCCTCCACTCCTTCAAAAAATCTTTGAAAACTCACTTCTTCATTAAAGCGTATCAATTAAACTGTCAGCAGGCTTCTAATCCCCCACCCCATGACTCCTTTCCTGCAACTGTCAAAAATGACCTACCAAGCACTCAATAAACCCTTCTCTAACTAACAAACTATTTAATTCCCCTACTTTAACCCGTTTGTGTCACTATACCCCACTCCCTCTAGCATGTAAGCTCATTGAGCAGGGCCCTCAACCCCCTCTGTTCCTGTACGTCCAGTGGTCTGATCTCAATTATGTGTCTGTTAGTCCACCCATTGTACAGCGCTACGGAATTTGTTGGCGCTATATAAATAATAAAATAATAATAATAATAATAATAATATCTGGTGTCACAATAGCGTGCATTTAAAACCAAAATACTTGTTTCACTGTTATAGATTGAATAGCAGTTAGTTGTCTTCAAGCGGGTGTCAGGCCTACATCGTGTACTCTGCCAACCTCTTCCAGTGCACATTGCCACTCATATCTGGTGTCACAATAGCGTGCATTTAAAACCAAAAAACTTTTTTCACTGTTATAGATTGATCAGCAGTTACTTGTCTTCAAGCGGGTGTGTCAGGCCTACAGCGTGTACTCTGCCAACCTCTGCCAGTGCACATTGCCACTCATATCTGGTGTCACAATAGCGTGCATTTAAAACCAAAAAACTTTTTTCACTGTTATAGATTGAATAGCAGTTAGTTGTCTGCAAGCGTCTGTGTGTCAGGCCAACAGCTTGTACTCTGCCAACCTCTGCCAGTGCACATTGCCACTCATATCTGGTGTCACAATAGCGTGCATTTAAAACCAAAAAACTTTTTTCACTGTTATAGATTGAATAGCAGTTAGTTGTCTTCAAGCGGGGGTCAGGCCTACAGCGTGTACTCTGCCAACCTCTGCCAGTGCACATTGCCACTCATATTTAGTGTCACAATAGCGTGCATTTAAAAACAAAAATTTTATTTTCACTGTAATAGATTGAATAGCAGTTAGTTGTCTGCAAGTGTCTGTGTGTCAGGGCAACAGCGTGTACGCTGCCAACCTCTGCCAGTGCACAGTGCCACTCTTATCGGGTGTTGCAATAGATTGCATTAAAAAACCAAAAATTTTTTTCACTGTTATAGATTGAATAGCAGTTAGTTGTCTTCAAGCGGGTGTGTCAGGCCTACAGCTTGTACTCTGCCAACCTCTGCCACTGCACAGTGCCACTCATATCTGGTGTCACAATAGCGTGCATTTAAAAACCCCAAAACTTTTTTTTCACTGTAATAGCTTGAATAGCAGTTAGTTGTCTGCAAGCGTCTGTGTGTCAGGCCAACAGCTTGTACTCTGCCAACCTCTGCCAGTGCACATTGCCACTCATATCTGGTGTCACAATAGCGTGCACTTAAAACCGAAAAACTTTTTTCACTGTTATAGATTGAATAGCAGTTAGTTGTCTTCAAGCGGGTGTCAGGCCTACAGTTTATTAGCATACCTGGGTACAAGCCCTCGGTGGGGCTGGCACCACCACCAGACCACATTTTCTCGTTTCTTCCACTCATACCGCTTTTTCCATCTTTGAAGGGGTTTGGCGAAACAGTCCTCTACTCGTCCTCTACTAGTCCTCTACTCGTAACAGGGTTTACTGATAACTGATAAGAATAGTACTACTTAACACACCTTATAATAACGCAGAGAGAGGCAACGCAGAGAGAGGAGTCTGAAGAAGAGGATTCAGAGGAGGAAGGTGGCTTTGAAGAGGTGGAAGACCAAACACACCTTTTGGGGACCCTTTGTGTTGTACGTGGCTGGGTGGAGGAAGAGACCTTCAATTACATCAGTGAGGACAAGGAACGGGACATGGCTAGCTTGGTATCCAACCTTGTGCAAATGGGGAGTTTGCGGTTGTGCAAATGGACTGTTTGCGGTTGTTTGCGGTGCGTTAAACGGGGAGTTTGGTCTGTCACTGTGAAGCGGGCGTAATCCTTACACAATACAACATCATACAGTAGGTCCCCCCCTCATTTTATGGCCCCCACCCACCGCTCACGGTTGGGGGCACCGGGAGGACAGTAGTTCGTCCTCCCATTGTGATTTATGGCCCCCACCCACCACGCAGGGGTGGGGGCCGGAGGGGAGGACAGTAGGTCCCCCCATTATCCTTATTTACTGAATATTCCCCTGTATAACAATATTTGGCATTTACTGAATATTCCCTATTCTGCTCTGTGTCAGTGTGTATCAGGGTCTCTGAGGACAGGTGTCAACCCATATCTGCCAAGTGACCCTATGTAGGAGGAACAGTCCCTATTCTGCTCTGTGTCAGTGTGTATCAGGGTCCCTGAGGACAGGTGTCAATCAATATCTGCCAAGTGACCCTATGTAGGGGGAACAGTCCCTATTCTGCTCTGTGTCAGTGTGTATCAGGGTCTCTGAGGACAGGTGTTAATCCATATCTGCCAAGTGATCATATGTAGGGGGAACAGTCCCTATTCTGCTCTGTGTCAGTGTGTATCAGGGTCTCTGAGGACAGGTGTCAATTCATATCTGCCAAGTGACCCTATGTAGGGGGAACAGTCCCTATTCTGCTCTGTGTCAGTGTGTATCAGGGTCCCTGAGGACAGGTGTCAATCCATATCTGCCAAGTGACTCTATGTAGGGGGAACAGTCCCTATTCTGCTCTGTGTCATTGTGTATCAGGGATCCTTAGGATAGGTGTCAATCCATATCTGCCAAGTGACCCTATGTAGGGGGAACAGTCCCTATTCTGCTCTGTGTCAGTGTGTATCAGGGGCTCTGAGGACAGGTGTCAATCCATATCTGCCAAGTGACCCTATGTAGGAGGAACAGTCCCTATTCTGCTCTGTGTCAGTGTGTATCAGGGTCCCTGAGGACAGGTGTCAATCCATATCTGACAAGTGACCCTATGTAGGGGGAACAGTCCTTATTCTGCTCTGTGTCAGTGTGTATCAGGGTCTCTGAGGACAGGTGTCAATCCATATGTCAAGGTGTCAATATGTCATATGTCAGGTGTCAATCCATATCCATTGTGATTTAGGAATGTTAGGTGATTTATGCCCCTTATGGATTAAAACCAGACTCTGCATCAACTGTGTAATTTTCCATGGGAGTTTTGCCATGGATCCCCCTCCGGCATGCCACAGTCCAGGTGTTAGTCACCTTGAAACAACTTTTCCATCACTATTGTGGCCAGAAAGAGTCCCTGTGGGTTTTAAAATTCGCCTGCCCATTGAAGTCTATGGCGGTTCGCCCGGTTCGCGAACGTTTGCGAAAGTTCGCATTCGCCATTCCCGAACCGAAAATGTTATGTTCGCGACATCACTATTAGGAACATTGGATTATAATGTTATAAGCTCCCAAACATTAATACTGATGGGGAAGAGCAACTGCTATCTCAAATTCATAAGGCTGCACAGCTAGGCAATTTGTTAATTACAGGAGATTTTAATAATCCTGACATTGATTTTGACCAGACAAACTAGTAGTACAATTAAGGGAAATATGTTTTAAACCTGATAATCACTAATGCCGAGTCTCAATTAGTAGAAGCCCCAAATAGAAGAGATGCTTGTCTGGATTTTATCATAACTACTAATGTTGACTTATTTTCAAATATTTAAGTTAGAGAGCACTTGGGAAATAGTGGCCATAACATGTTATTATTTGAGATGAACTAAAATTAAATTACATGGGTTGTACGAAAACGCTTAATTCTAAAAAGGCTAAATTCAAAAGGAGAAGAGCATATTTACAACTAATTGGCTGGCAGGAAATATTCACTGGCAAAAGTACAAAGGATAAATGGGAGGTCTATAAACTAACTCTATAAAAGTACATTTCTCAATGCATACCATTGTGAAACAAATATAAAAGAAGCACATTAAAACCAATGTGACTTAGTACAATGGTCAGCCAAATGATAAATTATAAGAAAAGTGCATTTAAAACATTTAAATCAGATCGGCTGCATCCTATAACAAATGTAAGTATGCCAATGGGGCTTGCAAAATAATTATTATATGGGCTAAATTTGCATCTGGAAATCTCATAGTCAAAGACTTTAAGTACATTAATGCCAAAAAGGTTAGGAATAAAAATGTTGGTCCATTGGAAAGTGAGATGGGTGAGTTATCAAGGAGGATCAGGACAAGGCAAATCACTGTTACAAAAATCTTACAGCAAACAGATGATTGGTTAATACATGATAAAATGCTTCAGAAACTTTAGATAGACAATCTAAACAAATCCCCTGGTCAGATGGTATTCACCCACGTGTGCTTAGCGAGCTTAGTGTAGACATATCCATACCCCTGTTTTTACATTTTCAGGAATCCTTCCTTTCAGCAATCTTACCAGAGGACTGTAGAAAAGCAGATGTAGTGCCGATATTTAAAAAAAGATCCAAAAGCTCAATCTGGAAACGACAGATCTATGAGCTTAACATCTGTGGTTAGGAAATTATTTGAAATGTTGTTAAGGGATAATATTCAAGAATTAATTTTGAACAAAAATATTATCGGGAACCAACATGGTTCTGTATAAAACAGGTCATGCCATGGATTTGCATTAAATGAATAAGTTAGTAGAAACATAGATCAAGATGTTTTAGATGTGATCTATTTGGATTTTGTGATGACAGTTTATACAGTTGCACAACAAAAAGTTACTAGAAAACTAAAATCAGTTAGTTTAAACAAAAAACTGTGCTCTTTAAAGATAGAGTGCAAAGAGTAGTTGTAAATGGAACATTTTCAAATTTGACCAACGTGTTAAGTGGAGTGCTTCAAGGTTCTGGCTTGGGTCCACTTCTCTTTAATCTATTTAGAAATTATCTTGAAGTGGACCATGAAAGTCATATGTTGGTATTTTCAGAAGACACAAAACTAGGTAAGAAAATAGAGTCTGAACATGAAATAAATTCTCTACAGAAGGATTTGGATAAATTAGGTGAGTAGGCAGGCAAGTGGCAGATGAGAATTACTAAAGAAAATGCTAATTAATGTATTTTTGAATAAGGAACCCACAAGCCACGTATACTCTAAATGGGGAAGATTTAGGGATAAAATTAAATAAAAAGGACTTAAGAAAATGCTGGCGTGCATTCCAAAAGCTAGTTAAGTGCTTTTGTGTATGAGAAGGGGTTTTGATTCACATGATTCAAATATAATTTTACCTTTTACAAAGCAATGGTAAGATTCCACCTTGAATAGGAGATGTAAGTTTGGGCACCAGTTTTAAAGAAATATACTGCAGAACTAGAAAAAATGCAGAGGCGAGGTGCACAACTAGCAAGGGGACACATGTTAACCTGTTCATTATCTGGAATATACAACAAACAAGAGGTCACCCATTGAGACTGGAAGAAAGATGTTTTTTGCTTACAGCTGAGGAAAGGGTTCTTTACAGTAAATAAAATAAAGATGTTTAATTATCTGCCTAAAGAGGTTGTGTTATCAGATTATATAGATACATTTAACCCCTTAGTGACCAGACCACTTTTCAATGTTCTGTTTGTGTTTAGCTGTAATTTTATAACATGACAGGAGGCTTCGTATTTGCTTAAGTCCCTCTTTACTAGAACTCCACAGCAGCACAGAAAAACAACTAATCAGAAAAAAGTTAGGTACTATAAAACTCCCCTCCCCATGCATCATTTCCTCTTTCTTTGCTGCTCCGCATCAGTACAGGTCAGAGTACCACTGCCTCCTGCTTATAGTGGGTGGCTTTGGGTTTTATTGGGATTTATTTTTGGTATCTTAATATATATTTACTTATTTTGTCATCTGTACTTAGATACTTATTTTATATCTTATACTTTCTCCTTACTGTATGTTTACGGGATATATTTTGGGTTTAACTATATATCTCTGTTATATATCTACCTCTGCTTATGTGGTTAGGTGTATGGTATTTAGATGTATATTTTGTTGTTATTGGGATTCCCCCCCTCTCTACCCCACTCTCCTTGTCCCGCCATTACCTGCGGGCTGCTTGCTCTTTCGGGGTTTCAGGTGACTAGCCTCGGGCTGTCTCCTGATTCCCTCAACCCCCTTTCTGACTCTCCGGCACTCGAGGTAATCGCGGTCGGACGCGAGTACCCGGAGGCCGCTCCACTCATCCACGTGGCCGCCCGCTCGCCACGTGGCCGCCCGCCGCACTCCATTTCTTCTGAGAGCCGCGGGCAGCCGACCCGGCGGAGGAGAGTGCGCCTACTTGCGACCCCTCCTCCGTCCGCGGTGGTCGGATCACGGCTACTGGTTACCCGGCTGGGACCTCTGGGGTAATACTTCAGTTTTGCCATTGTTACCTGTGATGGCTGTAAGCTTACTTACTTTTGCACGTCGGTTTTTCTAAATCTTTATGACAGTTTTATGCACATCTTACTGTGAGTTTTATTGGCAATACATAGGTCAGATTGCTGTGTGTGCTAATAGTGTTTATCAAGAGTTAGGTTTGCTGACTCAGATTGATGTGCGTTTTAGTGGCAATACATATGTCAGATTGCTGTGTGTGCTAATAGTGTTTATCAAGAGTTAGGTTTGCTGACTCAGATTGATGTGAGTTTTAGTGGCAATACATATGTCAGATTGCTGTGTGTGCTAATAGTGTTTATCAAGAGTTAGGTTTGCTTACTCAGATTGATGTGAGTTTTAGTGGCAATACATATGTCAGATTGCGGCGTGTGCTAATAGTGTTTATCAAGAGTTTGGTTTGCTGACTCAGACTGCTGTGAGTTTTTGCTGTCCATTGCTGACAGTGTATATCATAGATTAAGTTCTACTGACAGTGTATATCACAGAAGCTGTGCACTTTACTGGCAGTGTATATCACGGATTGCTGTGAGCTTTGCGGACAGTGTATATCACAGAATGCCGTGGGTTTTGCCGACAGTGTTTACCACAGGTTTCTGTGAGTTTGCGGACAGTATATATATCACAGATTTCTGTGAGTTCTACCGACAAGGTATATCACGGCCTACTGCGAGTTACAGGTATGTACGTACTCAGTTATACAGACTCCGTACAGGGTGTATACAGTGCCATTATATATATTTTTTCTGGTCCAGCTATGAGGTCTCAGTTGAGACTACTCTGGTAGGAATTCTCTGTTCATGGCATATAGAAGATACAAGACCTGGCTCTGATTCATTGGTATGGGAGACCAGTCTACACTGATACTATGAATTTTATCAGGTTCATAGGGGATTTCATCGAGTTGACTATCCTTTAGCCCTACTCCTGGAAGTGTCAATGGTTACAATACCCTTCAGCGGGTATATTGATGGTATCCTATGATAACGATAAGAAATCTCAAACAGATCCGTGTGAGCATGTGCATACCAATGCACAGTCTAAGGAGAGTACCGCTCAGTGTATCTTATATTCTTGGAAATGATAATCACTGGCACAACTTCCGCTTATACACAATACAGCTGGACTACCACTAATTGACTGCTGGGCATTTAGGGACTGCCTGTCCCGGTTCGAGTTATTCACACGGCATTACGCTGTATAAATGGGTTGGTGCCTAGGGGTCCTATGTCACAGGATGCTCTGAGGATCTACTAGGTTTAGGGACCTCTTCACGAACTCAGAGGTCCCCATTACTCATTCTATACCCATTGAACCGCACTGCGAACTTGGATGGCACTATATAAATAACATAATCATCACAATATGGTAATAATGCACAGCCCAAGATTGGCCTGCTATGTCTGTGCCTCATTGATTGGCCTGCTATGTCTGTGCCCATAAGAATGGCCTGCTATGTCTGTGCCCATAAGAATGGCCGGCTATGTCTGTGCCCATAAGAACAGCCTACTATGTCTGCGCCCATTAAAAAAGCCTGCCATGTCGGTGCCTCCTTGAATGGCCTGCTGTGTCTGTGACTATTTGCTTGGCTAACCTTTCTGTGTCCATTCGTTTGGCCTGCTGGGCCTGTGCCCTACTGGCGGGCCTACACTATTGGTACCGAACCTCTTTTGGCCGCAGGCCTGGGGTAATATCACTGAGGAAATCCCAGTGCCCACCAGTGACATGGAGATAGGCAGGTGTCCAGACAAACACCATTGCCATAGTGTTCAAGAGGACACCAGTATACGGCCATCTGAATATGGTGGGAAGGGTGAAGGCCCTAAACCTCATGCCTGAAGGGCAAAGTTTCTTATGAAGAGCAAAGTTTCTTATGAAGACACATCCACGGTTTACTCCAAACCGGCGACGGCACATCTCCAAGGAGAACTTCGCACAGGCAAGGACTGGTACTCAGACTCCTACAGGAGAAAGTGGTGTTTTTTCCTTGTCTTTACCAGCTACTCCGTATCTGCCTCCCGGACTCCTTATAGGTTCAGTAGTTTTTTCCTGCGTTGGGTTAGCTCCTGACCCTGTCCAGTGGGACTTACTTTTCTTACCTTCCGGCCTGCTGTTTGCCTTCTATCCGGATAGCATTGGTGTATTTTCTCTTATCTACATTTATTGTTGCTTTTTTGTTTTTTCATGACTTCCTTTTCCCTTTCGCTCGGGTCGTCGTGAGGCCTGGCTTGACCTCTTCCGGCCTCTTGGGCACTCGTGGATTGCGGAGAACGTCTCCAGCTTTCCTCAGGCTACCAACGGTCTACCTGGACCCCGGGCGCGCACGGGATCCGGTTAGTCGGTTGATAGTCTTTTCCACCGTTGTTTCCGAAGATTGCCCTCAGCCTTATGCTGACATTAATAATTGGTGCGCCCTACAGTTTGGCCACCCTGAATCTCTATGGACTCTAGTTTGCACCACGGGAGGGTGCGGCCCTCCATCACCTCGATCCGAGTATATTTATTTTCAGGAACAGAGGGCAAACCCTCTCATACAGAACCGGATACTGATTCGTTATTAGAGGGCGCAGCCTCTCACTCGTCCTCAACCAGATTCTGGGCTGGATACAGAGGACAGGTTGGGAGGATCCATTATCATAGAGAGAACCGGTCACGGATGTAGACTCTGCTGTTGGTTACTAACGGGCGCGGCCCGCTCGGGCTAGCAGCCGGACGCTATCGCGGTATGCGATCACAGTAGTAGAGAGCGCGGCTCTCTCATACACGCAACGCTCTACAGTACCGGCCATCTGTTCATCACACAGGCTTGTACCTGTGCATGACATTGATGACTACGTAGAGGGGCGTCCCTCCTGCGTTTAATTAGAACTGACATCCACGCTACTGACTTCATTCTAGAGGACTGCCTGGTCATGCAAGAATTGCATGTTTAGACTAGATCCCTCTATTCTATCTCCTGTAATGGATCTACTGGATCCGGACTGCTGTAGATCACGCAAGAAATACTCAGAGGTATAACGGGGGGAGTCTCCCACTTATTTACACACTCTCCTGGAGATGGTACGGCTAACAGATGGCCCTCCGGTATTATGAGAGTGCAGGTTTTTGGCATATTCTGCGCCATTTGATACAGAGATTGCTTTCTGTTTGGATATCCAGACCATTACGAACAAACTGCGCAGACAGTTTCTCCCATGTCAAGATGTCAGGAGATACGGAGACCTTCATGGAGCAAACGGGCACTGCCTTGCTCGGGTAACAAGATTATAGAAGGCCTATTACCCAGTCTGAAGGTAAAACCGTGCGTATGGATCACATGGTAAGACCGGAAACCCGGGTTGTCTTGACTTCCCCGGTCATTATGATCTTGGGATAGATGGCAGGACTGCCCCGTCTCCATGGAGCGCGTACCTGGGGAACAGGGTTCGGAGATAGAGGACCCTCCGTCTATGCTCTATTTATCCCTCACGGGAGCCGTTTTGTTGGATTCGCGCTAACCTATTTTTTAACTACCGTCGAGGAGACCTCCGAGACTTTATGGAGGTACCTGGTGTGCCCCGACTCCTAGACAGACATCTTTCACTCTTGGACGAGGGCATTTCTGGATGGAAATCTGCGTTCCGGTTTGCTTTTCCCATTCCTTTGAAGATTTCTGGGATTCACTATTCCCGGAGTAGTCGACCACCGTTTCCTCCACACAAGTTCAGTTCGGATCTCTGAATGGACGTCCTTTGGAGTCTTTTCTCTACTGCGTCCGAGGATTACACAGTCCATTTGGAATATTGGTATCACTTAGAATACGGCTGGTCTGGCCACACTCTTGCCTGCATTATGAATTTATCCTCGGATGAGGCATCTCACCGGGTAGGACAGGAAGGAACGGAAGATCCTCCTCAGTTTTCTATTGCGATTTTGGTGGCGGACTTAGGCGCATTCCTTGAGATTGGAGATCTACCTGCAAGGCCGCATCGCCGAATGACCCTGGCACGTTCGGAGGAGCCGCCTTACGGATCATGAGTTGAGACATGGTGGCAGTTTCTTCTCACGACCCTAAGTCTTTGATCCATCTGCTGTCATTTATCGTACTTGGAACGTCCAATTAGGATTACTCTGATATTTCCTGGAATAGATACCAGCGACACAAACAGCGTTGGATTGGTGAACTGAGCGTTGAAACAGCAAATACGAAGCCTCCTGTCATGTTATAAAATTGTAGATTATGCTAGCTTTAGTGTACCTATAATCTTAATTTTATTAATGACAGGAGGCGAGTATTTCCCACCCATTCTTGTCCCTCCCTTGTTTAATGTTATAGTTTAGATTATCAGGTGCGTATGCAACTCTGTTTGTTGTCTCTGTTACCTGTCGCTTGTTCCTCATGTCTGTGTTTCTTCATAAGTAGGGTTGGGATATCTACATATTAAGGTTAATTTTGGTTGCTACATTGGGTACCTACATGTTTATTCAGAGTACATTTAATTGGATAATCAACCTGTTCGATTCTGTTTTTCTCTCGTTTCAGTTTACAGTCTATCAACACTATCTAGTTTGACGGTTACTCTCGAATGGATGACATCGTTATATTCATCATATCTAGGACTTCGTTTCTTCCCCATGATGTTCTCTGCCTTTTATTCTGTTTTGTCGCAGCTTGAAAGAGGAAATGATGCATGGGGAGGGGAGTTTTATAGTACCTTACTTTTTTCTGATTGGTTGTTTTTCTGTGCTGCTGTGGAGTTCTAGTAAAGAGAGACTTAAGCAAATACTCGCCTCCTGTCATTAATAAAATTAAGATTATAGGTACACTAAAGCTAGCATAATCTACAATTTTTCTCACTCATTTACTGTACCAACACCTATTATGTACCGTTTTTCTCACCATTAAATGGTATGTCTAAAGATACCATTATTTTCATCATATAATTTACTATAAAAATAATAAAATATGATGAAAAAATTTAAAAAAAACACACTTTTTCGAACTTTGACCCCCAAAATCAGTTATGCATCTACAACCGCCAAAAAACACCCAAGCTAAAATGTTCCTAATTTTTTTTTTTTATTCTTTATTTTTGGTTGTGCAGATGGTTACAAGATTTCAACGAATGCCACAACAGCATATGACAAGCTTATTAAAAGATAAACAGGGGCATGATGATTTGCACATTTTTATATTTTGCATGCTTAGCTAAACCTAGAGTTTGTAAGGGTAAGATAAAAAAAGTAAAAAATAAAATAAAGATGCTAGCTGCGTCATCTCGCTAGTTCATCTATGCTAAAGACAATATAGTGTGAACACGTTTTGTGGCATAGCAGAATCTAGTTATGAAATAATGCATATAATCAGTATGCTAGGAGTATATGGGCTATGAGGCATCGTATAACGCATAACAGTGCTAAAGCTTGCCTATATTATAGAGTAACATCACTAATATCTCTGTACAGGATTGCCCTGTGGCACAACGGAGTATTACTAAGTGCTAAACCTCTAGGAACAAGTGTAGCCATTGAGATCATGTTGATCACAGATAAATGGTATGGGTTTATAGTCTGCGTGGGGTATGCATGAGGCATCTGGGTCCGGGTGCTTCGTTATTTAAGAGGGCTCAGAGCAGTCCAGGTTAAGGATGTCTGTGTAGGGCGGCATAATGGGTGCCTCAGCCTCTCTGTCTCACCATTGTCGTCCCTTTTCTTGCTGGTGCCGCTTCTGGAGCCGGGTCCAGCATTATCTCGTGGAGTCTGTTGCCTCGCGGTCTGTGGTGTTGCATCTTTTTTTGCGTATAGTCGGTTCTTGCTACGCTGGATGCCAAGGTGTTGGACAGGTGAGGAATTGGTTTGCATCATTTGCTTTGTAATCTCGAGTGTTTTGATTTGCAGGTGGGAGCGTGCGCCCAATATTCCTGCCGCCATTTTCCATCTCTGGACCCGCTGGTACCTGTATTGTCGGACAGCCATTTTGGATGCTTGTGGTGTCTGCTTATAATAGCTGCGTCGTGCTGCAGGCCGTATCCACTTGGTTACCAGTGACTCTGCTTGGCGGTAGGTCGCTCCTCTGCTCAGCAGGGTATCCTTGAAGCTTGTGCATAGGCTGTCGAATGTCTCCATAGGGGACCTGGGTGGCTGGATGATCTGCGCTTTGTGTGTGTGGCGGGCGGCCATTTGGCTTTGCCCCGCGGGTCAGATGCCCCAATATGGCTTGTGGCTAGATCTCCTTCCTGGCCGTTGTGTCTAGTGAGGACCGGGATATCCCCCGCCGGTCCAGAGGGGGGGGGGGTAGCTCGGAGGGTAGTCGCTTAAGGGCTCTCGTGCTGAGGAGAGCGGCCGCCTCTCCCCGGCTTCAGCAGCAGTAGGCCGCATTTGTGTCTCTGTGTTCCCGGCCTCTACGTGCTCCGGGGTGGCAGCGTTGGGTTCCGGAGGGTACCCCCGACGTGGGTGATGTACCCCTGAGTAGCTTTGGGCTGGGCAGCCACTGCTTTTGCCCCGGTTTGTGCCCTCTCGGCGGGAGCTCGTGGCAGACGCTTCCGCACAGCTTGCAGGTCAGGCTCCACCCCCCATGTTCCTAATTTTTGTCTTGAGTTTAGAAATACCCAAATGTTAACATGTTCTTAGCTTTTTTTGGAAAGTTATAGGGCAATAAGTACAAGTAGCACTTTGCTATTTCCAAACCATTTGTTTTCAAAATTAACACAAGTTGCATTGTAACACTGATATTTGTTCAGAATCCCCGAATAACCCTTCACATGTATATATTTTTAAAACAAGACAGCCTAAGGTATTAAACTTGGGGTATTTTGACTGTTCATGCAACCATTTTACCACCGATCTATGACAAATGTAAAAACAAAGCAAATAATTTGTGACTTTTTTGACGCACTTAGCAATTTAAGAATACATGTACTGTGAACTTTAAGGGTTACTGCCAAAGAACACCCCAATATGTGTTTAGCAACATCTCCTGAGTACAGTGATACCCCCCCATGTATAGGTGTGCCGGGTTCTCTGGGGGCTAAAAGACCTTATTTGGAGTGTGCGCATTCCAGTTTTCGAACTTGGAATTTCCACAGATGGTCATCATGCACCCATGTCTTATTTTAAAAGTAGACACCCAGGGTATTGCAAATGGTGGTATTTTAACACTTTCCATGCACTAATTCTACCACCAGCCTTTGTCAAACTTTTGGGTAGTAATTTTTTTGTGTTATTTTTCTCTCATGTTGTACTTTATGCAGGGATTTTCAGTTCCTGTTATGTGTTACTGACAAAGAACACCCCAATATGTGTTCAGCAACATCTCCCGAGTGCTACAGTGCCCCCAATGTACAGGTTTTATGGGTTTTGCAAATGTACAGGAGTCAAATGTAGGGCTTTCCCCTTTTCCATGTTCGCACATTATAAAGTTACATAGTTGAAAAGAGACTTGCATCCATCAGGTTCAGCCTTCCTCACATTTGTGTTTTGCTGTTGATCCTGAAGAATTCCAAATCCTTATTGTTCTTACAGTAAAAAAACCTTTAATTTGCATTGGATGAAATCTTCTTTCTTCCAGTCTAAACACATGACCTCGTGTCCTATGTAAAGGCCTGTTTGTGAATAGATTTCCACACAATGGTTTGTATTTGCCCCAAATAAATTTGTATAATGTTATCATATCCCCTCTCATGCGATGTTTTTCTAAACTAAAGAGGTTAAAATGTGTTAAACTTTCTTCATAGCTGATATGTTCCATTCCTTTTATTAATTTTGTAGCCCGCCTCTGAATTTTTTCTAAGGCAAAATGATATTCTCATCCCGAGAATGAATGCCCTTTTTCATGCATGACAATACCTTACTGGCCTTAGCCACTGCCGATTGACATTGCACATTGTTGCATAGTTTGTTGTCTATAACAATCCCCAAGTCCTTTTTGTGTGTTGTTATCCCTAATTTGCTTCCATTAAGGGTATACGGTGCTTGTGCATTCTTTACGCTGAAGTGCATATGCATAACTTAGCATTTTTCAAAATTAAACTTAATCTGCCATTTGAGTGCCTAGTCCCTCAGTCTATCTAAATCCCTTTGCAGCAAAGTAATATCTTGCTCGCATTGTATTACTTTACATAGTTTTGTGTCATCTGCAAACACTGAAACAGAACCCTGAGGGACACCACTTGCCACCTCTGTCCAGCTTGAAAATTGACCATTAATGACAACTCTTTGTACTCTATTTTTAAGCCAATGTTCTACCCAAGAACAAGCATTTACATCTAGACCGATTTCCTTGAGTTTGAACACTAATCTATTGTGTGGAACTGTATCAAATGCCTTAGCAAAATCCAAATAGATTATATCCACTGCAACACCCTGATCTATACTTCTACTTACTTCTTTGTAGAATGCAATCAAGTTCGTTTGACATGACCTGTACTTCATAAAACCATGCTGATTTTTGCTGATAACCATGTTCTTAGAAACAAAAGGCACCAAAGTGCTTGGTTCCCAACAGGGGGAACTAGAGTGTGTCTGCAGGACTCAGTAGGGGATAACCCTTGTATATATATACAAAAATAGAGTGAGTAGGCGTATTCCCTAGCTTACAAAGCTTCGGGACCAAGAAAGGGAGTTCTGCAGCTGTTGTAATGCTTTAAATAATGGTCTAAAATAATTTAATCGTGGGTATCATTAAAAATATGATCCCAAATGAAAAGTAAATAAACAAATAAAACTTAATATACCACAACCAAAATATACACACTGGGGTGGGTCTGTACAATATATTAGTTATATACAGTGAAACTGGTGCTATAAGAGGGACAGTTCAGCTGCTTGCGTTAGATTGTGCACTAAGGACTTGTTAACCTGAGAAGCACAAGTAGATAACAGCTAACTGTGTCCCTTAGCATCAGAGTGTAGAGAAACCTTTTAGAAATAGGTAACTTTGTCCCAATTATCCACTCGTGGGAAACAAAATATCTCTGTATAACTAAGGGAATACAGAGTTGCAGCTTAATATGCTGGAGATACAGTGTATCAGCCCAAAGGTAAGGCAGAGTCAGTTGTTGCAGTGGTTGCCCCTATTCCAGTGCAGACTCTAATGAACCTGCTGAAGGAGAAAAAAGATTTCTACACTTAGTTACTACAGCTCCTGTAATAGTAGGGGCAATCACTGCAGCAAGCTACTCTAGTCAGCCTTTGACAGGATGTGGGCTGTTACAAGTGTAGAAATCTTTTTTCTCCTTCAGCAGGTTCATTAGAGTCCGCACTGGAATAGGGGCAACCACTGCAACAACTGACTCTGCCTTACCTTTGGGATGATACACTGTATCTCCAGCATATTAAGCTGCAACTCTGTATTCCCTTAGTTATACAGAGATATTTTGTTTCCCACCAGTGGATAATTGGGACAAAGTTACCTATTTCTAAAAGGTTTCTCTACACTCTGATGCTAAGGGACACAGTTAGCTGTTATCTACTTGTGCTTCTCAGGTTAACAAGTCCTTAGTGCACAATCTAACGCAAGCAGCTGAACTGTCCCTCTTATAGCACCAGTTTCACTGTATATAACTAATATATTGTACAGACCCACCCCAGTGTGTATATTTTGGTTGTGGTATATTAAGTTTTATTTGTTTATTTACTTTTCATTTGGGATCATATTTTTAATGATACCCACGATTAAATTATTTTAGACCATTATTTAAAGCAGTACAACAGCTGCAGAACTCCCTTTCTTGGCGCTCCCGAAGCTTTGTAAGCTAGGGAATATGCCTACTCCCTCTAACCATGTTCTTCTCAAGGAATTCTTAAATATTATCCTTTAATAACCAAATATTTTCCCAGCCTCAGAAGTTAAGCTTACAGGTCTATAATTTACAGGCAAGAATTTTTAACCCTTTTTGAAAATAGGAACCACATCTACCTTCCTCCAATCCTCCGGAACACTTCCTGAAAGTAAAGAATCTTGAAAGATTAAAAACAGAGGTTCACTTATTTCTACACTTAGTTCCTTAAGTACCCATGGATGAATACCATCAGGCCCTTGAGCTTTGTTTATATTAACTTTCTTTAGTTGCTGCAGCAAATTTTTAGCAGCAATCATTTGCACATCTATTGCGATGGGTTCTTCCTTAATTTATACAGAGGAGAAATTGTTATTTAAAATTCCTGCAGTTTCCTGGTCTTCATTAACTAACACTCCCATTCCAGTTGAAAGTGTAACTACACTTTAATTTTTTGTTTTTTTAGAATTTATATACTTAAAGAATGCTTTGAGGTTGGTTTTGCTCTCTTTGGCCATCATTTTTTTATTTTGAAGTTTAGCGAATCTAATCGCCTTTTTGCACGCATTATTGACTTCCTTATATCTTTTATAGGATGCATCTGGTTTGTCCGATTTAAATGCTTTAAATGCCCTTTTCTAATGTTTAATCTCGTTTTACTTCTCTTCTAAGCCACATTGGTTTCAATTTATTTATTTTATAAATATTACCCAATGGTACATACTGGGAAATGTGCCTCTATAGTATTTGTTGGAAGATGTTCAATTTATCCTCAGTGTTCTTTTCATTAAAGAGTTTATGGCAGTCAATATATTGTGAAGCTGCCCTTAACTTATAGAAATTGACCTTTTTAAAATGTTTTGGTATTATCCAAGTGCTTTTTTTATTTTTTTTTATTTATTTTTTTAGTTTATTTCAAAGGACACTATATTGTGATAACTATTTCCCAAGTGCTCACCAACTTGAATGTTGGTCAAAAGATCAAAGTTATTTGTTAAAGCCAGGTCCAGAAAAAGTGTCGTTTTCAGTTGGTGCTTGTACAGGTTGTGACATGAAGGTGTCATTTAACAAGTTCAAAAACCTAATTCCCTTTGCTGAGCTACTAGTCCCTCTATCCCAATTTATGTCCGGGTAATTAAAATCTCCAATAATTAAAGTGTTTAACTGGATTTGCAGCTTTATCAATTTGCGCAAGAAGCTGTTGGTCCCCGTCAATATTAACATTAGGTGGTTTATAACATATCCCAACCAATTTTTGAGTTCCCTTCTTTTGCCCAAAGCAGATATTTACCCATAAAGCTTCCACATTTTCCTCATCACATTCCACTTGCTTAAGATTTGACTTTAACTCATGGTTGACATACAAACATACCCCACCACCATTCTTGTTTTTCCTATCCTTCCTAAATAACATGTAATTATTTAAGTTAACTGCCCAGTCATGTATCTCATTCCACCATGTTTCAGTTATGCCTATTATGTTGTATTTATTATTTATTAGTGTATGCTATTGCCTCTACTTCCCCCATTTTGTTATTTAGGCTCTTTGCATCAGTAAACATACATTTAATATCATGAGTCACTTGTACTTTTTGTGAATTATCAACATTACATACCTTCTCTGTTCTGAGCTAGCCCCTCCCCCATCTCCACCCCCTTATACTGAGCTAAAGCCCATCTCCTTTCTGTCCTACCTCCATTTTGTAGATGGCTATGACCCTCTCCCCCTACTACTAGTTTAAAATCTTCCCCAATCTTCTAGCCATCCTATCCCCCAGCACTGCAGACCCTCTCCTGTTTAGGTGCAACCCATCACTGCTATAAAGGTTGTACCCAAGCGCAAAGTCGGCCCAGCGCTCTAAAAACCAAAAACCCTCCTTCCTGCACCAAGACGTCAGCCACGCATTGACCTCTCTAACCTCCCACTGCCTTTCCACTGTAGCGTGTGGCACAGGCAATATATCAGAGAATATCAACTTGGAGGTCCTTTTCTTAAATTTGCTACCTAATTCCCTGAAATCATTCTTCAGGACCTTCCATCTTCCTCTTACTTTGTCATTGGTACCAACATGGAACATGACTTCTGGGTCATCCCCAGCCCCTCCCAATAATCCATCCACTCTGTCAGCAACATGCTGGACGCAAGCACACCGGAGACAGAAAACTGACCATTGGTCAGAGCGGCAGATTGCCCTATCTAATCTCCTAATGATAGAGTACCCTACCACCACAACCTGTCTAGCCTTTCTTACATTTTCATCCACACCCGTACTAGAGGGGCTGTTCCCTTTGCTGTTAGAAGTAACAGCTTCCTCTAATACAGCTAATCCTGAGCTGATGCTCCCAACATCTTCACTCAAATGGGCAAATCTGCTAGGTTGCACTAAATAGAGGTATGCTTATATGGGAATACAAATCCCACACAGGTGGCAATTAATGAACACTCCCCCAATTAATCGCAGCAGCACAAAGCAGGAAAAAAACCAGAACACAAAAAAATATATATTTTGTTTTAAACCTTGCTAATAAATCAGATTAAACAAAAATAAAATACAAATATTTAATGTGGATAAGTGCAAGGGCAGAGTATAGAATATTTGATACACTACTAACCTCAATATCTGAGGAAAGGGATTTTAGGAGTAATTATTTACGATGACTTAAAGGTAGGCAGGCAATGTAGAGCAGCAGGGAACGCTAGCAGAATACTTGGTTGTACAGGGAGAGGTATTAGCAGTAGAAAGAGGGAAGTGCTCATGTCATTGTACAGAATACTGATGAGATCTCACTTTTTAGTATTGTACGCAGTACTGGAGACCGTATTTTCAGAAGGAAATTGATATTTTGGAAAGAGTTCAAAGAAGGACTACTAAACTGGTTTATGGATTGCAGAATAAAACTTACCAGGAAAGGTTAAAGGATCATAACATGTATAGCTTGGAGGAAATACAAGACAAGGAGATATGAAAGAAACATTTAATTATATAAAGTGAATCAACACAGTAAAGGAGACTATATATTTAAAAGAAGAAAAACTACCACAACAAGAGGACATAGTCTAAAATTAGAGGGACAAATGTTTAAAAATAAGTATTACTTTACAGAGAGGGTAGTGAATGCATGGAATATCCTTCTAGCTGAAGTGGTAGAGGTTAACACAGTGAGGGAGTTTAAGCATGCACGGGATAGGCTTAAGCCTTTCCTAGCTATAAGATAAGTATTTAGAAAATTGGGCAGACTAGATGGACCAAACCGTTCTTATCACATTTCATGTTTCTATTTTTCTATGTCAAAATAAGGGCTAGAGAGTAATGTAAGAAATTTTGAACATTACCATTGAAGTTGGATATTCATAAGTTGGTAGAAACAACATGGCAAGAAGGTAGTATGAAAGATAGTAAAGTAAGATTTGGATATTTATTTATTTATTTATTCATAAAATATTTTACCAGGATGGATACATTGAGATTTCTCTAATTTTCAAGTATGTCCTGAGTCCACAAAATATTGCATTGTTACAATAGGATACAATATTACAAAAATACAATATACAAACAAACAATATATATACATATTCAACTATGACCGATGCATTCTGTGCTGAGGTATATTGCCATAGATATCTTAAAATATTTTAGATTGAATGAAGATTTGACTGTGTCCCTCAGGTTATTTCATAATTGCGGTGCTCTGTAGGAAAATGAGGATCAAGCCACTCTATTTTTGTATTGCGGTATGCTAAATATCATGCTAGTACTGGATTGGAGGATATAGGAGGTGGGAAGAGCTGGGGAGAGCATTCTACCCAGCTAGGATGGTAGCTTCCCAGAAATGCTGTAATGCACAAGGCTGGAAAGATGAGTGGTGCGTCAGGATTCCAGCGACAGCTAGTTTAGCTCTTTTAACATGTCACAGTGGTGGATAAAGTAATTACATTCTAGTACAAAGTGGCAGAATGAATTATATACCGTATTAAGTTTATTAAGGTGGGTTTGCGGAGCGGGAGCATACAATACATCCCCACAATCAATGACCGGCATTAGCCATTCTTGCACTATTAGTATGTCCGGTAGGCAATAATTTGCATAAATAACTTAGACCACACAATAAACACAGACACAGTTCATTTTATTTCAATGGGATTGGCCGTGGTGTTTATTAAAGCTTGAACATGGGGCATACCACCATAACTTGATAACGGTAACATCTTCACATAAACTTTTCACTTAACTTCAAAAACTTTTCACTTAACTTCAAAAAACTTTTCACTTTCACCATCATTTAATGGCCAGTCAGTCATAGCTAACCTGACCGCCTTTTATATACATTTAACACATATCCTTCCTCAAAACTTGAACCTGAGGATGACTTTGCCCCGAGCTTCCTAACACCACGATATTACTTATACATAAAGTTAACAAATAGGGGAGGGAGGGCGGGGGTCCGTCGGTGCTTCTCCCGTACTGTCAAAAACAGCTGACAGGGATTGCCTCGTGCTGTCACAATTTATCCTTACCTGGCTTCCCGCGCTTTGCTGGCTCGCTCCCAGCAACCAATCCTCAGCCAGCTCTTGTCCCCAGCAACAGCTGTGTCACTCAATCTGCCCAGCTACTTGTCCCCACTCTGCCCAACAACTGATCAGGGGTCATGAACTGGAACTCAACTTTACTTAAAGTATTAACTAGACTTCATTAACCATCTATTGCCACCACACATATATGTTACAGTGCTTAGTGCCTGTGGCATCTTTTTCCTTACTGTAGGGCTTAGGCAGGATTTGTTTCTGTACAGGGCACCTTGTTTTGGGTAAAGTCTTGAAGAGATTTTTTCAATGTGAATGGCAAATGATATGTGTTTTCTATTCATATTATGGTAAAGAGTAATACGAGGAAGTGATGGGTGAGGGAGACATGTGCTGTGTTCAACACACATTTTTGCAATAAAATATGCCTTTACATAATAATATTGCAGAAATATAAAACAATAGGCAGGATGGTAGCAATATGCAGTTCCTGTGTTGACAGCTACGGTCTAATATCTTGTTTAGTTGAATGGTGAAGTGTATATAGAAATCAGTTGGTGTTAAAGTTTTTGGGGTTTAATTGGGGAAGTTTGAGAGGATAATAAAAAAACTGTCATGTGAATGTCCCTTTAACAAGTCCAATAGCCAAAACAGTGCCTGAAGGGTAGCTACGAAAGCTAAAAAACTAATTGTATTTCTTCATCTACGTGTCATACTTTTTGGTTATTAACATATAGTTTTCCTATATCCTTTATAATTTATTTTCTAAAGTTGTTTGTGTTACTGTTGTGTAAATGTTCAATGTTGCCAAAGTCACGAAGAGAAAATCAGGTGGGATAATACATTGATTTTAAACTCCTGGTAATTTTTCTAGGACAGTTTGTGACACATTGATAGTCAATTGTTGCTTGGTTATAAGAAGGGTCAGAAAGCAATCAGCAGTCAATAGCTGCCTTTCTGCTGAGGAAATAAAATAACAGATTGATTCTATAACATTTACTACAGTGTGAATATGGCCAATGTTTGGGCAGGCATTAACTGATGACCTATTACAAAAAAATTCTCGTGACCTTATTCAGAAGTCCCTGGAGGCGAAATGATCAAGAAAGTAACATATGTCAAGTGGGGACTATAAGGCTGTAATAGAAGCAACATTTTACAATGATGGAAAGGCGTGCCACAAAAAATCATGTACCTTTCTATGATATGCCTGCCTACCTATTGAAATAAAGGTCTGGGGATTATTTTTTGCATTGACATTTCATGTGTTATAATAAAGAAGATGGAAAAACTATATTTGATATTTGCCAATTGATCTAACAAATGCATTCTAAGCCAAGCTGTATTTAGCATTGATGAACTTTAAAAATGCTTTTCTGCATTCATATCAACTCATTTTACAATAACACTTGCAAATGATAGATTGTTGAACATTCTTATTATTTCATCTTGAACTGTTGTTCTCTTGTTTTAACAGTTTGTAAATTATTTGCTCTTTAGTTTTTTTCATTGCAACTGTAAAGTGCTGTGGAATATTTTGGCTCTTTATAAATATTATTAATAAGAACAATAATAATAATAATTATTATTATTATTAATACAAATAATAATTATTAATGCAAATACTAATCATAATAATAACAACAGTTTATATCTTAAACCAGATCTGCTAAAATAAAAACGTGTAACACATTTTTTTAATCAGGGGGTTCTGCCTTGACGTTGGCAGGCAGGCAGGCAGGCATTCCCTCCAATGGCCATTGGAGCAACTAAATAATCTCCATTTGACTAAATATACATAGGGATTAAGGAGAGAGCGCAGGTAACTTTTTTTTTTTCTTTGGTTTTTACTATATCTTGGGGCTGATGTGTACTGTACTCCTTGCTGCCGGCCCAGTAGTGATGGGAGTGAGCGCATGACTTCTTTTTTTGTATTCTCATACAAATCTTTTCTTTTTTTTAAATGATTTCATGTCCTTAGGTCATATGGGAAACAGTGGGCTTTACATTCTTAACATGTCCTGAATATCTTGTAATTTTAGCATGAGAGCTAAATCTCTACTCGCACTTGGATATCAAGGTTACATTAAATACATGGGACACCTTTCTGTCACCTGTGCGCTTGCTGGTTATATATATGTGAAATAGCTCAGTGGGCTAATACATCAGCAGAATCTGTTCTAACCCTTGGGTTGCAGGTTCAAATCCTGGCAGGTTTGACTCAGCCTTTCATAAAATAAAATGAGTACCATTAAATTGGGTGATAGTAACAACCCCTGGATGTTGGGCAAAGGTAACATCCCCAGGATGTACTTGGAAACCAGAAAATACTTTGTTATTATTATATATATCAGCCTCAACATAAAACCACTGACAGGTAAAGTGAATAACATTAATTATATTGTTACAATGGCTCCTGTCTGTGTAGTCACAGTCAGTTCTTGAATTCCATGTGTTCGAAACGGGACGAATGCGAAAAGTTCATAATTGTGGTTTCTAGATGACTGGGTCAGAGCATCTCTAAATGGCAAGTCTTTTCAGTGTTCCCGGTATGCAGTAGTTATCAAAAGTGGTGCAAAAAAGGCAACTGAAGTCAGGGTCATGGGCTCCCAATGCTCATTGATGCATGAGCTACTGTAACTCAAATTGCTGAAAAATACTGGCCATGATGGAAAGCTATCAGAACAGTGCATCACAGATTGCATAGCCACAGGCACCCCATCCCACACCACAAATATGCCGTAGGATAAATAGTAAAATATAACACATAGCTGAGAATACAAATGGCACAGTAAAACCAGTCGGTTGTGGTGTGCCGGAACCAACAAATGTAATAGGCCTGTAATAAAGAGGGCCCATCTTAGAGGGTGATGTGAAAAGAGGAAGCGGTGGGAGGGGCAACTCAACAGACCCATAAAGGTGTGAGAGAAAGGGTAGGAGGCCATTTTAAAGGGGAATCAAGCCCCTCCCACTACAGGCCCTTAAAGGGAAACAATCTGTTTTCCTGGCACTGCAGGTCCCCCTCCCACCCCCCGGTTGCCCTTCAGTAACTTACCAGAGGCAGCGACATGTCCCACGTCGCTGCTTCTTCCTCCGCCGCTGCTCCTCCCAGTGATTACATCGCTGGTGGGCAAGACTGATCCCGTCCACCAGCCAGGGAAACCTAATGCTTTCCTATAGGGAGCTCTAATGCGCATGCGAGGCATTGCCTCGCATGCGCATTAGAGCTCCCTATAGGAAAGCATTAAAAATGCTTTTCAATGCTTTCCTATGGGGATAAATTTGTGTTTGTGGCAATAATGTCGTAGGATAAATAGTAAAACATAACATAGTTGAGAATACAAATAGTAAAGTTAAACCCGTCGGTTGTGGTGTGCCAGAGCCGACAAATGCCTGCAATAAAGAGGACAAAAAGGAAGTGTACCAACAAAATGTATTCATACTACAATCCTCTTATATTATCAGCCTGATTTCCAAACTTTTAAGGCCCTATGCTGCTGTAAGAAAGTGAGTGCTCCATCAGCTGATCGTCTGCAATAAGCAAAGACTGATTTCAAGACTTACAAGCCCCAATACTGCTGTAAGAAAGCCAGTGCTCTATCAGCTGATCGTCTGCAATAAGCAAAGGCTGATTTCCATATTTTCAAGCCCCAATACTGCTGTAAGAAAGTGAGTGCTCCATCAGCTGATCGTCTGCAATAAGCAAAGGCTGATTTCCATATTTTCAAGCCCCAATACTGCTGTAAGAAAGCCAGTGCTCCATCAGCTGATCGCCTGCAATAAAGGTAGCCTTCTGGAAGACCACACTAAGACTCTATGCTGCACAGCATCATTTATATTTAATTTAACCACCCTGTACATTTATTTTATTTTATATATCCTGTGTGCATTGAATATTTTATTGCCTTTATATCTTGTCTGTTATGCTAAAGTGTAGTTTTGCTAGCCCTGTATGCAATTGTTTTATTCACCTATATGCTTTCCTATATTTCCCCTCTGATTTCTGACTGACCTCTGACCCCTCCCTTCTTTTATTTATATGTTTGTTTTTATTTGAATAACCATCCCTTCATCTCTCTGCCTAGATACATATCCCCTCCCTCAGCTTTATTGCAAGCCTAACTGACCCTCACATATCTTTATTCAACAGCCTGATTTCCAAACTTTCATGCCCCAATACTGCTGTAAGAAAGTCTGATACCCACCCCACCCCATGCTCTTTATTACAAATATAGATTGTCTGTCACACCCACATTTTAGATAAGTAAAACTAACAGGTGTATACACTGCCTCTTATTAGTACACTCCTGCACTTTCTTAAACCATAAAACTTAATATTTACCTTAACTTCACCTGCTCTTGATATTCCAATTATTTCCAATTTACTTTTTCACAGTTTAGCAATAATCTGTCTTCTCGTCCTCTTTATTTCCTCCTTCTCCCTCAGTATAAAAGTCTCTCCTTACACCCACTTCACTCATCCCCCCATTCATATTTACATATGCCCCTCTCTGTAACACTCCCCCCTTCTCCCATTTCATGCCTTGCACTCATTTTTCTACTCTCTCACTCCTACCCACAATCGATCTCAACCTAGACCCCATGCATACAAAACCCATTCACACCTCCTGTCACTTTCTCTCCTCCTGCTTCAAGCAGCTGGTCATGTCTCTCCCAATCCAGGGCCCTTTACCTTCTCTATACATACTAAGAAAACCAGAAACCCCATCACAATACCCTTTACCCTGACTTACCACATTCACTGTGCACTCTGAAATGCCCGCTCCATCTGCAGCAATTTAAAATCAACAGCCATACACAACGTTTTCATCTCAAACTCACTCACACTACTTGCACTTACAGAGACCTGGCTGTCCCCCTCTGATAGCACTACCCCTGCCTATTTACATTTTGGTGGACTACAATTCTCTCACACTTCCAGACTCAACTGCCAAGAAGGTGGTGAAGGCATCCTTCTCTACCCTCAATGTACCTTGCATCCAATCATAACTCCCCATGCCCTATCCTTTTCTTCTTTTGAAGTTCACACTGTCCGTCTATTTAAACCCACTCCTTTAAGAATTGCTATCATCTACCGTCCCCCCGGTTATCCTAAACTATTCATTGAGCACTTTTCTTCCTGGCTTCCCCACTTCCTCTCATCTAGCACTCCTTCCCTTATACTTGGGGATTTCAATTTCCCAATCAACAACCCCAATAGCACTGATGCCTCTCGTCTGCTCTCTGTAACCTTCTCCTTTGGCCTTACGCATTTGTCCGATTTAGCAACCCATACAGCGGGAAACACTCTTGATCTCGCCTTCACCAATCTCTGTACCGCCTCCAATCTCTCCAATATTCATTTTCCTCTATCTGACCACCATCTGCTGACTTTTGACATCAGCATACCTAAGACCCAATTGACACCACTGTCTGAACATCAATCTCACAGAAACCTCCAATGTCTTGACCTAGAGCATGTCTCCACTAATCTCCAAACTCTTCTTTTACCTATCTCAAACCTCACCTGTCCTAGCTCTGCAACCTCCTTCTACAATTCCACACTCTCCTCTCAACTAGACATCATTTAAATGCAGCAAGCGCCCCCAGCAACAACCATGGCACACCAAGATGACTTGATACCTCAAAAATTGCTCCAGAACTGCTGAACGTGACAGATGAGGCCCTACTAGTTGCTAAGCGGTTTGAGAGGCTCTATCTATGCATTGGCCCAAGGGGTTTTGTGGCCACCGCGTGTTGTGGCGGTGTGTTGTCCTCTTGGTAAAAATGAAAGCATAAAATACAATGGGAGTGACAGTTGAGGCCCTCTCTATGCAACCATGCGAGACAGCTAACTATGTGTTGGCCCGAGGGGCGTATACCTCCGAGTATGAGGACGGGTGTTGACCTCGCGGAACCACTAACAAAAGGCATAGAGGCCTGAAAATACTTATTAATGGCCATCTAGAACCCTATGAGCCAGTAAAATTCTAGCTAAAAAAGGTAATGTGGTGAAATGGTATGTGGTAACATGACGTACCTGAGACTGTAAAACCGAAAGTGGATAGTACTTGGAGTAATAACGTATTGGGTAGGGGAACCTGACAGTAACCTACTAGTAAGAAACGTACAGTAAAGATGGAGTTGTAGAAATGACATGGGGGCCAGATCATTGACCCCCAATAAATTAAGATAACCTACCTGAATGCCAGGTATGAGGTATAATGAGCCAATGCTGCCTCATAATGAAGTATATCACGTAATAGAGAACTGTTCAATCCCAGTATATGTTCTAATAACAAAGTAAACTGCAATAAGCATGGAAAAGGACAATAGCTTGCAAGTATATCTCAAACAATATACAGACAAATAACAATATAAAAAGCAGTAGTACTTAGCTTATAAAGATGCGTGACAGCCTCCCTAGGTCACTACCCAAATAAGCGACCTCTATCATACATAGTGTAAACCAAAAAAGAAGATTCGGGATATGTAAATCTACTAAAGAAACATAAAACAAAACATAGTGTGATATTGTTATAAAATACAATATTTCATGCGCAGCAATCTTTTGCACTCACAAGATGTAGACGATAAAATCGCTCTTAGGGTGCCTCCCCTGAAGTAATGGGGGGCTAGCTGGTTTTGCTTGTCACCTCTGGATCCTTGTTTCACCAAAAGACATCCACAGGTCAGGGTTCAGCAATAAAAAATGTATTTAAATAAAAAGTGTAGTCACCATATTCAGCATAGGATATAAATAACAAAAAGTTGTCCTAAGCGTATCGTTCTGTAAGAACTTCCTCAGGGACCACAATTAAAAACAATAATCATATATCAGTGTACAATACATAAATAAACATATCCTATACAACCCCCCCCCCCCCTCCCTGTGTCCTGAAATAGGGCTAATCCCTAGAGTCCATTGGTGGATCCAGTGGGTGTGTAAATCCTTCCTGTTCCTGGTTGGAGGAGTAATCTCCCTGTGGCAGCTGTTTTCCATCCATCGATTTCATAATTCGCGCTTTTTTAGGCAAATGCCGACAGTAATCATATTTTGCCGAAACCGGAAGTGTCGCCACGGTAACTTCCGCGTTCCACATGCGTTCCACCAGTGACATCTCCATAGCAACCAAACGTGATCGAGCTATTTAAAGATCGCATGAAACTAGGGAAGATAAAAACCTCCATTCTGCTAAAGAAAAGATTATTAGACATGTACAATATAATTAGCCATTATTCACATCTTTTATACATAGAGTATCATCCTCCTCAACCATCCTGTCATTAAAAATAATAATATCATTAAAAAATAATAATAATAACATTAATCCTTATATTTTTCCCAATAATCATAATACCTCAATGTGTTATAAGTCAAAAGACTTAATATTATAAAGTGATGGAATTCCTCCTATAAATTATAAAGTGTTTTTTTTTCACTATATAGCTTTATACAAACTTAGTGAAAATGGACATCACAGTTAATTCATCACCATCATTAATTGATCTTCAGTATATCGCATCTTATTTGTGCTCCTTATATAAATCTTTTAGACAAGCCTATTTGGTACCTTAAGGCAATTCATTATTGTAAGTACAAAAAGAAATTGTGAATTATAACTTACAAAATAATGTGCATCAAATAGCTACTATTCAAGCAGACTCTATTTAGTGAACTTTAATGCAATATTTAGTGCTTTAATGCAATAGGCTGCGCACGCCTATGCATGCCTTGATGTATCTGAGTCATTTTGGCCATGCGATGGGGACCTGCATGATATTAGGCAGGTGGTTTTAATATTATTGCTAAGTTGTGTATAAACATAGATTGCAAGCTCTTTAGAATAATTGTGGAGGGATGCTTTATCAGGGCATTTACACATGCCATTCTGAGGTTAAATATGCCCCAGTAAGATAGTAAGTAAGCTTAAAATAGATTGAAAAAATATTTTGTTTGAAATTAGAAACACGGGTTTCACACTTGGTCAAAAGGTATGAGATGAAGATAACCTTGCCCCCTCCTACCTTGGTCACACTCCCACATGTACTCAGACACAGGGCAGGGGCACCCTTGTGCTGCCTTTCTCTAGCTGTCTTAATGGAAGCACCTCCAGAGTGAAGCTTACACTCTCAACACAGAGATGGGGGAAGGCTGACAGGGTGGAATTAATTTTGAAGCAAAGTTGAGCTGGGGATGCAGAGTTATGGAGTTTGGGGTGGAGGCGGAGTAAGAGTAAGTGTGTACAGGGGTGGACTTTAAATAGATAGGCAGGCTTATGCTCTTGTAATAAAAGTGAATGACACCTGTATCATATTTAGAATGAGGTCAGCAGGAGGAGAGAGGGCAGTCTCTGGCAGCTGTATGTCACAGGGGATCTCAAAGGGGATACTGAATTGGTGCAACACTAGTTGCAGTGCGCTGGAAGAAAGTGAAGTGTAATCATTTACTCCCAGAACACTCCCAGCTACACAGTGAATCTGCCAGAGAACCTTTCCGCTTGCAGCTAATGTGGCACATTTCCTGGGACAAATTTTAACAGAAACAGGAGCCCAAAACATGGGACAATACCATCTAAAAAACAGGAGAGTTTGCAAGTTTGTAATGTAGATCAGTGGTTCCCAAATCAGTCGTCGTGCCCCCTCCCCCAACTTCCCCACCTGTCTAGGATTTAGGGATAACTAACTTGTGTCTAAGGTGTTTTAAGAAGAAAAAACACAACACAACTGGATGTTTTCTAAATTCTGGACTGTTACGGAAGTGCAGGGCCGGACTGGAAAAAAAATTTGTCCCGAGCATTTTTTAATCACAGCGACCCACTAAGAAGGAGGCGGGGCCAGATGGGGTGTGTTTTGTCATCACCAATGGCAAGCACGCCCCCTCTCAAAGTAAGCATTTAAGTTTGGATTCCAATATTGTTAAATGGGTAAAGCAGTGGCTGAGTGACAGGCAACAGAGGGTTGTAGGCAATGGAGTATATTCGAAGTATGGGCTTGTCACCAGTGGGGTACCTCAGGGATCTGTACTTGGACCCATTCTCTTTAGTGTTTTTATTAGTGATATTGCAGAAGGTCTTGATGGTAAGGTATGTCTTTTGCTGATGATACTAAGATATGTAACAGGGTTGATGTTCCAGGAGGGATAAACCAAATGATTTAGGTAAACTAGAAAAATGGTCAGAGTTGTGGCAACTGACATTTAATGTGGATAAGTGCAAGATAATGCATCTTGGATGTAAAAACCCAAGGGCAGAGTACAGACTATTTGATAGAGTCCTAACCTCGACATCTGAGGAAAGGAATTTAGGGGTGATTATTTCTGATGACTTAAAGGTACCCAGACAATGTAATAAAGCAGCAGGAAATGCTAGCAGAATGCTTGGTTATGTAGGGAGAGGTATTAGCAGTAGAAAGAGGTAAGTGCTCATGCCATTGTATAGAACACTGATGAGATCTCACTTGGAGTATTGGATGCAGTACTGGAGACCGTATCTACTGAAGGATATTGATACTTAAGAGAGAGTTCAGAGAAGGGCTACTCAACTGGTTCATGGATTGCAGGATAAAACTTACAAGGAAAGGTTAAAGGACCACTATAGTGCCAGGAAAACATACTCGTTTTCCTGGCACTATAGTGCCCTGAGGGTGCCCCCACCCTCAGGGTCCCCCTCCCGCCCGGCTCTGGAAAGGGGAAAAGGGGTAAAACTTACCTTTTTCCAGCGCTGGGCGGGGAGCTCTCCTCCTCCTCTCCGCCTCTGTTCCGCCCCGTCGGCTGAATGCGCACACGCGGCAAGAGCTGCGTGCATTCAGCCGGTTGCATAGGAAAGCATTTACAATGCTTTCCTATGGACGCTTGCGTGCTCTCACTGTGATTTTCCCAGTGAGAATCACGCAAGCGCCTCTAGCGGCTGTCAGTGAGACAGCCACTAGAGGATTTGGGGGAAGGCTTAACCCATTTATAAACATAGCAGTTTCTCTGAAACTGCTATGTTTATAAAAAAAATGGGTTAACCCTAGCTGGACCTGACACCCAGACCACTTCATTAAGCTGAAGTGGTTTGGGTGCCTAGAGTGGTCCTTTAACCCCTTAAGGACACATGACATGTGTGACATGTCATGATTCCCTTTTATTTTAGAAGTTTGGTCCTTAAGGGGTTAAAGGAACTGGACATGTATAGCTTGAATGAAAGACAAGACAAGGGGGATATGATAGAAACATTTAAATACATAAAGGGAATCAACACAGTAAAGAATGAGACTATATTTAAAAGAAGAAAAACTACCACAACAAGAGGACAAAGTCTTAAATTAGAGGGGCAAAGGTTTAAAAATAATATCTGGAAGTATTACTTTACTAACACTTCATTTGGAATCGTGTAGTGTTTGCTAGAATAACTGTTTGTCTGTAACAGTGCGAAAGCAAGGGAAATTGAGCCTAAACATATGAAAGTAGCTGAACCGGGACCTTCATTTGTGAGTTTAACAAAGTCCCAAAAGCTCCCCTGTATTATGTATATAAATAATACAGCAGAAAGAAACAAATTCACATACAAACGGGTAAGTAACGAAATAGACCAAAGTCAAGATGACACCGTGGGATGCGACCTAGGCACGACTGCTGGGGCTATAGCTTATGGTTCAACGGTCAACTTCCGGGTCAGTCTCCTTCAAGCTGGAGCAGAAAGTGGGCTGGAAATGGTCAGTGAGAAGACAGGTAAGCTGAACAAAAGATTTTACCAGCGGCCAGCAACAAGGAAACCGGACCACGAGTGAAAACAGGTAACAGCAAGATGGGGACTTGTGAGTGACCGTAAGTCGTCACCTGCAACTCGCCAGACCCATAATGGTGTGAGAGAAAGGGTAGGAGGCCCTTTTAAAGGGGAACCAAGCCCCTCCCACAACTACAGGCCCAGCCTTAAATAAATATATATGTTTGTGCTTTAATGCAATAGGCAGAGGTAAGTAATAGAAAGAGGTAAGTGCTCATGCCATTGTACAGAACATTGTTGAGACCTCACTTGGAGTATTGGGCGCAGTACTGGAGACCGGATCTCCTGAAGGATATTGATACTTAAGAGAGAGTTCAGAGAAGGGCTACTAAACTGGTTCATGGATTGCAGGATAAAACTTACAAGGAAAGGTTAAAGGAACTTAACATGTATAGCTTGAATGAAAGACAAGACAAGGGGGATATGATAGAAACATTTAAATACATATAGGGAATCAACACAGTAAAGGATGAGACTATATTTAAAAGAAGAAAAACTACCACAACAAGAGGACAAAGTCTTAAATTAGAGGGGCAAAGGTTTAAAAATAATATCTGGAAGTATTACTTTACTGAGAGGGTAGTGGATGCATGAAATAGCCTTCCAGCTGACGTGGTAGAAGTTAACACAGTAAGGAGTTTAAACATGCATGGGATATGCATAAGGCTATCTTAAGGCCAGGGACTAATGAAAATAAGGCCAGGGACTAATGAAAATATTTAAAAAACTTGGACAGACTAAATGGGCCAAATGGTTTTTATCTGCCGTCACATTCTATGTTTAAAACTTTCGAACCCGTAAACCGATCTGGGTGATTTTTCATTATGTTGCTCTCCCAGATCGGGGCTATCAGGGGATGTTGGAATTATCAATGTAGGATATGTTTTTGGAGTGTTTTAAAAAAAGTGTGAAAATTGTGATTTTTTTTTTTGGATAATTGAGTTGATACAGTAATTAACTCAATTATCCAATGAGCAGAGGGCAGGGGTTGTATACAGTATATGGGAGTGTCTTGTGACTTAACTATGTTTTACTGGTTGATGTATATTTTTATCAGTGCCCCACAAGGTCCACCTGGGTGGTAACCTTTGGGGCAAAATCTGCATAAAAGGCCAGCCTGGCCATTAAAGGATCAGTTCTGCTCCTATTACTGAGTGTTGTCCAGTTATTGGGGAGGGTGATGGGATATTCGTGTATCATCTTGTATTTATGCCTGCTGTCTTGAAGTTTCCAAGTTGTTCCTGAATAGCTATTGGAGTAACTAGCGGAGGAGAAGCCCAGCTACCACTGCTCTCCGCTACAGTGTGTGTGTGTGCTGTGTCTGTGAGGGGTGCTGTGTGTGTGCTGATTGTGTGAAGGGGTGGTGTGAGTGTGTGAGGGGTGCTGTGTGTCTGTGAGGGTGCTATGTTTGTAAATATGTTTGGAGGTATTGTGTAAGGGGCGGGGGAGGGATAGATTAATGTAAATCTAATTTTTCTTATTTTGATTTAAAAAGCATTATAACCGTGCTGCCATCCCTGGTGGTCCTAGTGATGAGAGTGAACTCTAGCCTGCAGGGCCGGCGCTCGGATAACGCCAGCTCTCCATCGGCAGGCAGGGGAGATCTCTTGGCCTCGCCCCATGGCCATTGCGGCTCACCAGGCGGTATGCCCTAGGGCCAGCCCACATCTTGGGAGGTATGAGGACTGGTTTGGGAATCACTGGTATAAATGGTATTGTCATCTAAAGTCATAAATTGTCTTGTTATCATTTAACAAAAATCAGATTAACACTGTTGTATTATTGCAATTGTATCAACTTTTATTAATGATTAAATTGTAGCAGTATGTCTGATACAAAATATTTGTCTCACTCTAGACTTTAAATTTCAACTATAAAAATAGCTTTAACTCATAGGTAGTTTACACATTACCATATAGCCCAATATTTGATTAGATGTCCAATAGGTATATAGAAGGATATATGAATCCCCAGTATAGGCATAAAACAAGGGATTGGCTTAACGGTATGTTTAGAAAAGAAAAAGAAATGAAAATAACCCTTTAACAGGGATAAATTCAGTGTGTCCAGATTATATCTCAAAAGGGGATAACCCTTGTATTGTGTACAAAGAAAGGAGAAAGGTGTAAACCACGGACAGGACGTCCAGGAGACACCAGTGAGATATAAATCTCCGTTGTCTGTTAAAAGTTAGTAATCGTTTAATTGGTATACAAGAACAAAATAAAATAATAAATAGAAAATAATGAAATTAAATACACACACTCAAAAAAGGGAAGAGGAGACCAACGAAGCTCAGGGAGCTCAGGAAGGATCTAAGACAAGGGGTATTAAGGAGGGTATATATCCTATAACCAAGTAAATGCCTTCACTATCAAACGTAGCAATTTTATATAAGGAGACACTGAGTCCCTAGTAGTTGCTATGATCGAGAATACTAGTGACTCACACTGACTAATGCAATGGGGATGGCCCTCCCTGCCAAACTGATAAGAGAGCAAATATAGATTGAGAGGCAGCTTGAAGAGAGACACATGTACCCAAATAATGGATGCAATAGAGTATACTAGTTGCTCAAACTGACTAGTATATGCAAATGAATCCCCAGTGAAAAGTGGCCAAAAAGTAATAAGGAGACACTAAAGGCCCTAGAAATGGCTACACCACAGGATACTGCTTAGATCAGTGGTACATAGTAACTCTTATTGACTAATGTGTACACATGAAACATCAAAGGCTGTAGTTCTCCCTGCCAGTCAAAAGACAGCTCTGTTAAAAGAAGTAAATATGGGCTAAATTGGCAACTTGTGGAGGGACATTCAGCCCCTAAAAGTGGTTACAGTAGAGCATATGGGTGACTCACACTGACTAGTATGTGCAGGTTAGTCCCCAGTGAACCATAGCCAAATACTAATAAAGAGACACTTAAGCCCCTAATAGTGGTGACACTGGAGGGTTCTGCTTAGATCAGTGATGCATAGCATACTAACTGATATATCTAGATGGGTCTTGCACTGAAAGTAACCAGCTGTTATAGAAAAACCGCTCGAGCCCCAGTAAATGGCTATATACAGCTGCACTGCAGGTTGCTAGTAGAGTCAGTGTAGCAACATGCCTAACACTGACTAATTATAACAGATAATCCTCAGTGAGACAAAGCCATACGAAAAAGTAAGCTACTGCTTCCCTATATAAAGCTCCATACAGGCTTCAACTCCTCTTACCCTAGCTACACACCCCAAACAGTGTGAACAAAAATAATAAAGTGCTGTGGTTTAAAAATTCATTGCCTAACGCGTTTCGGCGCTATGAAGAGCGCCTTTCTCAAAGGTTATCAACGAGGGAATACACTATGGGTCCGTGTTTAAATGTCCGCCGCAGCGTCATTTGGGCCAATCATCTGTGAGTATGGGCGGTGTTGTAAGCGTACACGCCTACCGTTTCGATTGGTGTCACTCACGTGGGTTCGCACCAATCGGATGAGGGGAGGATATGGGGGCGGGGCTAAGTGCCGATCCCGGGACGCATGTGTATTGCATTTCCATGGCACCCGCTCACATAACCCTACATACCCGGGCATATACTCTGTAATCAGTCTGGAACACTGAGATACAGGGGGAATAATGAATGTCATCATAGATGCATTAAGAACCCAGTGTGCGCTCGTACGATCTTGGGACACACTTAGAAGTAGGTAGAAGCACCTGTCTAAAGGCATATTCCCGGCTCATACCGAAATACAGATATAGTGGAAGATCCCCTTTGAAAGCATATTGTGGGGACTTTGGTAAGTACCGTATATGTTAAGCCACCCTTTCTTATTTCCATTCTGTTTAGAAAAATGGCTTGGTACCAGCATATCCTTGAGTTTTTTTGCCCCTTTTTGCTGTTATTGACACATGTGGGGGGAATCACATCTTTAAGATGTCGATCTTGTGTCAGTAAAGGCCAGAATCTAGCTAGGATCTTTTTGGCTGGATCCCACCCTGCGTCAAAATTCGCCACACATCGGATTATTTTGGGGGGACATGGTGTAGGACTATTGTCGAGAAGGGTCTCACGGTCACTTGGGAGTGCTCTTTGGTAGGCCTGTTTCAGGCATCTATTCGGATAGCCTTTAGCTTTGAATCTGGCCTTTAGTGAGGCTGCCTTTTCTACAAAGTCTTCCATGGAGGAACAATTCCTTTTAAGTCGCAAATATTGTCCCACTGGGATGCCCCTTTTGAGTGGGTTAGGATGGTAGCTACACCAATTCAGCATATTGTTGGTAGACGTGGGTTTGCAATATAAAGAGGTCTGGATCCTGAGTTGGTCCGTGATGGTGAAAGTACAGTCAAGGAAATTCAAAGTGGATATACCGATTTCCATAGTCAAACGTAGGTTTAGGTCGTTTTCATTCAAAACTTTCACGAATTCAATAAAAAGTTCCTTTGTTCCTGTCCATATGACCAGAATATCATCTATGTAGCGTTTCCAAAGATGGACATAGTCCATATAATGTTTCAAGCGCTCTGAATAGACGATATGTTGTTCCCACCAGCCCAGATGCAGGTTCGCATAGGAGGGGGCACAAGCTGTCCCCATCGCAGTCCCCTGCACCTGGTGGTAAAATGTGTTATTATAAAGAAAGAAATTGTGGGTCAAAATGAACTTTAGTAGGTCAAGAACAAAGGTGGTATGGCATGAATGGCTGGAGCCCCTTGTTTCAAGGAATGAACCTATGTGCTGTATGCCTCCCATCTGGGGTATTGAGGAATACAGTGCCTCCACATCGAGGCTACATAGGATGGCCCCCTGTGGTACTTCAATTGACGTAATGCATCTTACAGTATCTTTTGTATCTCTGAGATAGGACGGTAATTTCTCTACATATGGCCGTAGAATTTTATCCACGTATATGCTGCCTTTACATGTAAGATTGTTCATTCCTGACACAATAGATCTAGCCGACAATGGCTCGTAGCCTTTATGTATCTTGGGAAGACAGTAGAAGGTTGAAATTACGGGATTTTTGACATAAATGCTTGTGTGTTCTTCCTTGGTAAGTACGCCATGATCGAATGCTCTATCAAGGAGAGTTTTGAATTCAGAGAGGAATTTAGACGTAGGATTAGATGGCAGGACTTTATATGTGCTCACATCGTTAAGGATTTTCTCAGCCAGTTGAATGTAGTGGGGTCTATTTAAAATGACAATGTTTCCCCCCTTGTCTGCAGGTTTGATAATGACATGTTCGTTGTCCCTCAGATCAGTTATTGCTTTCCATTCATTTTTTGTAAGGTTGTTTCTGGGTTTAACCTTGAATGTGTCAATATCTAGATCTTTGATCATCTGGGTAGTGGATTCGACGAACATATCAATATTTTTGAATTCACGGAAGTTAGGAGTGAATTTGCTTTTTGGATGCAGATCTGTGTACGGTGGGGGAGAAGCATTGTCATTTGTTTCTAAAAGGGACACCAAATCAAGAAGACATTGATATTCCTTGATATCAAAGCCGAGATCTCTGGCTTTTTTCTCGTCTCTCACTTTAAAAAACTTATGAAGGGCAAGTTTTCTTCCAAACAGGTTTATATCTTTAATCCATTCGAATTTACAGAATGGTGGAGTTGGAACGAAAGACAGGCCCTCCATAATTACTTGTTTCTGTATAGCAGTGAGAGGAATGTCTGAGATGTTGATAATTCTGGTGTCCCCCTCTAATACCGTCTGCGAGCTCTCCCCCTGTTGCGAGTTGGTCTGTACTGCATTTGTTGTTCCCCCTCTCGGGGGGGGGGGGGGAGGTTGTCCTAAAAAAGTCACCCCCTTTTTAAGGATTCCTTTGCCCCTCTGTGTATGTTGCCTAGTTTGGGGTGCTGGTGTTAATTCACTATCTGTGTCTGAGGTCTCATATTCAGATGTTGTGCAGTAATCAGAGTCTACTCTTGAAATTTTCTTAAAATGCCTATATACCTTGCCTGTTTTATAATCATCATTGTCTCTAACAAACTTCTTGTGTTTGCGTGATTTAATGACATTCTGGTATTTAGTTAGATTCTCTTGTAATCGCTGTTCTTGAGTTTGAAAGGAAGGGTCATTAGTGCATTTTTGGATATCTTCTACAGCAGTATTCACTTTTTCATCAGTCTGTTTTAACCTTTCAGTTTCAAACTTAACTAGAATTTCCATATATTTTTTAGAACACATGTTAGATGCATCCTCGCATTCTTTCAATAGACCAGGATCGTCCATTTGTGTATTGGGTGTGGTTTGTATCCTCAGACCCCTTGGAATCATTGATTTACCCAGGTAGTTTTTTAAGGATGTAATTTCCCACCCAATTCGAATCTGTTGTTTACATAGATTGCTTAATGACCTACATTTGTAATTGATATTATCATTCTCAGGTAATAGGGTAGGATTGCTGTCTGAGAACACAGATTCTGCATCTATACACCAAGAATTGGATTCTTTCAGTTGGGATAAAAAGTTAGCCATAGTTAATGGAATATAGGTACCTTTAAACAGATGTATATTGACACACTTATAGGTATTGAAACCTATATAGAATAGATAACTAGAAAAGAAAAAGAAATGAAAATAACCCTTTAACAGGGATAAATTTAGTGTGTCCAGATTATATCTCAAAAGGGGATAACCCTTGTATTGTGTACAAAGGCTATCCGAATAGATGCCTGAAACAGGCCTACCAAAGAGCACTTCTAAGTGACCGTGAGACCCTTCTCGACAATAGTCCTAAACCATGTCCCCCCCAAATAATCCGATGTGTGGCGAATTTTGACGTAGGGTGGGATCCAGCCAAAAAGATCCTAGCTAGATTCTGGCCTTTACTGACACAAGATCGACATCTTAAAGATGTGATCACCCCACATGTGTCAATAACAGCAAAAAGGGTATGCTGGTACCAAGCCATTTTTCTATACAGAATGGAAATAAGAAAGGGTGGCTTAACATATACGGTACTTACCAATGTGGACGCTGTGTAGCCTGCTGCTACATAGATAGAGACTCTAAGTCCATATTCGATTCATCCGGCACACAAAAAATCCAAATCAAACAATTCTTCAATTGTAATACATCAGGTTTATTCTACCTTCTCACATGCAAATGTGGTAAAAAATATGTAGGAAAAACAATACGTCCCTTTAAGAGACGCATGATGGAACACATCCACTCGATTTCATCAGACAGGGACACCCCTGTGGCTAGACACGTCAGAACACACCATAGCGATACACCTAGATGTTTTAAGTTTGCAGGGGTCGAAAAGGTCATTGTGGGGAAAAGAGGAGGTTTCTTGATCTGATCCTCAAGATAAGAGAATGCTATTGGATTCAGACATTAAACACCTTATGCCCAAATGGCCTCAATGAAGGCTTTACATTCACCCCTTTCATTGCATAATTATAGTCCTTCTAACCGATATATATTTGTTGTTTGTTGTTGAATTTTGATCACAATACTAATATGCCATTTTCATGAACCAATGAGGAATTACTTACGGCCATATTATACTGTAGCCTTTCATTAGCCACTGTAAACAATATGCCAGTATTATTTCTGAGTCCCCACAATATGCTTTGAAAGGGGATCTTCCACTATATCTGTATTTCAGTATGAGCCGGGAATATGCCTTTAAACAGGTGCTTCTACCTACTCCTAAGTGTGTCCCAAGATCGTACGAGCGCACACTCTAGGAATTGGGTTCTTAATGCATCTATGATGACATTCATTATTCCCCCTGTATCTCAGTGTTCCGGACTGATTACAGAGTATATGCCCGGGTATGTAGGGTTATGTGAGCTGGTGCCATGGAAACGCAATACACATGCGTCCCGGGATCGGCACTTAGCCCCGCCCCATATCCTCCCCTCATCCGATTGGTGCGAACCCATTTGAGTGACACCAATCGAAACGGTAGGCGTGTACGCTTACAACACTGCCCATACTCACAGATGATTGGCCCAAATTACACCGCGGCTGACATTTAAACACGGACCCGTGGTGTATTCCCTCGTTTATAGCCTTTGAGAAAGGCGCTCTTCATAGCGCCGAAATGCGTTAGGCAATGAATTTTTAAACCACAGCACTTTATTATTTTTGTTCACACTGTTTGGGGTGTTTAGCTAGGGTAAGAGGAGTTGAAGCCTGTATGGAGCTTTATATAGGGAAGCAGTAGCTTACTTTTTCGTATGGCTTTGTCTCACTGAGGATTATCTGTTATAATTAGTCAGTGTTAGGCATGCTGCTACACTGACTCTACTAGCAACCTGCAGTGCAGCTGTATATAGCCATTTACTGGGGCTCGAGCAGTTTTTCTATACCAGCTGGTTACTTTCAGTGCAAGACCCATCTAGATATATCAGTTAGTATGCTATGCATCACTGATCTAAGCAGAACCCTCCAGAGTCACCACTATTAGGGGCTTAAGTGTCTCTTTATTAGTATTTGGCTATGGTTCACTGGGGACTAACCTGCACATACTAGTCAGTGTGAGTCACCCATATGCTCTACTGTAACCACTTTTAGGGGCTGAGTGTCCCTCCACAAGTTGCCAATTTAGCCCATATTCACTTCTTTTAACAGAGCTGTCTTTTGACTGGCAGGGAGAACTACAGCTTTTGATGTTTCATGTGTACACATTAGTCAATAAGAGTTACTATGTACCACTGATCTAAGCAGTATCCTGTGGTGTAGCCATTTCTAGGGGCTTTAGTGTCTCCTTATTACTTTTTGGCCACTTTTCACTGGGGATTCATTTGCATATACTAGTCAGTTTGAGCAACTAGTATACTCTATTGCATCCATTATTTGGGTACATGTGTCTCTCTTCAAGCTGCCTCTCAATCTATATTTGCTCTCTTATCAGTTTGGCAGGGAGGGCCATCCCCATTGCATTAGTCAGTGTGAGTCACTAGTATTCTCTATCATAGCAACTACTAGGGACTCAGTGTCTCCTTATATAAAATTGCTACGTTTGATAGTAAAGGCATTTACTTGGTTATAGGATATATACCCTCCTTAATGCTCCTTCCTGAGCTCCCTGAGCTTCGTTGGTCTCCTCTTCCCTTTTTTGAGTGTGTGTATTTAATTTCATTATTTTCTATTTATTATTTTATTTTGTTCATGGTCTTGTATACCAATTAAACGATTATTAACTTTTAACAGACAACGGAGATTTATATCTCACTGGTGTCTCCTGGACGTCCTGTCCGTGGTTTACACCTTTCTCCTTTCTTTGTTAACGGTATGTTTAACCTAAAAAGAGTAAAATTAGTAAAATGTATATATAGAGACAAATTCAACAAGTTTGGCCAATCCTGCTCAATGATGTTCACTTAAAACAAGTTCTTGGTCCCCGTGTGGACAATACTGCAAGAAGAGGCCGTAATATGAAAGATATGTTAGTCCCAAGCCATTTTTCATCAAAACCTCAATCATCAGGTACCTGGCTGGGAAATCCCCTTGTGGTACATATGGATGCGGCAGATGCATGGTGTGCAAATTTATTTTGAAAGATTCAAAACAAGTATCAGATAGTGAAGGAAGACAATCCTTCAAAATTGGACAATTCTTAAACTGCAATATGACTGGTCTGGAATATCTACTAATCTGCAGTTGCAGGTTAAAATATGTGGTTAAGACCTTTCGACAGTTTAAAGAAAGAATAAAATAACATGTTAGATGCACAAAAAATTGGCTTGATACTCCTATCTCAAGACATTTAAAAGAACATCATGGAGCAGATTCTAAAAGGATACGGTTCTGCCGACTGGAACAAGTGAAACGTGACAAAAGATGTGGTGATTTTGATAAATTTCTCAGACAAAAGGAATGCAGATGGATCTACAAACTTAGAACACTTCAACCATTGGGACTGAATTATGGTTTCTCTTTCTCCCCGTTTATTTAATATTTAATGATTAATATTTAGTATTATTTATTCAATATTATTTAACTTGATCAATTGGACCTAATTTTATTGGGTCTATAAATATATCCATATATCTCCTCCATCACTTAAAGCTCCTTTACCTTTTTCTGTTATGCCCAATTTAAGCCGTTTTGTTATACATTATTTATATTTTGCTCATTATCAATGCTATGGTAATTTAAAGGGACCCTATAGTCACTCAGACCACTTCAGTTAATGAAGTGGTCTGGGTGCCAGGTCCCTCAGGTTTTAACCCTTCAGATGCAAACATAGCAGTTTCAGAGAAACTGCTATGTTTACATTTGGGGTTAATCCAGCCTCTAGTGGCTGTCTTCCGGACAGGCACTAGAGGTGCATCTGCGACGCTGGATGAGAATTTCACATTCATCGCGATGAGCGTCCATATGAAAGGATTGCAAAATGCTTTCTTATGGACACTTTGAATGCACACGTGGCACTTGCCGCGCACACGCGGCACTTGCCGCCCATGCGCATTCGGCTCCACTGACCTCGGACGGGGGAGCTGACGTCGGCGGGAGAGGAGAGGTCACCAGCGCCGAGGGAGCCCTGGCACTGGATAACTCCTTCAGCGCCACGGGAGGGGGACCCTGAGGGTGGGGGCACACTCAGGTCACTATAGTGTTAGGAAAACCGCTTTAATTCATTTATCTTTATCGTTTTTAGTGTATATCCACTTACTTTTCAGATTTGACTATGATCCTTAATAATTCCTCATGTGGACATATTATATTGAAGATCCTCTTGAATTACTTGGTATAAACATGATATATATGGAGATGAACTTGTCCTTAACTATTTGACATTTGGGACAAACTACTCATTAATTTATAAAAAATGCCTGTGACTGACAATAAATATGTTGAACCAGGTGTTTTAGAAGTTTATTCTAAACATTTGACACATGGGACAATCCAGTCATTTGTTTATAAAATGCCTGAGACTGACTAATCAATCACAGAGTCAGATCGCAATATCTGCGCACAACTCCATGGTCTGAACATGACATCTATCTATAATCCTACTATACAGTAGTATAAAATGCCTGAGACTGACTAGTCAATCACAGAGTCAGATCGCAAAAAATGCCTGTTACTGACTATAAATATGTTGAACCAGGTGTTTTAGATGTTTATTCTAAACATTTGACACATGGGACAATCCAGTCATTTGTTTATAAAATGCCTGAGACTGACTAATCAATCACAGAATCAGATTGCAATATCTGCGCACAACTCCATGGTCTGAACATGACATCTCTCTATAATTCTACTATACAGTATTTATTTACCCTCTCACATAACAGTAGATAATTATAGTAAGTAAAAAAAATTCAATGGTGTACTCCATCGACTCTGAACAAGCTACAATTTATATTTACTATTAATAGTTTACAATAATTAGTCGGAAACTTTGGCAGCAAGTAAATCTAAATACAATTAGGATCCTCCTTTTAGCAATGTCTCTCTGGTTAATTCAGTCCACATTTTGTAACACAAGATTTTACCTTGAATAGGGATTTTCTCCCCGTGATGGTTTCCTTGGGGACGTTTCTCATTTACCTTGGTGCTTGCTCAAGTGCAATGTACAACTAACATCTCCTCCCCCGTTGGGAGGTACCTTCAATCTGACTAACGAGACACTCTCCGCAATTGGTCCACCACCCGAGGGAGGCGGGTCAAACCTACCTTTAAACTGCTATCCATACGTGGATCACTTCAGCTCTTAAGAAAGGCGGATCTACCGCCGAAACGCGTGTTGGGCTACCGATGCACATACTTTTGTTTTTAACAAGCACTTTATGTTGATCATTTATTTTGATAATGGCTGCTAGTGTGAATTTGTAGTATTTAATGATTTAGGATTCCAGTTTAGTCTAGAGGGGTTGCCTCGAAGCAACAAGGGGGGAGGTATAGCTAGCTACAGCATGGTTATTGGCACCTTAGAAATTTATTTCCATTCTGTTTTGCTGACTGCCCTCTCCTGGGCTGGTGCTATTTTGTTTGTTTACCTCCGCTTATAATCAACATTTAAGGTCTGTAGTACTATAAGGGACCTGATACAGTTGGATTTGGAGACTGAGGTTGTAAAGTAACTGAGCATCTAATCTAATATAATGCTGACAGTTTTTCCCTAAACAGGCCTTTTTTAGCTTAAGTGGGGTTGACTTAAATCCACCTGCATTTTGCATCAGACTCATGACATTTACCATTTCCCAGACAGGAATCCAGAACTCATGAGTCACTACATTTCTGTTGGCTCTAGACACTTGTTGAATTTGTCTCTATATATACATTTTATTCTCTAGACTAATCAAATAGGGGGCTATTGTGTAAACTACCTATGAAGTCAATCTAGTTTTATAGTTGAAATTTATATTCTAGAGTGAGACAGATATTTTGTGTCAGACATACTGCTACAATTTAATCATTAATAAAAGTTGATACAATTGCAGTTAACTGAGAACAAGCAACTCCTGTGATCTAGGTCCTAGATCTCTCCTATTATCTTTTTTATCTTTCACTTCACAATTTTGACACAATTTTTGTAGTTTTGTATGTGTTTAATTTCAATAAAGAATATTACCTTCTATTGTAATTTTACTTGGAGGTATTTCTATGTGGCTGGTTGCTCTCCTTATTTTTAGGGGTTAACCATCCTCATTTTATATTTCATAATTCCTAAGGTTTAAGCCCTATTTTACCTCCGTAACCCCTCTCATTAACTCTAGGGATAGGCTTGTTTCCTATCCTTGTGTAGTTTTTTTCTCACTGTTGTATTATTATCATTATAACTATCATTTATATATCACCGATATACCCCACACTGCTTTACAATTTTATGTTGGAGGCTCCACAGGAAAGTGTTTTTATCAAGTTATTTTATTTAGTTTTCATCAATTTATCTAGTTTATTACATCTTTTTTTTTTATTACAAACATAGTTGTTTTTTTTAAAGATTCTTACTAATGCAGATATCTTGGGCATTTAATGTCCCAACTTTATAGATGGGTCTAACCGAATTTAAACATCTCCAGAAATGCATGTATATATAAATTTGATAGAAAAGTGCTGACATGGAAAAAGGTCATGTTGCAAATATTTTTGACCATATGTTCTAAGCATTTAGCAAAGGCATGTTTTTTTTTTTTTTTTAGAACAAGTTCATAAATCACCAGTTTCCATGAGTTTTGGAAAATATGATGGACATAGGAGTCATAAAACAATCAAATGCCTATTATAAATGTGGACCATTTTTACTTTAACCGTCTGAAGATTTGATTAGAGATCCCTGCTATTTTTAAGTCATTACACTATCATAACTGAAGAACTCATTCCTAACATAATAAATATAACAGCTGCCTGATTCTGTTTAATAAGCAGTTAAATATCTTTATCTCTCATTCATATTAGCTAAAACATGATAATTGAACATGACAATGTTGTCCAGTGTGCTTTAAAAATGTAATTGTTGTAGATATGCCCAGCTGTCCTCTCACCCATCCACTGTAATCATAGATGAGACAGCTATGTGACACTTTGTTCACCTTTGGTTCACATCAAATCATGATGTTCTTTTTTTTGGTTCTTGCATCAGTAATAGCTAAGGGAAGACAAAATGAACTGCATTTGCAGCCTGCCTACCTCCTTCTTGGAATAATAAATATTGTAATCAAGCAGCCTTGGAGGAAATAGGGGCTTTACAGATTGATCTTAATGCCCTGCCATTATTCACACTCATGTCCCAGGAAATAACTGATCTGGGGCTCTGGTAATCTCTGATTTAGCCATGTGTTTTAGCTGTTAGACTTTAAACTGAGGCCTCTGCAGGGGACAAGTGTACGAGGTCTCATTAATTTTAACCACTGTAATCTCTTATCATTGTTCTGCTGCTGCTGCTGTAAAAAAAAACCTAGAAATTACCAAATGTCTTGACACAGCTGGTGTAAGCATTACTGAAAAAGGTCAAAAATGCACAAAATGGCCTTGAGAATCAGCTTCTAGGAGGGATGACTCAAATATTTGAGAATCCAATGTCATTGCAGAAGTACCATTGTGATGAATACTTAGGGATTTAGGTTTAAATATATCCAAAAGAGTTCCCTTTTTATTTTCTGTCTTGTTTAGATCGAATTTAGATATGTTAAAATTTAAACATACAGAGGTGATCAGTTCTTAGGACGCAATAAAATTCAGTTACATCATTTGCACATTTTATCTGACCTTTCAGTGTAAACTGTAAACAGTAATTTCTTTAAACAATGTAGCTTTTAATGTATGGTAATATTTTAGCCTTTTCTACATTTTAAGTAATGAATATACAAAGTACATTGTGCAGAAACTTGTGACATTTCTACATTTGGAGAATTAGGGCAATAGGCCCTCACTAAGGCAGAGCCTTCAGATGTGCCCTTTGCTGAATATGACAGATTTACATTACGTACAGTTGCAATGTTGTCACTATTTGAGTATTTTGGCGTCTCTCCAGCCATAACGTCTCATAGAATGTGTACAACCGGACATAGTTCTTCTCTGAAATTTGACTCACTGGTGAAAGATTTGTCATAAAACATTATTTCCATGTGATTGACATAGGTGTAGCAGTATAAACAACTGGCTTCATGGCAAGAATAGCAAAACTCTTTTGGAGCAAGTTTTGTGACGTGACTTTCGTCCCTAAAACATGTAGAAACCGACATCACAATTTCCTGCATTCCAAGGCAGAACCATTAATTCTCCTTCCTCTGAAAAGGTATCTGAATGGTGGAGAATAATTAGAAACAGAGTATTTCCCAATTAGTTAACCTTCTAAATTCCATATATTTAATATGTATTTAATATTGTTATTTCATTGCTAGGTCACTGAAGAAAGATTGCCTATTCTTAAAGTTTCAAAACAGCATCTTGATCTAGCTATGCCAGTCATTTAAATTTAAGAAAATGTCATTAGGTTCATTTTAGAAATCTATTTGTTAAAAAGTTTTAATATCTATAGAAAAGAAAATTCCAATAGGATATACATTTTAGTAAAAACACCTTACATAAATAAAATATAACACAACTGTTTCTTTCCATGTGGATTTTCTTTCACCTTTGAGAAATGCTGCATTTGGTCTTTAGTGAGCTCTGGAATGACAGCTAAACAGCTAGGATTTATCAAAGAGCTAAATTTATTAGGCCACTTGATGCTTGGTCTGTGTCTGGGAGAAATATGCGTCTCTTGCATCGAAGCTGCCCTGAATATGTTCTAATCATAAATTTTATGGCTTTCAATTCTTGTATGATTGAGTGTTTGTCTGAGGAGGCAGAGCACAGAAATGGACAAAAGAGTCACTGGTAAATCAGAGGCTTATTGAGGTTAACTACTTCACCACATCATCCAATAGAAAATGCATATTTTACAGCCTTCTTATAAATTATACTATGTGAAATGTAAATATCACATCTTCCACAAATTCTCCGAAAACTATTCCCACATTATCCTGTAACCCCTCTCATAAAACTGCATCTATTAAAGGAAGATTGTAAGAATCATAACCACTACAACCTTTTGTAGTAGTTCTACGGTTAGAGAAGACTGGAAAAAGTACAGGTATCTGGTTAGACCAGGGGTGGGGAACCTTCGGCTCTCCAGATGTTTTGGACTACACCTCCCATGCTGCTTTGCCAGCATTATGTGTGTAAGAGCATTATGGGGGATGTAGTCCACAACATCTGGAGAGCCGAAGGTTGCCTATCCCTGGGTTAGACTCAGCTAAGTGTTAAACCATGCTCAAACATTTGACAGATTATGCAGAAACTACGCCAAGGCTTTCATGGCCAGTGATGGATTTTCCATTAGACAGAGTAGGCATCTACCTACAGGCATCTGACCTGTAAAGGCCATCTGTTTTCTGAATCTGTAAACACTGAAATGACACATTACATGGGCTGATGGGGTGAGATGGGTACCAGCAGCCTTGGCCAGTGTCCTCTGTAGTCCAGTCAGCCTCAATATAGCAGTTATAGAGGGTGCAAAATGTAATGCTTCCCCAGCTACTCCAGTGTTTGTGTGTAAGGCTGGACAGGAAGAGGAAGGGATCACTTCCCATTTGCCTACTAACAGGAAATACATAGCAATAGAAAGTAGCGTATAACAGTTCCTGCAGCACAACAAGCTATCATAGGAGGTTGATTAGACTACAGAATGGAAGAGTCAGTACTTTGATACTTTGATAGTAGTTTAATACTCCTTTAAACTCCATATGCACTAAACACCCCTTTTTTCCTGATCCTAAATTTATCCCCTCCCAAAATAAAAAAAGTCCTTTACTTAGTCTCAAATGTTGGACTACTTTTAAAAACGAAACACCCCATATACCCCAGAGCTAAATTTAACTACATTCAAACCCTAAACTCAATAATCCTAAAAACCTCTGTACCCAAATACTAAATTAAACCCCACTGCAACCTTAATGCCAATAACCCATAACCCTTATACTAGAACAATAGCCCCTTTCAATATTTTTTGACAATCTTTATTTAGTTTCCTTTTCAAGTTTTTAATCCTTTTAACCCTATGTAGTCTATAGAAGATAACACTGACATTAACCCAATTGAACCATCAACTCACCTATACTCTAATCACAGCTAACTTCATCTGTAATATTGTCTGCATTTACACAGCTGCATACACTCAGTATACTTACAGATTAAAACACAATGCTTTACAAGCAGAAATATGCACTTTTATACATATGCAGTTGTCAAATAGCATATATATATATATACATATATATTTTTTTTTTATGCCTACAATGTCCAGTTATTAAATTTACTTAACACACTTTAAATACTGTTTGTTTTATGAGAGGGGAGAGCGGGTGGCGCCTTATAATTCTGTTCTTACAGGCACCTGACATGGATATTTGGCACTGCTTGTGGTACCATAACCACTACATCAGGCTGTAGAAATTGTGTTGCTTTGAATGTTCCTTCTAACATGTATGCACATGGCCCCTTTCAGTTACAGTTTTGTTAGGTGTACGCCAAGGGAACCCTATACATCAATTAAAACTATGGCAAATGATATTTGCAAAACTTTAAGAGCACTCTTCCCTCAAAACACCATCATCTCAGAGAAGTTGCAATGAGAGTTTCAGCCCCTGGGTGCCATTTTTTCTTAGGGTATTAAAACCTCAAGTAGGATATTGAAACCAATTTCCAACAAGTTGCTCACCCTGCACCCTTGGCTTTGCTCCAACTGATGCTTTGCTTCTTCTTGATTTAGAGAGATAGGAAGAGTTGTCAGGCTGACTCCAGATTAGCAAACAGTTTAACTACTTACACAGTAGTGGTGCCAGGGCACTCCTGGTTACATAACCACCACTGCACACCTTACTAGTTTCAGTGTTTGGAATGTTCCTTTAGCTGTACTAATTCTGAAGTACTCTACAGTTGTTGGAAACATTATACAACAAGTTTTGGAACTTGGATGGGTACCACTTTATTGCCTCAATTTGGTATTGTGGCATGGTCTTTTCTAATGGTTTTATAAAATATATACAAAAATACATCAATATATCAAAAAATACGACAATATTTTTATGAGTGTCATTATATTAAATAATTTAAAAGTTTATCCAAAAATATTAAATAATTTGAAAATCATATCCAACAATATTAAATAGGGCCTTTGTATGATCAGGGAATGGGAAAACATTATCAATTTGTTGAGACAAATTCAAAACCAACTAAAAAATAGGAAATATGTGTGACAATAAGGCGCTTATAATATTTTGGAATTAAGATTTGTTTTGTAGCAGCTACCACATTGATATAGGGACTCTACCCCCTATAAAATAATATACAAAACAGGTGTATACAAAGTGTATAGGAGAATATCAGATTTAATACAATCCACCACTAGTGTTATATGTGGAGCACTCCACTTATAACACTAGTGGTGGATTGTATTAAATCTGATATTCTCCTATACACTTTGTGTACACCTGTTTTTCAAAACCAACTAAATTGACCTCTGAAGTGACTGTCTATTGAATCTAGGAGTGGTGGGGGAGGCAAGTAAAACACAGGTATATTAAAATATTGAGATAAAGGCTCTAGGGTGGTTTAGATTTAGCACCTTCAAATTGGTTGTTTTTCCTCAAGTTTGAAATGAAGAAACTTGGAAAGAATCCAGGCACACCGTGTTAATGGTAAAATTGACACGTGCAAGCCACTATATTAAAAAAATTATAGTATTCAGGGGGGCGTGGCTAGCCGAGCTGCACAGCAGACGTGTTTACCCGGAGCTCCTGCTTCACCGACAAAAAATAGACTTTAATAGACACAAAGAGAAGGGCAATTACCTGAAAACTAAACTACAGCCATCGCTGAACCCCCCAACAGCAAGATGGGACGGAAAAATAAAAAAAACGCCCGCATGGAGAGCCCATATCAGCCTGATATCAGGCGATCCTTCGAAAGGCCGCAACTGCCTCCGCAGCCTAAAATGGCGCCGGGTAGGCCCCAAAGTGCCAGTGACTCAGAATCATCCATGGAAAGGGAGATTCCCCAGGTCGCAACTCCAGACGCAGAAATATCTGGGTCCGAAATCTCAGACCCTGATGACTTGCCCTCCACAAAAGGCGACATTAAAAAGCTTCTCCTGGACTTAAGGGCGATGTGGAAATCAGACTTGGCTGGAGTACGAACAGAGGTAACCAGCGTAAAGGAGCGGTTAGACATCGTGGAAACACGAGGGGGTGAAAGAGATGCCTTACTGACTGAAGCCAAAATACACATAGACACATTAACGCTTCAACTCCAGAGACTTATCCACTCAGTTACGGCGCTGGAGACACGCCACCGCAAACGAAATATCCGCATCCGCGGAGCCCCTGAAGAAATAGGCTTAGAGGCCCTGCTGACATATGTGAACAATTTGGCAGCGATAATGGGGGCGAAAAAAAACGGTGACATCTTGCCGATAACGGCAGCATTCCGAATCCGAAAAGCCCCGACCGCTCCTGCAGATGCACCAAGGGACATAATAGCCGTCACTCGAGATGCTGTGGTTAAGGCTACACTAATGAGTTATTCCAGAAAGACGCCCACCATCACAGTGGACAACCATCCTGTGAAAGTTTTTGCCGACCTCCCATTTATCACCCTAATGGAACGGAGGAAATTCATGCCGGTCACCAGGCAATTGAGGGACGAAGGCATCAGGTACCGATGGGGAGTGGCGGGTACTCTGGTGGTCCCACTAAAAGACTCAATCTTGACACTGTCTGCAGACGAGGACCCGGCGGGATTCCTTCAGGCTCTACAACTACAACAACAGGCTCCCACGGAAGGCTTGCGAGACACTAGGATCCGCGAAGATAGTACAGGGACAGTGCACAATAGGGAACACGGCACCCGCAGAATCCCTCAAGGACCTGAAAGGGTCAAGGACTGTAACCTGCGTACTCAACGCCGAACGGAGACAACAGAGGCACCGAGTTACAAATGACCGGACAGACCCTGTGCTTACGGACCTGTGATATATTTACAGCAACAGACCACCTCCGATAAGTGAATCCTGCTTCCCTCAACTGATTGTATATGATACAGGACAGGACAAAATGCAAACCAAGGTGGACTGTATATTCGCCTTTACCTGTATGTTCTAGATAGCAAGCGAAGTGTATGACCCTAAATCCAAATGTTTTTTCCTAGCTGTAAACTGCTTACAACAGACATATCTAACTCCCTTAAATAACATACACATGCCATATAACAAAATGAGATGCAATTCACTGTAGAATGTATTTCCATGTGTACCTGTATAGTTTAGTCAACAAACAATATATCTGACCCTATGTCTACATCCCTTGATTTCTACTAACAACTGTAGACTGCGTAAGATACGTATATCTAACCCTCTTGAATAGAGTGCACATAATATATGACAAGATAGGATGCAAACCACTGTGGAATGTATTGTCACCTATACCTGTATATATTGGACGGAAGCGAACTGTCTGACCTTAAGTCTGAAGGCCTCAGGTTTACTAACAACAGTAGACTGCTTACAATAAGTACATCTAACTCTCTTGAATAGAATGCACATACTATATGACAAGATAAGACGCAAACCATTGTAGATCGTTCACCTATGTCTGTATACTCTAGACAGCAAGCGCAATATCTGACCCTTAGTCTAACTGCCTAAGCCTTACCTACAGCCATAGACTGCTCACGCTAAGTACCTCTAACTTTCTTGAATAGCGTGCACGCAATATGTGACAGGATAAGAAGTAACCCAATGTAGCGTATGCATTCTAACCTTTACCTGTATATTTTGGGCAGCAAGTGCAATGTGTGGTCCTGAGTCTGAGTGCCTCAATTTTACCGACAGCCGTAATCTGCTTAAATTACGTATATTTCTGCTTTCACTTATACTTGTGTGTTTGGACAGTTAGTGTCTGGCTTGACTCTAGAACTGAACGCCTAGATTGTACTAGCAGTCATAGAATGTCTATGTTAGGTATGCTTGCCCCCTGAAATAGAGTGCACGTGCTGCAGGACGAGATAAGACGCAAACCACTGAGGCCTAGGGTTGCACCTATACTAACGTATTCTAGACGACCAATGACCCGACCGACCCTGGGTCGGAGGGCCTAAGTTACACGGGCAGCCAGAGTCTGCTTTTAACAGGCATATTATATTACACTTTTTTAACTAGGGAACATATGATGCAGGGCAGGGCGAGATGCAGACCACTGATGATTCTACCTCCACACATACTCATATTTTTAAGATAACAAATGAGATGTCCGACACTAGGTTTGAGGGCCCATGTTTAGTTTCTGTTTTATTTACAGTCATAGACCGTTTCAGGATAAGTTTAGATTGCTATATACGTAGAGTGTGGGTATAATTATATAGAGCAGATTTCATCTGTATGGTTACCGCACCTAACACCAGAATGCTCATAACTTAAAATTGACGAATGACTAGTTCAACATGTTTATTTTAATTGAAAACTGTGCAGAATTTTGTATACTCTTGTTTTATATGCCGTGATGCTGTATCCTCTATACACCTGTTAAATGTTTCTCTCGGCTATCGTGGCCAACCATATGTGTATGTACATTTCTGCACACCACAAATAAAGAATTAAAAAAAATATATATATAGTATTCAAAAAATACTTATCCATAGACATACAAATGAACCCACCTTCCGTACTCTGTCTTCTTCTCTTTCTCCACCTCTCACTAAAATTCTCAATCTCTCTCTCTCCCCTGGCATATTTCCATAACATGCAACTGTAACCCCATGTCTAAAGAAGCCCAACCTTGACCCTAACTCCCTATCCAACTACCGTCCTATCTCGCTACTGCCTTTTGCATCCAAGATCCTTGAAAGAGTTGTGTATGCAAGATTGACAGACTTCCTCGAGTCTAGTTCTCTACAAGACCTGCTTCGGTCTGGCTTTCTGCGCTAAGCACTCTGTGGAAACGGCACTGACCAAAGTATCCAATGATCTACTCGCTTTAAAATCTTGTGGTCACTACTCTATCCTATTTCTCCTTGACCTGTCTGCGGCTTTTGACACTGTTGATCATCAACAGCTTCTTCTCATCCTCCGCAATATCGGTCTACAAGATATTGCTCTCTCCTGGTACTCCTCCTACCTTTCTTTCAGTGTTTCTTTCTCTGGCTCTGCTTCTTCTCCCCAACTCCTCTCTGTTGGTGTCCCCCAAGGCTCTGACCTTGGTCCCCTACTGTTCTCTATCTATACTGCTTCCCTTGGTAAACTCATTAGCTCCTTTGGCTATCAATATCATTTCTATGCGGATGAAACGCAAATCTACCTGTCCTCTCCTAATCTCTCCCCGTCCCTCTTGACTAGTATCTCTTACTGCCCCTCTGCTATTTCTAACTGGATGGCTGCCCACTTCCTTAAACTCAACTTGACCAAAACTGAAATTCTAGTCTTTCCTCCCTCAAGTGTTGCTACTCCTGTGTCTGTCTCCCTCCAAGTCAACGGTGCTACCATCAGCTCCACCACGCAGGCTCGCTGCCTAGGTGTTCTCTTTTACTCCGACCTCTCCTTCACGCCTCATGTTCAGTCTATCACCGAATCCTGTAGTGTATTTGACCCTACTTAACGCCAGATGCAGCTAAGGTGCTGGTCCATTCCATTGTCCTTTCTCGCCATGACTACTGTAATCCGCTTCTCAGTGGTCTTACATGCTACCAACTTGCGCCGTTACAGTCCATAACGAATGTGGCAGCGAGGCTCATCTTCCTGTCTGCCCGCACCTCCCATGCCTCACCTTTCTGTCACTCCCTACATTGGCTTCCTGTAAGATATAGTGCTCAATTTAAAATTCTGGTTCTTGCTATCAAATCTTTACATAATGCTGCTCCCACCTATCTATTCTCACTAATACACAAGTATGTCCCATCTAGGCCCTTACGCTCTGCTGAAGACTTACGTCTATCTTCTGTCCGTACTCCCACCTCTGATGCTCGCCTCCAAGTCTTCTCCGGGGCTGCGCCGTTCCTGTGGAACTCACTTTCCTTCTCCGTTAGATGCTCACATAGTCTCCACTCCTTCAAAAAATCATTAAAAACCCACTTCTTCATAAAAGTGTAACAATTAAACTGTTAATAGCTCTCGATTGATTCCTCTCTTGCAACTGTCATTAGTCTAAGACTATCCTTACCTTTTGTGTCACTTTACCCCACCCCCTCTAGCATTTAAGGTCATTGAGCAGGGCTGTCAACTCCTCTGTTCCTGTATGTCCAACTTGTCTGGTTACAACTATATGTCTGTTCATCCACCCACATTAAAGTTCTATGGAATTTGTTGGCGCTATCTAAATAATAACATAATAATAATAATGATAGTATACCTACAAATGGACCCCTCTCCACCCAAAAAAAAAAAGTGAGAGGATTTTAATTAGCGGCATATATAGAGGTTTAACTCTTACACCATAAACCCATTAAAACAATCAATACAAAGTATGTATAAATACACAATATCATTTGCTGTTTCTAGGCATTTCCATCCTCTGATTATACTCCTCAAATAAAAAAAGAAATGAAAAAGAAACCAGAAAAGAATGCAAAGAGTACCAATTAAAGTAAACAGTTTTATTTTTGTACTCCTGCTTGATTTGTTGTCAAATTTTGTACTGTCTCTGATGTATTGTACATTTGTCTTCTTACTTGTACCATTTGTACCAAAGGAACTGCATTAATTATTAACTTCCAGAACTCAAGAGCAACTAAGCACTGCAGAAATGCCTAAGCAGAGGTATCATCTCTGGAAGGCTGCCTACCCTCCCCACCGCATGGTCATTACCAGGGCCGGACTGGGAGAAAAATTCGGCCCGGGCATTTTTTTAGCACAGCGGGGCAGAGAGGAAGTGTTTCGTCATCACCAATGACAAACACGCCCCCTCTCAAAGTGAGCGTTGGGTCAATGCTCTTCCAGGGCAGAGCTCTGCTAAAGAGCTCTAGCATGAGAAAAAAAGCCCTGTATTTGTTCTGCACAGTGCAAGCAAATTTAATAACATGCTTGCACTGTGTTTCCTTGCAACTTGTCTCTGGTGTCTCTGTTAATGGATACCAGGAGACAAAAGGGCCAGGAAAGAGTATTGTCCATGTGTTTAGAGCCTGCTTGTGGTATTGCGTGTGTGTAGAGTGAGCTGATTGTGGTGTGGTATTGTGTAATAAGGTCGGTTTTAGTCGTGTTGTGTTTGTGGTGTAATGTAATGCATATGTGGCTAGGGGCTGTAGAGAATGTGTGTATAGGGGAATGTAGCAAGTGTGTGCATACAGGCTATAGTGTGTGTGTGTATATAGGTGATGTAGTGTTTGTAGGGGTTGAAGAGAGTGTGTGTTTAGGGGTGTAATATGTGTTTGTTTACAATTAATCTAGTGTATGTATAAGGGATCCAGAGTGTGTATGTTAGGAATGTAGTGTGTGTGTGTGTGTGTGTATACAGGAATCTAGTGTGTGTTTGAAGGACCCAGCATGTGTAGGAGATCTAGTGAGTTTGTGTATATAACGGAATCAGAGTGTATATAGGGATCTAGTGTGTGTATATGATCCAGAGTTGGGTAAGGGATCTAGTGTGTGTCTGGAATGTAATGTGTTTAGGGGTGCAGTATGTGTGTGAGGGGTGCTGTAGTGTGTGTGTGTATATATATATATATATGTTACGGACCGCAGTATATTAGTCCACGATATCCGTTGGTATCCTCAGGAAATCCACAGTCACGACAGAAAGCACGGCAATATTCCCCATCCTCCCAATAACCGGACGAAACACAGTTTGGGAGTCAACTAACTCGGTTTATTCACAGGCAGTATATTTATACAGTTCCCCATGCAAGGGGTTTCCAGACAGTAATTCCAGGGGATTTCTCCCACCATGCACCGTGACTTTCCCAACAGGCCTTGCTGCACGAGGGCGATACTCCCACTAAAATGGACGACTAAGTGGATTATCTCCTCGTGCAGCGAAACCGACAATTGACATTAAAATACAGAAATTACACAATATTCGGTACTTTGCAATAGTTGAACGTTCGGTAGATAGCTGGGGTCGGAGCGCACACTTTGGGAGAATACCGCTCCGATCCCAGCTGAATTGACCGAACGCCGCACATAATACAATAAAACATTAAAGTGAGTTTAAAAGTACCGACTAAGTACGGGACATACAATGGACCGAACGCGGGGCTCCTGAACGCGCTGGAATTCCAGCGGCGTTCGGATCATCGAGTAGCCGTTTTTCAGTTCCAGGCTTTCGACGACCGAACACCGCTGCAGGGACAAAGGATCCAAGATGGCCGACCGCCGCATGGTCGGTAGTGGCTCGACGGCCACCTCGGAGAGCCTTTAATCCCCGATTGCAACAATGTTGCAATCGGTGAATTGGTACCACACGACTTGGGAATGTGTGGTCGACATGGGGAGCCCGTATTCGTACGGCGAACGGCCAGGATAGCCGTGGTTCGCCGTATGAATGCTTGGTGCGCTGGCCGCATACGGCGGCCAGCCTGCGAACGGCCACACTACGATACATACATAGGTTAAAAGACACAGTACATATTCAGCCTACGGACAACCTTTAATAACTACAGTCCAGAAGTGGCTAGTTTTGCCACAATGCTCCCCCAGAACCAAGCCGGCATACACAGTCTGATCCCAACGGATCGGCTTGGGGATGTCCGGGAGAGTACTCACAGATCACTTCTCGAGTTCAGTCTGTCTAGATAACCCGTCAGCGTTACCGTTTTGTTTTCCTGGCCGGTAATGGATAGTAAAGTCAAAGGGCTGCAGCGCCAAGCTCCAGCGCAGCAGCCTGGCATTGTCTCCAGACACACGGTTTAGCCACACTAACGGGTTGTGATCTGTGAGTAAAGAAAAAGGTTGTCCATACAAATAGGGCTGTAACTTTTTAAGGGCCCACACCACGGCCAGGCATTCTTTCTCGATGGCGGCGTAGCTTACTTCGCGGGGTAACAACTTGCGGCTTAAGTAGGCTACGGGATGTTCTCCGCCATCGGCTCCCACTTGGCTCAGCACTGCCCCCAATCCAAACATTGAAGCGTCTGTGTGGACAAGAAATCTTTTAGTTGGATCAGGAGCCATTAACACAGGAGCATTAGTTAGTGTAGTCTTGAGCTGTTGGAATGCCTGCTCACACTCTGGGGCCCAGACAACCAGTCGGGGAAGGTTCTTTTTGGTCAGGTCCGTCAGGGGTTTGGCCAGGGTACTGTAGTCGGGTACAAATTTCCTATAATACCCTGCAGTCCCTAAGAACGCTAGCACCTGGGTTTTGGTCCTGGGGGTAGGCCACTTGGCCACGGCCTCAATTTTGGCTGGCTCGGGTCTCTGCTGCCCACACCCTACTCGGTGTCCTAGATACTGCACCTCGGCCATCCCTATGTGGCACTTACTCGGTTTCAGCGTTAACCCCGCTCCCCCAATACGATCTAGGATCGCCCCTATATGTTGGAGGTGATCTTCCCAAGTCTGGCTGAAGATGGCTATGTCGTCCAGGTAGGCACAGGCATAGTCTTGGAAGCCGTCCAGTAGTCGATCTACCATCCGCTGAAAAGTAGCCGGAGCGTTTTTCATCCCGAAGGGCATGACCTTGAACTGGTACAGGCCAAACGGGGTGACAAACGCCGACTTGGGGATGGCATCATCGGCTAAAGGAATCTGCCAGTATCCCTTACATAAGTCAATTGTAGTGAGATACTGGCCCCGGGCCATTTTATCTAGCAGTTCGTCTATACGGGGCATCGGGTAGGCGTCAGACACGGTCTTGTCATTCAGCCTCCGGTAGTCAACGCAGAATCGGGTGGTGCCGTCCTTTTTAGGCACCAGGACTACCGGTGATGCCCAGGGGCTATCTGAGGGTTCGATAACCCCTAACTGCAGCATTTCATCCAGCTCGGCCTTCATATGAGTCCGGACTGATTCCGGGACCCTATACGGGGCCTGCCGCATAGGTAGCTGTCCCGGGGTTTCAACTCGGTGGGTGGCCAGCGGAGTGTACCCAGGTAAATTAGAGAACGTAGCCCCTTTAGCTACGATCAGCGCCTGTATCTGGGCACGCTCGCGAGGGCTTAGCCGCTCCCCCAGTTGAACCCCCCGGGAGGGCTCTACCGGCTCTTCCTGTTCTAGCAGATCAGGTAGTGGTAAGTTCTCCTGATCTTCCAGGGCTGAGGCACAGATTGCCGTCACATCCTCTATCCGCTCGTGGTAGGGTTTGAGCAGGTTGACGTGAAGCATGCGTCTCTTCCCTACCCCGGAGCAGGGGCCAATCACATAGGTAGTGTCGCATCGCTGCTCCACTACCTGGTATGGGCCTTGCCAGATGGCCTGCAGCTTATCTGTGCGGACAGGTTTTAAAATTAAAACCTTCTGCCCCACTTGAAAGCTGCGGTCCCTGGCTCCCCTATCGTACCATCGCCGCTGACGTTGTTGGGCCGCCTGGAGGTTGGTGTGCACGGCCTGGGTTAGCGCCTCCAGTCGGTCTCGGAACTCCAGTACGTACGATACTATAGGGGTTTCGCTAGCGATACTCTCCCCCTCCCAGTGCTCCCTAATTAAGTTTAAAGGTCCCCGTACTCTTCTCCCGAACAGTAGTTCGAATGGGGAGAACCCGGTCGATTCTTGGGGAACCTCTCTATACGCAAAGAGCAGGTGAGGTAGAAATCTCTCCCAGTCTTTGTGGGTTTCCCCGAACGTCCGAAGCATCTGCTTCAGCGTCCCATTAAAGCGTTCACATAGTCCATTGGACTGGGGGTGGTAGGCTGAATTGACTATGGGCTTAATGCCACACACTTTCCACATCTGTTGGGTAACCTCAGCAGTAAATTGGGTGCCCCGGTCAGATATTATCTCCTGGGGGAACCCTACTCGGGAAAATACTTTTATCAGAGCTTCCGCCACGGTTTCAGCGTGAATGTTAGAGAGGGCTACTGCTTCGGGATATCGGGTGGCGTAGTCCACCACAGTTAAAATGTATTTCTTCCCCGAAGGACTGGGTTTTGGCAGGGGCCCTACTATATCTACGGCGACCCTGCTGAAGGGTTCGGCGATAATGGGAAGGGGGCATAACTTGGCCTTGTGGCGATCCCCTCGTTTTCCTACCCTCTGGCAGACGTCGCAGGACGTGCAATATTGTCGCACATCCTGTGAGATTCCGGGCCAGAAAAATGCGTGTGTTAGGCGGTACCGGGTACGGGTCATCCCTAGGTGTCCTGATAAGGGGATATCGTGAGCAATTCTGAGCAGCTCCTGCCTATACTTCCGGGGTACCACTAGTTGTTTGTTCGTCAAAGTGACGGACCCCCCCACGTCCTTGGCCGTGATACGGTACAGTAACTCTTTTTCCCACGTGTAATGCTCCCCCTCTAGCCCGGTCTGGACAGCTTGTGCCCGGTCCCTATAGACTTGTAGAGTGGGATCGGTCTGTACTTCGGTGATAAAGGTAGTCGGGGTATCCCAGGATATGGAAGTCGGGTGAGGGTCGTGGTCTCTTACCTGAGCCTCAGAGTGTATCGGTGTAGCCGTGGTGCGTGCCTGTTGCCGTGTGGTTACTGGATGGGCTTCCTGGTAGGGTGCCTGCGGAACAAAGGCAGAGGTCATCTGACCCAAATCATTCCCTAACACAACATCTGCTGGTAAGTTCTGCATTAGTCCCACTTCTACTGTCCCCTCTCCCGCACCCCAGTTCAAATGTACTTTCGCCGTGGGTAGTCGGTATACAGCTCCCCCGGCTACCCGAACGGCCACAGATCCGCCGGTATGCGTGCCCTCCGAAACCAAATGGGGGGCTACCAGGGTTAAGGTGGCCCCCGAATCTCGCAGACCCTGCACTTCGGTTCCCTCAAGAGTTACCAGTTGTCGGTGATGCTGCCGGTTATCAGTGGCTCGGACCGACATGACTTCGTGCAAAATGCCCAGAGGTTCCTCCGCCTGCACACTCCATAAATCCTGAGTGGCGGGGTCCCTCTGGTAATGGTGAGCAGCCGCCCTGGGTGCGGGGTTTGGACGGCCCTGATTCCAGGTGGGCCTGCTGCGATTCTGGGTGCATTCTCGGGCCATATGCCCCCATTGTTTGCAGGAATGGCATTGGATGTTGGCCCGCCCGTTGTATCTGGACGGTGGCGGTATCTGTCCTTGGGAGGGACGGAACGGGGCAGCGGTGGGCGCTAGGGGTGTTGTGGTGCTAGGTAGTCCTGGGGGTCGGGAGTAGCTTTTGGCTGCGGGTCCCTGGGGTCTCCGGGCATCAAAATGTTGATCGGCCAATCTAGCCGCTTCCGTTAGGGTCAGGGGTTTCCTATCCCGTACCCATTCTCGTGTCTCCGGGGATAATCCATTAAAAAATTGTTCCAGCAACATCAGCTGGCGCAATTCCTCCATGGTGGTGGCGTTGCTGGCCTGGATCCACCCTTGGGAGGCTTGATCCAATTTGTGTGCCCACTCTGCGTGCGAATCTCGCTCTGGTTTGCGTAAGTGTCGGAACTTGCGCCGGTATGCCTCTGGGGTAATGGCATACCTCTCCAAGATTGCACGCTTTACTTTGGCATAATCTTTGCTGTCCTCACTGGGTACAGCACGGTACGCTTCGGCTGCCCGACCTGCTAGTTTGCTTGCTAGCAGTTGCACCCATACGGACCGTTCTAGCTCATGCAGATCACACAGTCTTTCAAAGTCCTGCAAGTACCCGTCTATCTCGTCCTTTTCCTCGCAAAAAGCCCTGAAGGCCTGGTACGGGATCTTGGGCTTTACTGGATTGTAGAGGGACCCTGGGTTTGACTCGGTTCGAGCCAGGGTGTGTTGCGGGCTGTGTGCCATAACATATTCCTGCACATTTGCCATTACCATATTTAACATGGCATCTGATATCGGTTGCGGCAAAAACGCTAGCCTGGTCCTCATTTCTCTTTCATAGAGCGTTTCCTCCATAACTGCCGGGGGGGTAGCGCTGCGGGCTTGGTCTCCCTCCATCAGCTCGGCAATGATTGTCGCCTTGTTTTTGCTGCTGGCTACTTTCCCTCTGGCTTCCAGTAGTTCCTTTAACGTCTGTCGCTTCAGTATGGTATAGTCAATCTCCATACGAATTGCCTTTGCTTTCCTCGTTCGGTAGTTCCAGTTACACAAACTCCGTTTTTCGGCTGTAAGGTTCGGATCCCGTCGCTTGCCACCAATTGTTACGGACCGCAGTATATTAGTCCACGATATCCGTTGGTATCCTCAGGAAATCCACAGTCACGACAGAAAGCACGGCAATATTCCCCATCCTCCCAATAACCGGACGAAACACAGTTTGGGAGTCAACTAACTCGGTTTATTCACAGGCAGTATATTTATACAGTTCCCCATGCAAGGGGTTTCCAGACAGTAATTCCAGGGGATTTCTCCCACCATGCACCGTGACTTTCCCAACAGGCCTTGCTGCACGAGGGCGATACTCCCACTAAAATGGACGACTAAGTGGATTATCTCCTCGTGCAGCGAAACCGACAATTGACATTAAAATACAGAAATTACACAATATTCGGTACTTTGCAATAGTTGAACGTTCGGTAGATAGCTGGGGTCGGAGCGCACACTTTGGGAGAATACCGCTCCGATCCCAGCTGAATTGACCGAACGCCGCACATAATACAATAAAACATTAAAGTGAGTTTAAAAGTACCGACTAAGTACGGGACATACAATGGACCGAACGCGGGGCTCCTGAACGCGCTGGAATTCCAGCGGCGTTCAGGTCATCGAGTAGCCGTTTTTCAGTTCCAGGCTTTCGACGACCGAACACCGCTGCAGGGACAAAGGATCCAAGATGGCCGACCGCCGCATGGTCGGTAGTGGCTCGACGGCCACCTCGGAGAGCCTTTAATCCCCGATTGCAACAATGTTGCAATCGGTGAATTGGTACCACACGACTTGGGAATGTGTGGTCGACATGGGGAGCCCGTATTCGTACGGCGAACGGCCAGGATAGCCGTGGTTCGCCGTATGAATGCTTGGTGCGCTGGCCGCCCACCCGTTTAAGGGTGCAGTGTGTGTGATTTGTGTGTGAGGGTGCTTAGTGTGATGTGTGATGTGTGTGAGAGTGCTGAGTGTGAGGGTGCTGTGTGTGATGTGTGTGAGTGCTGTGTGTGAGAGTGCTGTGTGTGTGATGTGTGTGCTGTGTGTGAGAGTGCTGTGTGTGATGTGTGTGAGAGTGCTGTGTGTGCTGAGTGTGGAAGTGCTGTGTGTGAGTGCTGTGTGTGCTGTGTGTGAGAGTGCTGTGTGTGATGTGTGTGCTGTGTGTGAGAGTGCTGTGTGTGCTGTGTGTGAGAGTGCTGTGTGTGATGTGTGTGAGAGTGATGTGGGTGCTGTGTGAGAGTGCTGTGTGTGCTGTGTGTGAGAGTTCTGTGTGTGATGTGTGTGCTGTGTGTGCTGTGTGTGCTGTGTGTGAGAGTGCTGTGTGTGATGTGTGTGAGAGTGATGTGGGTGCTGTGTGAGAGTGCTGTGTGTGCTGTGTGGGAGAGTGCTGTGTGTGCTGTGTGTGAGAGTGCTGTGTGTGCTGTGTGTGAGAGTGATGTGTGTGTGCTGTGTGTGAGAGTGCTGTGTGTGCTGTGTGTGAGAGTGCTGTGTGTGCTGTGTGTGCTGTGTGTGAGAGTGCTGTGTGTGAGAGTGATGTGTGTGCTGTGTGTGAGAGTGATGTGTGTGCATGTTAAAAGGGATTTTGTTTTGGGGGTGGTAAAAAACAAATAATAACAACTAATTATGTCCCCCCCCTCCCTTCTTACCTTGACCATGGGAGGGGGGGGCCGGCATGGTGGTACCAAGGTGAGGCGGGGGGGGGGGGGAGGGGGTGCCGGCAGTCGCACATCGTCCTGCAGGCTAGAGTTCACTCTCGCGAGATCCGGTCGTTGCCATGGCAACGCACCGGATCTCGCGAGAGGAACCCGGCGGAGCTGCAAGATAGAGCTCCGCCGGGTCCTCTCCCTCCCTCTCCAGCCGCAGGTCTATTAAAGTGGGCCGGTGAGGAGATTTTTGATCTCCTCACCGGCCCTTCATGGAATACAGCGGGGCCGGCGCTCAGATAGTGCCGGCCCTGCGTAGACCGGCAGGGGAGATCCTGGGACCTCCCCTGCCGGCCTCGGCCCATGGCCACCGCGGCCCACCGGGCATTTGCCCGGTGTGCCCGATGGCCAGTCCGGGCCTGGTCATTACCAAAAAGTTATGTTCAGTGTTTATGACTTTCACCTATCTGATTCTTCATATCTTTTTCTCCTTAATGTTCTCTCCTCTGGTTTTTTTTATCTCTAATTACCTTAATATCTCCGTGTCTCCCCACCCATAATTGTGTTTTTTCTAACTACTGACTTTATATTTCAGACTGTCCCCAAATAACAGCATTGATTAGAAACTCCCAGAACTCAAAAGCAAATAAGAACTGCAGAAATGCCTAAGCAGTGGTATCATCTCTGGAAGGCTGCCTACCCTCCCCACCGCATGGTCATTACCATACTTATAGATGAGTTGGAGGATTTTAGAAAACCCGATCAGCTGGTTTTCTAAATACACCTATCAAGTCCCTAAACCTCTCCTCACTTGAAAATCCATCTGTTAACAAACTGCATGCTTTATCCATGGTTCAAACACTCATACGTATATATATATATATATATGTGTGTATATATATATATGTCTATGATTATCCATGTTTATGTATGTATAATCTTCATATCTATATAAAAAAAACTATTTTCTCTAAATAATGTTCTACCTTCTATTTTTCACTTTTACTCTAACTTCTCTCATTACTAAAATATCCCTATCCTTCTGCTCACATGTCCCTGGTGACACCATCTTCATTGCTCCCATTTTACTCCCTCCCCTCTCTATTCATCCCATGCGCTCTACGTATACCTTTCACAACTACACTACAAAACCTTTAGAATTCATATATATTTATTAAATCTATTCAAGCATTCTTATACACAATTTATTTGGACTTAACAATCATTCTCTTGTCATAACCTCTAGCCTTAAGGTGATTTGCAAGCAGAGACACCTCCTTCTGATCATCCACCTTTCTTGAGGAGTTCCTCTTCAAGCAAAAAAATTGGATCTTTAAACAAGTGACTTAGATTACAGGAGTCAGCCCTCAAATGTGCATTATCTGAGACAGTTGTATGTTACACTGTAGTAGAAACTTTGATAATCTGAATTGCACCTAATAATTAAAAATCCAAATGAAATTTCATGTGCATGCCAAACATGGGTAAAACTCAAAATGCCTAAATTTCCATTGAAATATGTAAACATAGAAACATAGAAACATAGAAACATGTTAAACTGTTTCCAATTAACTGTCTGCAACTGCAAAGCTAAAGAGGTCAACTAGTCAATGGGAGCTCAGAGCTGGAGCATCTCACTCCGTTCACTTCTAGTCACCTCCATTTTTAACATATCTTGAACAGGAAGAGTAAGTGAATCCTCCATTATGATGGCACTTGGAAAGGATTGTAGGCCAGCCTCCTTACCACTGACTATGGGCCCTGGCCTGGAATGGGGTTCGGATTTCGCAGGAAGGTACAAGGGGACAATTTGGATTGCTTTCCCCCTGGTTTTGGTTTACAAGGTTGAGATACCTTTGTTTTGAAAGTGGATTTTTTCAGGCTTCTGATGACTCTTCATTGGTCTCTGTTGGTGAAACTATAAAATGCATGTATTTGCATAATTATATTATGTAATTAGGAAAGTGCAAAAAACTGACCAATAGCATCTATACATCTGTATATTTCTAGAGTTTGTGAAGTTGTTATTGTATTATATATTTAACCCCTTAACACCGCAGCCAAATGTACAAGTTGTGAACGAAACAAAACGTAAACAAAACCTGGCATTTGCGCTATATGTCTGTCCAACCGTAATTCACCTCTTTCATATTAAATGCACCCCCCCTTATTATATATCATTTTATTCAGGGGAAACAGGACTTTCATTTAATATCAAATATTTAGCTATGAAACATAATTTAATATGAAAAAAATGGGAGAAAATAAGATTTTTTTTTTTTTTTCGTTCTACATGACATTTTAACTGTCAATGTCATAATACTGTTTGCTTTTACTGCAATAAAATACACATATTTGTATTCAGCAAAGTCTCACGTGTAAAACAGTACCCCCTATGTACAGGTTTTATGGTGTTTTGGGAAGTTACAGGGTCAAATATAGCGTGTTACATTTGAAATTGAAATTCGCCAGATTGGTTACGTTGCCTTTGAGACTGTATAGTAGCCCAGGAAATAAATTTACACCCATAATGGCATGCCATTTGCAATAGTAGACGACCCAAGGTATTGCAAATAAGCGATGTCCAGTCTTTTTTAGTAGCCATTTGGTCACAAACACTGGCCAAAGTTAGCGTTCGTATTTGTTTGTGTGTGAAAAATGCAAAAAACGCCAATTTTGGCCAGTGTTTGTGACTAAGTGGCTACTAAAAAAGACTGGACATACCCCATTTGCAATACCTTTTGTTGTCTACTATTGCAAATGGTATGCCATCATAGGGGTAATTTCCATTCTTGGGCTACCATAGGGTCATAAAGGCAACGTAAGCAATCTGGCGAATTTTAATGTGAAAAAAATTAAACACAAGCCTTATATTTGACGCTGTAATTTTTGAAAACACCATAAAACCTGTACATGAGGGGTACTGTTGTACTCAGGAGACTTCGCTGAACACAAATATTTGTGTTTCAAAACAGTAAAAAGTATTGCAGCAATAATATCGTCCCTGTAAGTGCTGTTTGTGCGTGAAAAATGCAAAAAACGTCACTTTTACTGGCGATATCATGGTTGTAATACATTTTACTGTTTTGAAACACTAATATTTGTGTTCAGCGAAGTCTCCCGAGTAAAACAGTACCCCCCATGTACAGGTTTTACGGTGTCTTGGAAAGTTATAGGGTTAAATACAGTGCTAGCAAATTAAATTCCCTATACTTTCGGCATGGGTGGTCAGACAGGTCCCGCTAATTGTAATTAATTAGGATACATAATTATGTAAAATTATTACATAAATATATGTGTAGAATTAATATATGTATATATATACATATGTGTATATATACGTATATATATATATATATATATATATATATATTTTATATTTTTATTTATATATAGGTATATATATATAGTGATATATACGTATATATTTATGTATATAGATATATATATATATTATTTCGTTCTACGTGTATTTTGATATAAATATATATATATTAATATCACAATACAGTTAGAACGAAATAAAACACATCTATATATTTTTTAATATTTTATTTTTAATTATTTTTTTTATTTTATTTTTTTACGTATTTACAATTTTTTTTATATTATTTATAAATATATATATAACAATAATTATATATATATATATATTTAATCAGTATCAGTCTACATGTAATTTGATATTAATATATATATATATAATTATATATATATATATTAATATTAAAATACACCTAGACGGTGTATGTGTGTGTATGTATATGTGTATATATATACTTAGATCATATATATATAATATATATATATATATGATCTAAGTATAAAAAAATTTTTTACACTTATTTAACATTTATTTGATTTGATTTCAGCCAGCAGGGGGACCAACTGTCATTACAGTTGGTCCCCCTGCTGGCAATGCCTGAGCCAGCTATACCGGCCATGTGATTGTGAGGTCCTCGCAAGGACCTCACTCTCACATGACCGGGAGGGACCGGAGGAGGTTTATGTGCCGCGGGGGGGCTCCCTGGGAGTCCCCCCAACCGCGATCGTCGGCGTGGGACCGCCGGCGACCGGGTAAGTTACTAAAAACCGGAGGGCGTACTATTACGCCCTGCGGCGTTTAGAGCCGCTTTCAAAAGGACGTAATAGTACGCCCTCCGGTCTTAAGGGGTTAATGCAGTATTACAATGTTTGTTTTTAAAATTATGTATGTTTGTTTAGATTGTGTTTTTACCACATGCTTTGCCGATAAATGAGCAAAGGCTAGTCCTTAGTCAAAATTAAGTATAGTGTGTCCTAGGTGGTCCATTGTCAAATGCGTGTCCTAGGTGGTTTATTCAGAGATCCCAGTAACAGATTATTCTGACCTTTTGGCTGGTTGCTTTGGTTCCTGGGACAAGTTAAAAGAGCTAGGCTTGAAAGCCACAAGTGCCTTTGTAAAGCTTATTCCAGTGTAGAAATAGATGAGGATTACTGCCTGGAACAGGAGCTGAAGAGGCAAAAGCAGAGTGGATGATACATGCCTAGCAAGAGAGGGTTGCAGCCTGGTCCAGGGTGGAAGAAGTCCTCATTGTACAGCGCTACGGAATGTGATGGCGCTATATAAATAATAAAATAATAAGTGACCCCAGTCAAGCTTTGGCAACTGGGGCTGTAGTGTTCTGGGATACCTGATCACAGCTAGGAAAGTATTTAGTTGGAGTATGGGAGCTCTGTCACACTCGAGAACACAATAATGAGCCAAAATCAATACTACTGAAGCTGATTGATCTATGTGATCATTATTTGCATATTGTTATTTGGATGAAGCGTGTCAAATGAGTTTTTATGCTTGATCATTTTTTAATAAAGTGTCCTGCAGGGGCTGATTTCACTCTTCCAGCAGTATGTCTGGACTTTTCAGATTTTTTTTAAATTCTGGCTGTTTTAGTGTGGCAAGGGAAACTGCGTCTGGAATGACCTGTATCAAGTAGCCGGAGGGGTGTTACTACTTTGGACAGGATGATAAGCACCTCTTAACTTATAGATGTGACTTGAGTTAAAGAGTTGTCCTTAAAGTGAATTCATTCCCTCAAATCTGGCACAATGCTTTTTTGACTATTGGATTTTAGCTCATTTTATGTTTGTTCTTAGATTGTATTAACTGTTAAGCCAAAACTACCACAATAAATATTGCAAGCAAGACAAAAACCATAACTTTTCAAATATCAATAAAGTTTCTGAATAAAAAAAAATATATATTTTACCATTTATATAGTGACAACATATAACAAAGTGCCTTAAGTTTATAGATATGGCATATTATAAGTAGGCAGATATTTATTGTTAGGTGTCTTGTTCAAGGACATTGACTGTGATGCAAACCTAGGTTTCCCATTTGAAAGGCAGCAAAATTACCACTCTCTAACTAGCTTATTATACATAGTGTACTTTGAAGAATAAATAAATATCTTCACAGAAACAAAAATAACCACATTTTAAAAATCAAAAAATATAAAGCCAACTGAATGATATAATATTCATAATAAAGAAAAAACACAATATATCCTAATGCAACCCAATTCCATAGTTTTTCAGAAAAAACATGCTGAAGGTGTAGTATAGTGTGGCTATAACATCGTACTATTAAAGTTGTAACATTTATGGCACATTTTTTTCACAAATCCTTGAAACTAAATAAAGAAGAAGTGATTTAATATTATCCTCAAAGTACTGTCTGCTCACATTTCTGTGAACAGACAATACAAGGTCACTTGTAATTCCTTTCTAAGTACTAGAGTTTGGAGTAGCTCTTTGTAGCGATAGCTTTGTTATTTTTGTACACAGGAAAGATCAGATATTGTCATCAATATAGAAATGCTATTTTTGTCCGTCTGATGATATTCTGTTTGATATTTTCTAACCTATACCAGAATAACCCCAATTTGCTTTTTTATTTGTGCAGGGAGACTATAGTTTGTGATACATAGATATGTGGGGCAGACATGTGAACATCGACGTTGATTTGTTTGCTACAAAATTCAAAGTACAATTTAGGAGATATCTGAGTAGTTAACCTGGATTTTATTATATATACTGTTTGCAACCTCTATTATTTGTTTGTTTTTTTATTTAAAAAAAAAAAATGCATGTGCCACTTTGTGGCCTTTACTGGCAGTATTAATGAATCGATATTAAAAATGTGAAGAACTGTATGGAACTAATTTTTGAGATTCAGGTTTTTTAAATTGAAATTGTCTGCATTTTTTAAACTGGGTCTTCAAATCAGGGAAATAGAGCAAACCAAGAGATTTATTATTGCATGAAAAAATGAAACTCTTCCACGTTTCCTGGACAGGTTCTTCTGGTGTTTAAAATGTTAATTACTTTGAAAAGAGATTAAAGTCCCTACTACTACAGGTTCCAAGTCAATCCCCATTCTGCGACTGCATGTCATTTTCCTATTTTAGTCTAGGTACTTTCAAATCATGTTTGTTTTGTGTTCTTGTCAATAAAATGAATCAGATGCTTTCATCTGCAATCCCTCTGGAAAGGTTTCTACTTGCGTGGCATAGCAATCTTTTCTCAGCAAGAAGCACTTTTTTTTTTTTTTAACTGAGGCCGTTTTTTTTCTATTGGTTACAAACATGCAGACATGCTGCTTTCAATGAGATGCCAGCTGAGTGTGCAATTTAAATTGGGGCAAGTAAAATTACCAGAATCCTTTGCAATCTCATCCTGCCCATTGAGATGCAAAGGATAATACATTGTGATACCTGATTATATTATATTATCCTTACACTGTTATTGTGCGCTATGCTTCAATACTATTTTACATTTAAGAAAAGTATAACCACATTTAAAATATGTCAAATAAAACAGAAATAATTTTAAAGCAGAAATCATTCTATTCAGCCTGCATAACTGCCTTTAATGAAAAACTCTAATTGTATTTTGCAGTTCCACTGCTCTCTATAATGCCATTAGTTAAAAAGCCAGTGACTTCTTAAAGCCAAAGTGCCAAGAAAACTAACATCCCCAAAGTTAAGATTGACTCTTAGTTTCTGTGATTTATAATTCTTATTTAATATCATGTTGACACCATACAGTGATTGAGTCTTACCATTTCAGTTAAAGTGTGTCAAAATAATATTCAGGTTGGAGCTGACCTCATCATATAGCGATACATATAATGTATTACAATGTAAAACCCACTATCTATCTATCTATCTATCTATCCTGAAATCCCTTATGCTCATTATACTAGCAGGGTACCAGTCTTTCTGTCCCAAGAAAGGATTTATTGAGAAAAATCGACTTCTCCTGGGTAATAGTTACCTTTTTCTATTTAGCCAAGACCTTCTGGCAATTGTACTCAAGAGTGCAACAATTCCATTTTTAATATGAAAGCTATTGCTTTTCAAAAGCTAGCTAAAATGTATATGTAGTTTTATTTACGTACATGTGTTTCTGTTCTCTTTATAACAAGGATCACATGATCTCTGGAATTCTAGACAATTAGTTTGAAATAATGACTTAATTTTTTAAGTATTTTCCAGACAATAAAATGTAACCCATTGCTTTCCAGACACAGTTAACCTCATACATATTACTTAAAGTCAGTCAAAATAGCCCTCACCATGCTATAATTTATCATACCATCTCTGTTGGATAAAATATTCCATGTATGCACAGCACACATCACATTAGTTAACCATATTTTGTAAATTAAACAATTAATACACCACATTAGCTGACAATATTTTGTACAATACCAATGGGCAATGAACCATGCTTACTGGTCATGATAATAGGTACCTACTCTATCTATGGCAAAGAGAAGAATGTTGACAGAGATAGATTGCTCTGTTAAGTGTGAGGGAACCAGGTTTATGAGAGACCTATTATCTTTGCTTGGTTCTTCATCCCGCTTAACACACCCATCTCCAGCAACCAAGATTAAAGGAAGGAGAATGCCCACTATGTATGACTGGGCCAATAAACATCTATATTGCTAACTCAGTAAGGTACATGCAAATGCACATACAGTCAGACAGAAATATACAAACATACAGACACACACATTCACAGACATATACAGACATACAGACACAGATACATAAACTGACATTCACATGCATGCACACACGTGCACTCTCATTCTCTCTCTTCCTCTCTCTCTCTTTCTCTCTATCCATATCTATACATGTGTGTGTATGTGTCTTTGTAAATGTATATACAAATTGTTTATTATATTTGAAAAATTTTCATGACGTTTTTTTTTCTTTTTTTTGAGTGGGATAGGATACATCCATAAGGGAGCAAGCCTACGGCTACTCTAGATGTAAATACAGCTGCTCCAGATTCTACCGGTTTTTATAGCTCTGAAAATTAGGAACTTTGTGGCTGGAGAACCACTATGAACCCAGTTAACAAATCTTCTGTATCCAAACATGTCAAACTCAAGATAATTTAGATTGAAGATGAAATCAATGCTGTCAACAAAACAATACTGCAAGGAGACTTACTCACCTAAGTAAAAATAGAAACCACTTTGCTTTAAAACATCATCCAAAACCCAAGACTTTTTGAGGTTGTGACCTTTTAAAATATATCAATGAATTCATCAAAATAAGTTTGAAGGAAGCATTTCTTTTATCTCACTATACCTGCTGAGACAGCATAATAAGGCTTGTACCCCTGTGTGCTCATTAGTTACTCCCTTTGAATTGCTCTGGCAACTGAAATTGGTATTGAACCACTACAGCACCATATCAATATTTATCAAAAAAGTATGTCAGGTGAATTAAGTGCTGATGTAATAAGATTTTTATTAAATATGTGGAGCCAGGGTGGTTTTCCAAGGAACACTAAAGAATATCCAGGAAGTAATGGAAAAAATATCCTTAAATTATTTTATTCCTTTAGATTCATGGAGGTCATTTAGATTCATGGAGGTCTGAGCATAACATTTTCAATTAAAAAAAAATCTACCAGTAAATGTACTGATTGAAATTCAACTCACCTGAAGATCAAATATACCTCCTGCGGAATGGTCAGTGGAAATAGATTACGAAGTGTCAACCCCTCAGCCATCACCAGTGATGGTGCAGGAAAATTGGTTCTATCTATATACTGCAGGAATCACCATAAACCTCTCTGCTGTTGTCTCACACACGCATGTAGTGATGTCACTCCTTGGAGCTGAAGTTCCAGAAGAAGAAGAGGACAGGAAGATGATGGCAGCACCAGTGAGGGACAGGTTCAGGTAAGTAGAACTCACCTTTGCCTGGTCCCCCGGCCCCACAACCCCCACCGGTAATGTCACCATTGGGAGTCTTTGAAAATTATGCAAAGTTCCCAGTCGGTGTCAATGCCTCTTTGAGAAGTGTAATGTTACTTACCTTGTCCTTGTGCCGGCCGGGGTCCTCCATTGGAGCTGCGCTTGGCTCAACCACTCTTGCCTCCAAACTGGCAGCGCATGGCGTGATCACTCCTGCTGTCAAGCTTGTGGCATGTGCCCACTGTAATAAATGGTCGCTAAACCAACTAGTATAACTAAGAACGCTGCTCACGTCACAAGCACATTCTTAAAGGGAAAATTGGAGCCATATATCACTTCCGGTTCCCCATAGTCCACATCATTCCAGCTCCCCCATTCACGCACATTTTGGGGTTGCAGGCATGATGTGGACCAATCAAATGTAACATGAAGGTATTTCAACTTTGCTGGCCATCCTAAATCCCGGTAATACGTTTATTTCCTTTATTTTGTTCCTTTTTGTTGGGGTTTTACCTTGTGACATAATGCAGTATAATACAATTAAAAAAAACATAACAGAAAAGACTACTCATGTTTTAAAAGTTGGTAAAGTACTAATTATTTTCTAGAGTATAATTTATCTTACAGGGCATGGCGTAGAATTCACAGAAGCCTCTGACAGCCTTACTGGATTTCTTTTCTACTTTTCCAAAGATGTTTACAAGCTCATTACTTTTAGCTACTATTTCAGCGATTTTCTATAATCAAAGTCCAGATTATTTATTTTATTTTCTTTACTTAATGCATTCACTGCTGCTGTAGCTCATGACTCCTGTAACACCCCTCTGTCTGCTTCTTCCCTATGCCTGACAACACATGGCCACTTCTGTATAATAAGGTAGATCACAAAGAATTGAAAAGCTTTGTACTCTCTTCACATGCAGGTCAGGTACAGAAAGAATGGAAGTAGTCTCTGATGTGGTTACCTGAATCAGAAACTAAAATGTAGTTAATTTGCAAATTGTCTGTAAAAGCAATCAATTCAAGCTCTAGAGTGCTGTGTTATGGCTGAAACAAATATATACAAAACGCATGCTGTATATTGAGCTGTATAATAAACAACAAATTTAAAGGAAAAATGTATGAAGCATCAAAATATCACTTGCAGGAATTAAAATGAATACTAATGCGACAGCAAATATACATCGAAGAGTTAATTAGAATAATACAATTCATTGATATGTACCTGTCTGTCTGTCTCATCTAATCTATATATCTCTACCACTCTTCAGCCCCCCAATGGGCCAAATAAAATTCCATGAATCCTGACACAACTAATGGAAATTTTAAAAAAGCCCAATCGAGACAAAAAGCAAAATAAATAATGAAAAAACATGAAGCAATAAAATTAACCCTTTTCCCTGCAAGCTGAACTCTCATTGCAAGGAAAGCTCTTATAAAGACTTCCCCATGCTATACAGCATGTGGACCCACTCATGGGCGTCCGCATGAATTTTTTCAGGGGGGGCATAATTGTAATGACATCCATGCTTGCTCCCTTTTTGACAGTGTCATGAAATGGAAGGGGCATAGTCATTATCACATAAAGCCAGAGTGAATAGCGTTTTCACAACTATGGTGTCAGGAAGACATGTTTGTACTCCTGACACTATAGTGTTCCTTTAAGCAAATTTAAAGGAACATTCTGGTCACCATAACAACTTCATCAACATTAACATGTTATGATGCCATGAAGTCCTTGGGTGCTCTCTTTCCTTTAAGGGCTTAAACCATTTGAGAGCTGTTTAGGCTTCCTCCAGCTCCAGATCTCCAGGTCACTCAGTGGTATTCGGCTTCTGAAACAGAGTGTCAGGAAGTGCAGATTGACATCAGGCATGGGTTCTGCAGGTTGGTTAGAGTGGTCAGTTGATGCTCTAAGCCAATTGCTAGTTCCCGGTTCATAAGAATGTTTTACTTTTTTATGAATGGGGAGCTACTGATTGGCTTAGAGTGCCAGCTGACCGCTCTAGTCAATCAGTGACACCCCTACCCAGCGGCACTCTGTGCTTCCTGACACCCAGTAAGTAAAAGTAAACACATTAACACTGATATTTATTTTTTTTACCTGGGGAGATGAGAAGGTCCAAAGTTTCCTTGCCAGGCCCAGGTACCAAAGCCTAATGATGTGTCCAGAATAAAGTGGAGGGTTCACATCACTTGTCCTTCCTGCTCCAATCTCCTTTTCTTCTCCTTCATTTGACACAGTCTTCTTTTTCTTCTGACACTGTCTTCTCTCCTCCTTGGCCCCTTCTGCTCCTTTACCTTTCTGCTACTTTCTGCTTATGTTGTGCCCTTCTGCTCCTTTCTCTTTCTGCTCCTTGCAGACCCTTTCTGCTCCTTCTCCTACTTTATCTTTGTGCTCCTTGCTGTCAATTTCTGCTCCTTCTGATTCTTTCTGCCCCTTTACCTTTGTGCTCCTTGTGTCCCTTTGTGCTCTTTGAAGACCCTTCCTTCTCCTTTGCAGACCCTTCCTGCTCATTGCTGCCCCTTACAGACCCTTCCTGCTCCTTGCTGCCCCTTCCTGTTTCTTGCTGACCCTTCTTGCTAATTTCTGCTCCTTCTCCTACTTTATGTTTGTGCTCCTTCTGCCCCTTTCAGGTCATTGCTGGCTCTTTCTTCTCCTTAATGTCCCTTCCTGCTCATTTCTGTGCTTCTTCTACTTTACCTTTGTGCTCCTTCTGTCCCTTCCTGCTCCTTGCTGCCCTTTCCCGCTCCTTGCTGACCCTTTCTGCTCCTTCTAATTTACCTTGGTGCTGCTTTACCTTCCAGCTCCTTGCTGAACCTTCCTGCTCCTTGCTGACCCTTCCTTCTCCTTTATGTCCCTTCCTGCTCATTTCTGTTCCTTCTCCTTTCTGCTCCTTCTCTTACTTTACCTTCCTGCTCCTTGCTGACCCTTCCTGTAGGCTGCCTCCCACCCATCCCTCACTTACCTGATCTATAGGCTGCCTCCCACCCATCCCTCACTTACCTGATCTATAGGCTGTCTCTCTCCCCCTCATCCCTCACTTCCTTGATATGTAGGCTGCCCCCCCAGCCTCAGTTCCCGGATCTATAGGCTGCCCCCCATGCCTCACTTCCCTGGTCTATAGGCTGCCCCCTCATGCCTCACTTACCTGATCTATAGGTTGCCTTCCCATCTCTCACTTACCTGATCTGTAGACTGTCTCTGCAGTCTAGGAGTTGCTGGCTGCACTCTGTGCTGCTCCCCTGCAGATTCAGTCAGGAGAGAGAAGCAGGGATAAGAAGTAGCTTCCTATCCCTGTCTTTCTCCATTCACACCTACTGGACGGTGCCGGTATTGCAGTGTATTCTCACACTGAAACGAAAAATAGCAGCACAAGCTGACAAATCAAGGGGAGGGGGGGCAAGTGCCCTCTTTATTCCCCCTGCGGGCGCCCATGGACACACTCTTGCTTAATTAATCAGAGTCTCCACCAGCCACCCATGGATGGGTGCTAGGGTGGGCACTAGGTCCTTCACCCTGAATATTAGGGTGGGGGCCTGAGGGAGGACATGAGGACCAACCCCTTAAAATGAATATTAGAACTCCCACCCACAACCATTATACTAGGCCCCACTCACCGACAGTGATCTACCCACCCCCATTACGTATTTTAATTTCCTACACCTGATGTCTACGAATGTAGACATGGGGGATCTAAGCCTCTCCATTATTTCACAGATGTCCACGAGTGTAGGCATGGGGGACCTAAGCCCCTCCTATTATTTCATAGGGCCCATGGGGCTTTTCTAGCGGATTGGCAGCAATGGCTGCCCAGCTACTAGTTTTTAATATTTTGAATAATATGTATTAAATAATGTGTCATAGACATGCCCCCAAAATGGTGCAATGACAAAAAAATTGCAGAAAAAAACAAAACTGCCTCCTGCCTGCTGCCTTCTGTGTTCATTCTGTGGTGAGCCCTCCATGAGTGAAGATAGATTGTATTTTATTTAGGTATGGTATCTATTTTTCCAGCCCTGGTCTTGTGCAATCAAACTTTGTTTTATTTTGATTTGTGGTGTCGATCATTTTGAATTTTTATTTGGCTTTTTGGGGGCTGAACTACAGAAGATTTAGAACAAATAGACTTCTGATGGTAAGGAAATATTTTTGTTATTACAAATTTTAGATTTATTGTCCTCCCTCGCTATTATTATGGCATGGTGGGTAGGTAGGAAATGTAATTTATTTTCAAGGGTGGCTAGGAGATTGGGGACCCAGAGCCACCTGAAGAGGCATACTATTATTTGTGGTGGTTTAAATGGCATGTCCACCCCCCACTCCATAATTAAATAGGACCCATGGGTGGAGGCCTGGAAAGGACTCTAGGTTCCCCCATTTTAATAATAAGGTTAGTGCCCTTTCCATTGCCCATAGGTGGAGGTCAGGGGAGGAGACAATAGCCCCCCCCCCCCCCCACCCCCTCTATTACAGTTAGGTCCATAAATATTGGGACATTGACACAATTCTAATCTTTTTGGCTCTATACACCACCACAATGGATTTGAAATGAAACGAACAAGATGTGCTTTAACTGCAGACTTTCAGCTTTAATTTGAGGGTATGTACATCCAAATCAGGTGAACGGTGTAGGAATTACAACAGTTTGTATATGTGCCTCCCACTTTTCAAGGGACTAAAAGTAATGGGACAATTGGCTGCTCAACAGTTCCATGGCCAGGTGTGTGTTATTCCCGCATTATCCCATTTACAAGGAGCAGATACAAGTTCCACAGTTAATTTCAAGTGTGCTATTTGCATTTGGAATCTGTTGCTGTCAACTCTCAATATTAGATCCAAAGAGCTGTCACTATCAGTGAAGCAAGCCATCATTAGGCTGAAAAAACAAAACAAACCCATCAGAGAGATAGCAAAAACATCAGGTGTGGCCAAATCAACTGTTTGGAACATGCTTAAAAAGAAAGAACGCACCGGTGAGCTCAGCAACACCAAAAGACCCGGAAGACCTCGGAAAACAACTGTGGTGGATGACCGAAGAATTCTTTCCCTGGTGAAGAAAACACCCTTCACAACAGTTGGCCAGATCAAGAACACTCTCCAGGAGGTAGGTGTATGTGTGTCAAAGTCAACAATCAAGAGAAGACTTCACCAGAGTGAATACAGAGGGTTCACTACAATATGTAAACCATTGGTGAGCCTCAAAAACAGGAAGGCCAGATTAGAGTTTGACAAACAACATCTTAAAAAGCCTTCACAGTTCTGGAACAACATCCTATGGACAGATGAGACCAAGATCAACTTGTACCAGAGTGATGGGAAGAGAAGAGTATGGAGAAGGAAAGGAACTGCTCATCCAAAGCATACCACCTCATCAGTGAAGCATGGTGGTGGTAGTGTCATGGCGTGGGCATGTATGGCTGCCAATGGAACTGGTTCTCTTGTATTTATTGATGATGTGACTGCTGACAAAAGCAGCAGGATGAATGCTGAAGTGTTTCGGGCAATATTATCTGCTCATATTCAGCCAAATGCTTCAGAACTCATTGGATGGCGCTTCACAGTGCAGATGGACAATACTGCAAAAGCAACCAAAGAGTTTTTTAAGGGAAAGAAGTGGAATGTTATGCAATGGCCAAGTCAATCACCTGACCTGAATCCGATTGAGCATGCATTTCACTTCATGAAGACAATACTGAAGGGAAAATGTCCCAAGAACAAGCAGGAACTGAAGACAGTTGCAGTAGAGGCCTGGCAGAGCATCACCAGGGATGAAACCCAGCATCTGGTGATGTCTATGTGTTCCAGACTTCAGGCTGTAATTGACTGCAAAGGATTTGCAACCATGTATTAAAAAAGTGAAAGTTTGATTTATGACTGTTAATCTGTCCTATTACGTTTGGTCCCTTAAAAAGTGGGAGGCACATATACAAACTGTTGTAATTCCTGCAACGTTCACCTGATTTGGATGTAAATACCCTCAAATTAAAGCTGTAAGTCTGCAGTTAAAGCACATCTTGTTTGTTTCATTTCAAACCCATTGTTTCATTTCAAACCCATTTCAAACCCATTGTGTTTGTGTATAGAGCCAAAAAGATTAGAATTGTGTCGATGTCCCAATATTTATGGACCTGACTGTATAAGTAAAAGATCCCCCACCTGTTACACATGGGTGGGGCAGTCCTAGTACACTAGGTCCTCCACCACACGGATTTTGCAGTTTAAATAATATTAAGAAAACACAAAAAAGGTGTCTAGGCACTCGTAAAGATATGAAGTGTATGATGGAGGTACAAAAGTGCCCCCCATATTTATTATAATCAATAAATGCAAAGCACCAATAAAACACCACAGTGTATCACACTACAAAGATATACATACAAAGCTGAACCAATATTTCTTATAAGACAGAAGAAAACCTAAGAAAAAACATTAAAAGATACATGGCCTAATACAGTATGGAAAAGAAACATGGAATAACTGTTAGAAGCAAACTTGCATGAAGCAGAGCCCTATTAGGCTCTGTATTAGTAACCCAAGGGTACCTATATAGGCTAAGCATAATAATAGTTGTCCAAAAGATGATCCAGTAGGTAAAAAGGTTAAGGTTTATTAAACAAAAATATATTTACATAAAAAGCATATATGGTAAAAATAAACAAGGAGATATGCCAAGCGTACGCAGTGTAGTAGTAATTAAAAAATAAGGGATATATCCTAAAGTGCTTAAAAGAGCTCACCGCTGGCATTATCAAACCTGCAAATGTGTTTTGACCACAGTAGCTCTTCTTCCATGGCTTTTCAGCTATTTATAGCCCCAGGGTGGCATTCTTCCTACTACTCTTGGTGTCTCGTTCCAGGGATTTTCCTTCTGTCGCACTTATGCCGCAAAGTCCTTTCAGGCTACTGTATATGATGTTGTGCATTCACAATCTGCCCTTACTTGTATCTATAGGTCCATCTTGCTTGAGAGCAGAATGTCCTTGTTTAAACAGTACATTATGCACCTAAATCTTATCATCAAAGACCACATATATGTAAATTAGGGTAAAAGAGGCAACCAAACAGGGGCTTAGTTAAAAACATTTAAACAGAATAAAAAGGCATTTAGCAATACATAAAACATTCATGATTTTAAAATAAAATATGCGTGGAGGAATTCAGAAATATATAAAATGATAAAGAAACTTATACAAAAACGTATTAAAAAACATGGCAGACAACAAATACTTCACTTTGGAAGATCCAATGACAAAGGTGGAAAAGAATAGAAATAATAATAATAATAATAATAATAATAATAATAATAATAATAATTGTCTCACAAAAAGAGAGGGGAAAAAAATATTTTATAAAAAATTAATACATTCAAACCTAAAGATGCCAATGTGTTCAAATCAAAAATCCACTCTCTTTCCACCTTCCACCTGACAATTCCTTAAATGTGTCTTCACCTCTCCAATTTTTACATCTTTTAAAAATGGCACAATAGTTTAAAAGTGTAGGGTCACCATTATGCACCTCTGAAAATGTGCAGACATACTATGCTTCATGTATCTTCACTAGATATTGCTCATGTGTTCGGATTTTAAAATAGCTGGTGGTCATGCCGACATATTGTAATCCACATGGACACCTGAAAAGGCATATGATATCGGAGGATAAACAAGTGAGGACAGTGCTAATTTTACCGATTTTCTGAATGGAAAATTTTAAATTATGTCTGTTTATTTTTATTAAAACTAGTTTTTCTACATACCATACAAGTTTTGCAGGGATAAAATCCATTCTCTAAATCAAAATAGTTTTGTTGATTAATGGTTTCTCTAATACAACATTTTACTAAGTGTTGTTTTAGGCTCCTAGCACCCTGGAAAACAATCCGAGGTTTACTAGTAATAAAACTATTCAGATTTTAGTGTCTGTGTCTAAAATATTCCAATGCTTTTTATGATATGTTTTATCTTGTTAGCGTTTCACTATCATTTAAAATAATTGGAATTTCTTCACCCAAACATGTAATTTTCCCCTCCCTATTATACTTTAACATCTCTTTTCTATCTACCTTTTTAACCCCTTAAGGACACATGACGTGTGTGACACGTCATGATTCCCTTTTATTCCAGAAGTTTGGTCCTTAAGGGGTTAAAGTAAACTCCAGTGCCAGGAAAACAATCCGTTTTCCTGGCACTGCAGGTTCCCTCTCCCTCCCACCCCCCAATCCCCAGTTGCTGAAGGGGTGAAAACCTCCTCCTCCGCGCCGCTCCTCCTTCTGACTCCGTCAGCCGGTGGGCGAGACTGCTCCCGCCCACCGGCCGGGGAGACCTAATGCGATGCTTTCCTATGGGGAATTGAGCGACGCTGAAGGTCCTCACACAGCGTGAGGACGTCCAGCGACGCTCTTGCAAAAAAAATCTTTGCTATGAGTCAGGAAGTTCCCTCTAGTGGCTGTCTAGTAGACAGCCACTAGAGGTGGAGTTAACCCTGCAAGGTAATTGTAATGGTAAATTAAGTAATTTCTTTATATTTATGAAGTTCTGAATTTCATAAATATGAAATAATACCACAAATAAAATAATAAAAGGTATACTGGTCAATCACATAAATATCAGTGAATATCTTGAATGAACAGACAAGAGGCAAAGTTTTGATGAAAGTATAAACAAAACTTTACTGGGAATACAATTATCAAGCACACAAAAAAACAAATACTTTTTAAAAAAAAACACACACTGCTATAAACAATACATTCAGGTAAGAAATCTACTTAGCTCTATTCATGGAGATTCAGCAGCTTACACAGGATAATTGAATCAGCATAACACACAGAACAATGAGGTGAGTTTCTTGCCACATGTTAAATGGATTTACATGGGCACCTCTAAAGACACCTGGCTTCTTCCGACCCAGTCATGAAACTCCTCTCAGGTTTCTGGTAACCCCTTGAATAACCTCCCATCTAGTATCCGCCCACAGAGGTAACATAACCAATACCTAATGGTCATCTCTAGGAGGCGGATACTAAATGTGGTCATTTGTGAAAGGAAGTGACTTAAGAATTCTCAATACCTTCCTAAAGCACATGTCTCAGTGACTATGCGGCAGCCATCTTTATTCACTCGACGTCACAGTGCTCACTACACCCCCTATAGGTATCATACGTTATTGCACATGAATGGGAACACAATAATAGAACATTTATCATTGCCCATAACCAATACAGTAATTATTGCAGTTTATAAAAAACTGCAATAATTACACTTGCACGGTTAGGAGTAGTGGGAGTTGGCACCCAGACCACTCCAATGGGCAGAAGTGGTCTGGGTGCCTGGAGTGTCCCTTTAACCTCTTGTAACTGTTTATTCACTTCTTTCACATTGTATCTCGTCATCATAAATTGGGATTTCAATAATTCTACTTGTTCCTCAAAGATTTTAGAATCGCTTCAATTTCTATATAATCTTAGAAATTGCTCTTTGGGAATATTTGAAAGTCAAGGGCTGAAATGGCAGCTCTCAATATTAATATAACTGTTTACGTCAACTTTTTGAAAAAATGTTTTTGTTTTCAGTTGTTGATGTTTAAATCTTGAGCATATTAGAGTGATTATACTCGTTAAAACAATGCCATAGTGGTTATCATTAAGAAAAGACAAAAAGTTTTTTAGAGAGTTTTCATCACCACTCCAAATGAAAAAAATATAATCTATAAATCTTCGATAGAGGACCAGATTCGCTGCCCAGTCTGTTGTTAAAAATGACCAAATTGTTTGACCATGCACATCTTTACTAATTGTTGGATACTCTGCCCTTATTTCTTGTCTCCCTGGGTCCACCTTGATCTAGTTCCTCCCCTTCTTTGTGTCACGCCCTTTTTCGAGGTGGATTGACTTTGCCCCTCATGAATTGGCCCAATCCCAATAAAGTAGTAGTAGTAGTAGTACTCTGATTGGCCGCCACAAATCTGCTTTATTTTATTTGCTAATTTAGGCATTTCAGTTTAGTGAGTGCAATTTACATAGATTTTATCATTGGAAATAAAGATATAATCACAATTGAAATTTCCATTGTCTGTGCTAGTTATTATTTTTGGCATTGAAGTTATTTTGTGGAGTTGACTTCAGATGAGACGGGACGTATGATGTAACATTGAACTGAGCACATTGCTTATTAAAGAGAAAGGACATTATTATGTCAAAGGGGATAAAAGTGTGTAGAATTGTATTTGCACTGCTTCTGGTTGGTCTGATGTCGTTCCGGAACCAGATTTTGACAGTGCTATTCACTAAAGTGAGAATTCCATGTGAATTCAAAATCTATTTCAAATTTCAAGTCAAAATAGTTGAACTGCGAGCATAGCTTACCTTGGAATATTTTTCAGTTTGGCTAATTTGGCCTTTTTGACAGTTATTCACTAAAGTAAGAATTCCATGTGAATTCAAAATTAATTGAAACTTGGCCAAAGTAATTGAACTGGAAGCATAGCTGACCTGGGAATTTTTTCCAGTTTAAAATACAAGTTAGTTAGGGTAACCAATATATGTAAGTTGGTGTAACCTATATATGTACAGCCTGTAGAAAAAGTAAAGGGTGCAAAAGGGTATTAAGAACCATCCCTTCCTAGTGGTACATAAGTAATCAAACTAATTAAGGAAATACCCGCAAACCAAGTGCAGTAAAAAATATATAACAAATTGTATTAAGTATAAATAAAATATAAAATCATATGTATGCCTATAACTGTTGGCACATCTATCTCATAACATATATTGAGTATACAGAAAAATACAGAATACATAATAGTAATTAATGCAAGATCAATAAATTGCTGTACAATATTTACCTGACAAGTAGACAAAGAAAAGTACCCAACGTTTCGGCTCGATAGCCTTTGTCAAGGGTCTTCTATATTTTTCTGTATACTCAATATATGTTATTAGATAGATGTGCCAACAGTTATAGGCATAGGCACAGTTATAGGCATACATATCATTTTGTATTCTATTTATACTTAATAAAAATTGTTATATATTTTTTACTACATTTGGTGTGCGGGTACTTCCTTAATACATTTTTCCAGTTTGGCTAATTTGGCCCTAAATTTAAAATTCACTTTGAATTCACTTTAGATTCTCACTTTAGTGACTAACCTAGTCAGTATCGAAAATGCTGCCAATCCAAACCAACATCTGTCCTAAACTTTTTTCTGTTTTCAGGAAAAATGGTTCAGCCAAGCCAAATTTTCTCATACACAAATCTAGTAAAGATGCATGATTTTAACTAAAAAACAAAAATAGATGTTTCCCCTAAATACCAGCTGACTCTTACAAATACACATTACCAGGGTATTTGATCAATTTTTAGGTTTATTTAGGTCTATTTTAGATTGTAAAAATTTTATTTGTCTAGCTGTATTATGTATGTGAACATGTAAGTATTGCAAAAATATTTCAATATACTTTTACCATTTTATATAGACAAGGATACACATGGTTTTATATATTAAATAGACAATATACTGTATATAGTAGCTTTATTTCTGTTATATGCGGAAGATGAGTTTTCCCAGTAGCAGTAGTAGCAGTAACAGTGGGTGACATTGTAGATATATTGTATTTCATAGGAAAATAGATACTGTAATTATTCTCTTCATATTGTTTGTAAGTGGTTACAATTTTTTTTTATTTTTTTTTAAATAAAATAATATTAGTAATGCATATGTAGAAAAGGCTTAAAGGGAACATATTTCCTACCCGGCAGGGATTATTACATTTAAATATAGTAGCTCTGACAGCAACTATATTTGTGCAACAATATAAATTAAACTGCAACTCAGGCTGTGTCTGGCTTCTATCAACTTACCTATAATTTTATTATATTTTGTTGTGAAAAGATATAAGAAAAGAAAAAAAATTAAAGAAGGTCAGGGCTTGTAAGCTGGAAACATATTGTACACTTGTACAATCATCCGAGAAGAATCCCATAACTGAGATGCATTTGAAAAAGGAATAGATTTCTAATGATCGTTATGAATCTGTTCTTTTTTAGCCACTATATGTAGGATACAAAGACAAGAAACTTTTTGCATTACAACCAGTTTAAGCAGCTTAGGTTTTCATGGTAGTCGAAAAGTGACCTTTAAAAATGAGTTAGCAAATTAATGAACCCCTGCTATGCATGTTTGTACCTCTGACAGTTATAATCAGATATCTTATGCAACATTCAAATGTTGCACTGCTTTTATTAAGTTTATTATTGCTTTTATTGTTTAATATATGCAACAAGAATACACCCCAAACGAGGGGCGTGGCCTGACTGTGAAGGAAGCTGGACGCGTCTGACTAGAGCTCCACTCCATTCACGCTACAATTAGCTTACAAAAGCACCAACAACGAACAAAACGATAAAATATGGATAAAAGGCCCAAAAAGAGCCAGGAAGGTGGAAACACGGTTATGGGCCTTTTCGCGGCGCAAAAAGCCGGACAACATGAGACCCAAGATGGCGCCGGTGAGGGCCTCTCCACTCGACCACCCTCTCCGCACACATCCCCACCCAGAGATACATCTTATGGGGATGCAACCCAGATACTGGCTAAACTGGCGGAGAGCATACCTGGCCGGTGAAATTGAAAAATCTACTTCGTTACTACAGGCAGAGATACACGTGCTGGGAGCGCGGACTCACCGACTGGGGACCAGACTGGAAACTACTACCGCAGCCCACAATGCGATGGTCTCTCAAGTCAATAGCCTATCGGGTCGCATGGCAGAGGCCGAATTGCATATGGAGGATATGGCTAACAGGTCACGGCGCAATAACATCCGCCTGCGAAGCCTTCCTGAATTGGATACGAAGGCCCCATCCAAGACCTGGTGCTGGAGGTGTTGAGGCCCCTATTACCTGATATACCGGCTGAACAGTGGACGATAGAGAGAGCGCACAGGGCCCTACGTAACAGGAGACCGGACGCAACATTCCCGAGAGATGTTTCCTACACTTCCAAACTAAGGAAGCCCTGCTTAAGAGGGGTAGAGACGGCCCCATACAACACAGAGTTGCTGAAATACACCTATACCAGGTCTTGGCGCCCAGTACATTACAGCGCCGCCGGGAATGGAAGCCCATTACAGAGGCATTACGTTGGGCGGGAATCCGCTATGCCTGGGGGTTCCCCTTCAAGCTTCTGGCTTTTAAAGATGGCCACACGACCGTGCTCGCACCCGGCGGAGACCCACAGCAGCTGTTCCGGAGTCTGGGACTCCCACCCCTCTTAACCTACCTGCGGTACCCACGACACCGGAGGGGCTGACGACTCTACCCACAGAATGGCATGAAGTCGGAGACGGGAGAAGGCGGCAACAATGAAGGGTATCGTATGAAAAGGGGCCAAGGCCAATGGCAGCAAACCTAGGGCCTGCTCAGATTAGCCAACGATAATTGGGGGCTATAGCGGGACGCTTGGGGGCGGTGTGGGGGGGTGAGGGGATCCTTTTTTTTCCCAGAGGGGCCGACCAAACTACCACTCATGTTGGCAGCCTTGGCACCCTTCAGGGTGGATGACGGGAGGGGAGCCTCTACGGCTACTGATGTTTGGGGTGGAATTCAAGAATTAAGGGAAGCAGGAACACCCGACCGAGACATGTCCCTAGCCACCATAGTGCTGCTACTTAAGCCCGAGAAGGATCCGCTCCTACCAGCGAGCTATAGACCCATATCATTAATCAATCACGACTTGAAGATATTAGCCCGAGAAGGATCCGCTCCTACCAGCGAGCTATAGACCCATATCATTAATCAATCACGACTTGAAGATATTAGCAAAATTGCAGGCGACCAGATTGAACCCTTTCCTAACGACACTTATAGACGCCGACCAAGTCGGCTTTATCCCGGGGAGACAGTTGTTTGAAAACACACGACGTAACATTGCCCTAATCTGGAGACAGGTCACCGCACGCACACCCACACTGATTGTCTCCCTTGACACCGAAAAAGCCTTCGATAGGGTTAAATGGCCATACCTATTCGCTGTGCTGGAGCACTTTGGGATACCCAAGGAGTATATTACACTCATAAGGGCCATGTATAGTAACGTCCAGGCTCAGATACAAGTTGCTGGAGCCCCCTTCCAACCTTTTAGGCTACGCAACGGTACGAGACTCCTATTTGTTCTGTCGCTTGAACCACTGTTACAAACCCTGCGACGACACCCAGGAGTGAGAGGAGTGACTGTAGGAGGACAGGAGTTCCTAGTGTCTGCATACGCAGACAACGTGCTCCTAACACTGACGAGCCCAACGGAATCAATGATCGTTTTAAATGAGATCCTACAGAACTATGGTGTACTCTCAGGGTACATGGTCAATATGACCAAGTCTAGCACTCTCCCACTGGGACTGGCGGCGGCGGACACGGCAGCGATCAGAGATAGGCACACTATACATATAGAGCACTCGTCTCTCAAGTACCTGGGGATACATCTGACAGCTGACCCAGACAAGCTATATCAGCATAATTACATCCCCCTAATTAAATCGCTGGTGAAGGATTTGGATGAGTGGCTGGACAAACCCATATCATGGATAGGAAGAATTAATTCTGCTAAAATGAATGTCCTGCCACGCATGCTCTTCCTGTTTCAGGCACTACCCATACATGTTTACAAGGCCCAATTGCTCCCTCTCCAGAGAGCAATATGCGCATTCATTCGGCAGAACAAAAGACATAGGATTTCCAGACAGGTTCTATATAGACTCAAACCTGGGGGCGGACTGGGGCTTCCCTTCCTATACTATTACTATTTAGCAGCCCAATTAACGCAAGTAGCAATGTGGCACTCACCCCCGGGAGACAGAAAATGGGTTGATATAGAATCGCTCATGGTGGGGGCCGATCTACCACAATTCACAATGTGGGTGCCAAAAGAAAACAGATCCATACTCAGAGTTACCTGCCCAACGATCCTCAACTCCTTAAGAATTTGGGACTCTTCCCACATAAAACACAAGCTAGCTTCCTCACCTTCCCCCCTCATGCCCTATCTACGAAATAGAGCCTTCCCCCTGGGTATGGCCCCCAGGGATTTCAGAAATATAGAACAGACAGGTATTCAGAGAATATGCAATTTGTATCAGGGCACTGAGTTCATTGGCTTTGAAGACCTCACACCCAGCCTCACAGACCGCATGGTCCCCCTGCCCTCCCCCTCCCCCCCCCCCCCACATAGCACTAACAGGTGCTTGTCACCTTTTTTCGATAAACTCAAAATAGGTCCCACCCTCTTTTACTTTCCCCTCTTTCTATCCCTCTCTCTTCTTTCTCTCTCTGTTTACTAGCCCAGTCCAGGAGAAGGGACTGGTCGACGTTGTCAGATATCTGATGCAGAAAATAGCTGGTGTACAATATAGGGGGTATCTGCTGGTGCCCTGAGTAACAGCAGATGCTCTACCCTTATGCTATGAGATGATATATGGTTCTGTGAAGTTATCACTGCATACTTAAACGCATATCTGGTATTCTGGCAATGTCAATCTTAAAGTCAAAACCCCTTGATGACCGGCCAAATTGTACTAACTTGTGTAGAATGTACAATGTTCAAAGGCATGATACTTTTTCCTTTTTCTAATGTGTTATATTGTATATATAACTGACTTTTGCACAAGTCATGTAGCTACTGTTATGTTTGCCGAATCTGTCAAGATGAAAAAATAAAGAATTAAAAAAAAAAGAATACACCCCAAACAGTGGCAGCTCTAGACTTTGTGAGGCCTTAGGCAAAACTCAAACATGAGGCCCCCACTAACAACCAAAGTGAAAATAAATAGGGGTTGCACTGTGTGTATACGGTGGGTAGTCAAACATACTTTTTATCCCGGATTCATTCACCTGGTGGTCCTGCGGATTCCTATCTGGTCTGCAGCACCGTCGGGTGCAGAGCTGCAGACCACATGGTATGTATCTTGCGATCTCCAGAAGGCAATGCTCTGATTTGCTGGAGACCGTGAGACACCTCAGTCTGCAGCTCTGCACCCAAAGGAGCTGCAGTCCAGAAGCTGTACAGGGTGCTTTCTTCCCAGGGCAGACTGAATGGAGGGGCCTTCCACGTGGCGGCATAATGGGCAAGCCACAGGGCCCCCTCCTGTGTCGGGTCCTCGGTCACAGACTGAGGACCTAAACATGTCAGCCTGCCCTAAGGCAATTTAGGTGGCCGTGAGGCCCCAGTTTGCCTAAATCGCCTAATTAGAGAGCAGCCTGTGACACCAAAACATAACACAAACAACCACCAGCCAATGAAACTGACACTCAGATGGATGCTCAAATTACATTGGTAGGAAAATAGCTTTAAAAAAAAAAAGACCTCAAGCGAGAGATTTATCAAGGTAAAACAGGTGCTATACTATCTTGGGTGCAAACTGAAACATGATAGGTTTCCATGGCTCCTTATTTTGCATTCTGCCAAGAGTAGCACTTTTTTTTTGCATTGACAGGATTTTTAAACATGTTTTCCTAATAAACAAGATGAATTCCTGCTCAATTAAATTAGACATCCCCGTTATAAATAGAGTCACTATAACATGTTTGGGGGAAGTGTTATTTCTCTTTTTCACTACACTCCGTTTTATGAGCAAATAATACATTGATTCTTAGAATGATTGTCAGGTCCCTATTTCAGGTCTCTGTTCTAAAATATATTAAAACTAAATAACTACAAATTGCTACATTCCCACCGGAGATTGCTACATGAAAATATATTAAATATACAATGGCTCCTATCACTCAGAATAGACCCATTAGATGTATTCACTTTGGTCCTAGGACTGAACCTTTAATATCTTCTTCATTTCTCTGCATGTACATTTTAAAGTTATGCTAGGTTCCCAAAGGCCTAATTTTGACTCCCTCTTGAGTAACGTACTGCTCTGTGTATTACACATAAAGCAATGTTGAAATATCTGCCTGTTTCGCTGACTGGTGGTTAGTGAATGTGTGAATGCTCTTTGTCATACCTCTGTAAGCTAAGCCTATAAAATATGACAGTGCAGTAGGGGGAGAAATTTATATGTGCTTATGAGTAATGCAGCTACATTATGATTTATAGCCCTTGCAATTTACCAGTTTTCTGGCCTGGAATTATTACAGTTCAATTTGGAAGACACCGTTCTTATTAAGTATTACACAACTTAGAAAAAACTCCTCCCTAGTCATTGAGTCTCTGTATTTCATTTCAATATTTCTGGCTGCGAAAATATTTTTCCTATGCCCATTACCATTAAGGATGTGAATCGTATAATCTAAAAGGATGTTGTCTCTTAAAGGGAGCTTACTATTTATTTTTATAAACTGATCTATAGACTTGTGCAGGGTAAAATAATTTCGTTTTTCTGAATCATTTCAGTAGAAAAACAATGACACTCTTCAGCTTGGCCAAAAAAAGTCCAAAATGCGATTATTAAGCAATAAAACAGAAAAAGATACATTTTCTTTAATAATAATTTATTGTAATGTTTTCTTTTGCTATGTTGTATTAATGAAAACTGTGTAGTAGAAGTCATTTTAAATTGAAAATAGCTAAAAATAAAAACAAGAAGCCAGTGGGCAATTGACCACCCACTTCAACCTTCCACCCTGGCAATAACAAAGCTTTTCCACACATCTAGTCTGTAGCATCAGTGACCGTCCACCAATATGGAAAACAAGAGTGTCCTTTCAAATTTTCCCAACTGCCTCTGCAGAGGGAACAAAAGAAGACACACTGTAAGACTCAGCCAGGCAGGTCAACATCACTTTAATAAAAGGCATTTACACCCAATAATGCCGTTAGGGCGTACTATACCGCCCCTAACCCTAACCCTACCCCTAACCCTACCCCGAACCCTACCCCTAACCCTTAACCACCACAACCACTTACACATTTAGGGTTAGGGGTAGAGTTTGGGGTAGGGGTAGTGTTAGGGTATAGTACTGCCTTTTATTAAAGTCATCTTGACCTGCCTGGCTGAGGCCTACAGTGTACCTAGGGTTAGGGTTAGGTGCCCTGACTGCCACCACAATCACTAACACATCTATAGGGCTCCCAGTGCCAGGAATTAGCTTATTGGTCTAGATTCCTGTCATCATTCATGTAATTTTCCCTCCCTCTCTTGTTTTGCCACTTTTCAGAAATCCAAAGCACTTTGGCACTTAGGAAATTCGGCACTTCTGGAAATTCAGCACTTCGGAAATTCGTCAATTTGGACATTCGGAAACTTCCGAATATCCGTATTTTCAAAATTTGACTGAATTTACATTCGGAATGAAACAAATTGCACATGTCTACATCACATCATACAAAAATATGTGCTAGTAAAAGCTAACAGTATTATGACATTAACAGTTAACATGCAATGCAGAAGTTGGAAAATAACATTTCCCAATTTCTCACACATTTTACATATCTTTCATATAAAATTGTATTCCAAATATAAATATTTTATGTGAAATGAAATCCCTATTTCTCCTGAACAAAATTATATATAATAAGTGTGGTTGCACTTAATATATATCTAGGCTTAGTTTTGGTCAGAACTTGTACAATTGCCTCTGTACTTAAGGGGTTAAAAGAGAGAGGCTACAGTAGCAAGAGAAAAACTAAAAAAATATTCACAACCACATTTTAGAGGTGAGTGAGAAAGTGGATCTCAGCAAACAGATAATGGCACATCATGTATCAAAGTGAAGAGCATGGTAATAAAACTTGTGAATGTTGTGAATTTAGAATGTGTCCTGTAACAGAAAACACTCACTCACTTTGGGTAGTAGTCGGTTGACATGACAAAAGCTGCTCCACAAGCAGACAACAAGCAGGCAACACACTCTTATTCATATGCCAGTAGCTCAAATAACCATCAGTAGGAGGCAAAGCACATTCAAACGTTTTGCCCTTTTCTGAAGCACTATACTCCTTTTGGCTGTTTGCTGATTAACTTTCTCACCTAAAACTGCTGACAACATTAACCCAATTTGCAGCTGCTCCCCTCCGCTATCTTGGAGTTATTTTGCCAGCACTGCTGCTGGGAGTAGTAGACACTTGCAATATAGTAGGTTCAATCTTTCTCAAGCAGCTTGCCTCTCTTGTGATGCAAATCATGTACCATGTTAATAAGTCTGTCCCTACAGTACGTCAGGCTGATCGAAGTGTCACTTTCCCCTTATCCTAGGAACACACAGGGAAGCTAGCATCAGTAATTAGCAACATGTTTTCTCAGATGAGCATTAAGTATATTTTGTTAGCTTCCTGCCCACTGATGCACAAGGAAGCCATCCATCAAGTTTATGAGATGGGTGAACATGGGAATAATCTCTCCCAAATTGGCATTACTATGTCTCAAGTTTTCTATTATGTCCCTAAATGGAATACAAACTGACACTAGCTTCCCTATTATTGTCCAATCCTCATGCACCAGTGGGAGTCGACTGCTTAAGGTGTTCCCCTTTTCTTTTTTTTTAATTTCAAAGTTTTTTATTTTTGTTACATAAATCAACAATAAACAATTGTTACATTTGTTGACAACAATGAAAGGTTTAGGGGTAGAGTAATGGTGCATAGAGGTAGAGTACAAGTCGTCCATACCAGTATTTAACATTGAATCGGTTAGGTGGTGGTACTGGGATATTGGATATTTGGTCACGCATGTACATTGAGCAATATTCTTAGTACCAGAGATTGCTACGGTGTGTTGTATACCGTTCGTTAAGAGTAGAGTAGAGATGCGGGCATCTAAGGAACCAGGTTGTGGGTGAGCATTATTTGGGTAGATACCTCTTTAACCTAATGGATATGTGTGAGCCCTAGCTTGCGTGTATTGATGCAGGGAGGGGGGGGCGGGGGGAGGTCTTTCTGTGATTGCTTCGGTCGGGCGTGTGTGGGTGGGCTTCCGGTTATGTTGGTTAATTAGGTTTCGATGGATAGTCAGGGGTGCATTTTCTGTTTCCTTTGTCAGGATTTCGGTCCAGGGAGTCCATATTTTGGAAAATGTTTGGTAGTTTTTGGTTTTAGCGTAAGTCAGTTCCTCCATATGTTTGATTTCTTCGACTCTCGCGAACCATTCCTTGATAGTCGGGGGTGCTGGTTTGTTTCCAGTATTTGGGGATAAGTTGTGCAGCAGCCATAATTAGGAAGTTGAGGAGGGTGGATTGTTCCTTACGGTGGTGTTTTGAGAGAAGAAGGAAGATGTATTGTTTAGGGTCCATGACGAATCCGCTCTTAATGATTATTTGATTAATTTTGTGTATCCTAGTCCAATACCTTGATATTGGTGGGCACTGCCACCAAATGTGTGAGTGATGAGCTTTACGTTCCTGACATCTCCAGCACGTGTATTGTATAGTTTTTGGATTGTCGCTGGTGTGTAGTGCCATCTGGTAATTCGTTTGTAATTGCTTTCTTGGGCTAGATTGGAGGAAAAGGATTTGTGAGCGAGCTTGAGTATGGATTTACATTCTTTTGGTGGGAGGTTCAGGTTCAATTCTTCTTCCAACTGTGTAGTAAATTTTGGCAAATGTGGATCTTGTAAGTCCCTGATTAATTGATACATAGCGGATAGGGTCTTTTTTTTTGAGTGGTTGAGTGTCACATATTTGTTCAAAGGTGGTAAGTTTCCTAATTCCTCCTGGGATGAGGCCCCGACTCTGAACAAAGTGTATTCATTGGTTGTAGTGAAGTTGTTGGTTTCCGGTTATGGGGGTGTGGGGTAATGTTTGAGCTAGGGTTTTGAGTCCAATGGTTTCAACTAAGTCTTTCAATTGTAGCGTATTACCATTGTGGTAGGCTTTGTATGTGTTCCCGGAGTTGCCTCCTTGAAAGCTAGGATTGTGGGTGAGCGGGTATAGCGGGGAGGGCTGAGGGGATATCTCTGTTGTTCGTAGTAGTTTATACCAGACTTGCAAGGTGGCAGTAATTGTTGGGTGATTGCCGTAGTGCTGTGGGTGTTGGTTGTGCTCTGTACCCAGCCAGGGGCGCATCCCAAGATGGACCTTGGAGCATGCGTTTTCCATTTTCACCCAATGAGGATTTTTTGTTGAATGAGACCAGTCATGTATTCTGGTAAGGTGAACTGCTTGATAATAAGTGACAATGCCTGGTAGGTTTATTCCGCCTTTTTCTCTGTTTTTTATTAATGTCTTATAGGCCATTCTGGGTTGTTTGTAAGACCAGACGAATTTCGTGATAGTGGATTTGACGGCATTGAAAAACTTGTTAGGGATTATTATCGGGAGCGTTTGTAGGAGGTATAATAGTCTTGGGAGGATGTTCATCTTGACGATGTTGGATCTGCATAGCCACCCGAAGCAGGGTTTATGCCAAGATTGAAGATCTTTGGTTATTTTTGTTAGGAGTGGAGGGAAGTTTTGTTCGTGTAGGTGAGACAATTTATTCGGAATTTGGACGCCTAGGTATTTTACTGATTTAGGTGCCCAAGAGAAATAAAAGTTATTTCGCATTTTTGTATCTAGGAATTTTGTAGTATGTATAGGCAGTAGTTCGCATTTGGTGAGGTTTGCTCGGAAGTTAGATACCTTGCTGTAGATTTCCATTTCTTTGAGAATGTTGGGTAAGCTGGAGAGAGGGTTGGAGATGGTAAAGAGAAGATCGCCTGCGAAGGCTGAGACCTTATATTCTTCTCCTCCGATTGATAGGCCATGAATATGCGTGTTGTCTCTGATCCCTTGTAGGAAGGGCTCTAGGATTAGGATAAACAGGAGAGGTGAGAGGGGACAGCCCTGTCTAGTGCCATTGGTTATGATGACTGGTTGGGAAAGTTGACCATTAATGCAGAGTCTGGCTGTGGGTTGTGAATAAATGGCCGCCAACCATCTTGATCCAAATCCCAGAAAACTAATCATTTTGCTGAGCAGGGCCCAGCTCACCCTGTCAAATGCTTTTTCGGCATAGATCGCGAGTAAGGCGCTGTGTATTTTATGTGTCTGAGCCCAGTGAATCGCATTTATTATTTTTGTCGTATTGTGCTTAGCTTCCCGTCCAGGTACAAAGCCTGGATAGGTGGATTAAATTCAGGAGGAATGGTTTTAGTCTGTTTGCCATTATTTTGGTTAAGATCTTTAAGTTAATGTTGATGAGTGAGATTGGCCTATAACTTCCACACATTGAGGGATACTTGCCAGGTTTGGGTATGAGGGCAATAGTTGCTTCCAGCGCGGATTTGGGTAGTGAGGAGGTGAGTTTTTGAGCATTGGATGCATCGGTGAATGCTTGTGCTAGTGTTCGTGAGAGAGTTTTGTAGTATTTGCCCGTGAAGCCATCAGGGCCCGGGCTTTTACCGTTGGGAGAGTATTTTCGAATTCTTCAGGTGTGATTGGTTCATCTAGGAATCGTGATTCGTTAGTTGGGAGTGTGTTTTTGACTCTTGGTCTAAGAAAGTTCAGGATGTCTTCTGCGGATGGTTGGTTTTGTGTAAGGTTATATAGGTCGGTGTAGAATTTGTGGAAAGCTTTTATGATATCTGGCATTCGGTTTGTGACATTCCCTTCTTCTTGTTTAATTTCGGCTATGAATGTGGATTGTTTGTTTTGTTGGAGGGCTTGAGCGAGAAGTTTTCCTGCTTTTCCCCCTTTTGTATAGTAGTAATGTTTTGTTAGTGTCAGTTGGCGTCTTGCGTGAAGTTGGAGTATCGTTTTTAATTCTGTTCTTTTAGTTAGTATCAGCTTATATGTGTCAGGATCCCGCAGGCGGCTGTAAGGGGAAGCTGCAATCCGCTTGCAGCACTCACCCTCAGTTCTTCGCCACCCGAGGTCTCCCCTTCCCCTACTTGTTGGCGAGCGGCGTCCTCACAGCCCTGGACGGCGCTTGCATCCTCCTTCTCTTCTCCCAGTGGCAGCATGTATAACGCTGCACGCTGGGAGACCGCGCATTCATATAAACGCCGGGGTCAGCCACGTGACCCGGCGTTAAAGTCACAGCACTACAATCACAGTGGGAGGTATAGATATCTCCCACGTGTGATTTTTAATTCTGATTGGAAATTATCCAATCAGAATTAAACACAGGATTTATATACTTACCTTTCCTATTTCTCAGTGCCCTGTTGTGGTCTTTGCTTGCTAGTATTGCTACTGAAACGTGTGCTTCTGGTTACGTACTCTCTGGCTTGTTTATCTGACTTTGTGACTTTCTCCTACCCTTTGACCTCGGCTTGTTTCTCGTTATTCTGTCTTCTGGTTCCCCTTACTCGGCTTGTCTCCTGACTATTCTTTGTGTGCTTAGCCCGGCCACTCTAAGGTCCGGTACAGCGCCTTTTCTGTGTGTGTTTTAGCGTGTTTGGTTCCCCGAATCGTGACAATATGTGTCCATGGAGTCTTTATTTAAGTGCTGTGTGCATTCCAGGGTTTTTAGTTCGTGTTAGTTGTTTGATTTGTTGTTCTCGTTTGCGCTTTTGGGAAGAGGCGATGTGGATAAGCTCCCCTCTCAAGACTGCCTTATGTGCTTCCGAAACCAGAGCTGTTGAGGTGTCTGGTTGTGCGTTTAGAGTGAAATAGGTATTGGCTGATTCTCTGAGTTTTTCTACGGTTTCTATATTATTGAGGAGTAGGTCGTTAAGACGCCATTGTGAGGCCGGGCTTGGTAAGGTGGGGATTGTGATTTGTAGGGACATAGGCGTGTGGTCTGACCGCGATATTGGGCCATATGATGCTGATGTGGCCATAGGTAGATGTCTGTGTTGCAGAAAAATGGTGTCGATACGGGAGTAAGTTCCCGCAGTGGATGAAAAGAATGAATAATCTTTTCGTGTTGGGTGTATAGCTCTCCAGCAGTCATATAGTTGAGCTACATGCAGGGTGCTGTTCATCTGTTTCCTAGTTAATTCTGAGTTTGGATGTGGCTTGGAAGTGGAGTCTAGCTTCCCGTCTCGCGATACATTAATGTCACCCCCTATCACCAGCATACCCTCGTGGAAGTCGGAGAGATTGGTCAGTGTTTTCTGTAGTGCTGCATTCTGCTTTTTGTTGGGGAGGTATATATTGGCCAGTGTGACTTGAGTGTTACCTAATTTACCCTTTACAAAGAGAAATCTGCTGGAGTCATCTGTGTGTTGGTCTTGGTATGTAAATTGGGTTTTATTGCCAATTAGTATCCACTCGATTTAGAGTTGGAGTAGTTTCCGAAGTAACTTTTAGGGTAATTCTTGTTTTGTAATCTGGGCGCCTTGTCTTTTCGAAAATGGGTTTCTTGGATAAAGACTATGTCTGCTTTGTTTCTGTGGAAATCTGTTAAGGCTATCGCGCGTTTTTCTGGGGTATTTAAGCCTCTGGCATTCTGGGTGAGCACGGTTAGCAAAATAATTTTTTTTTTGGGGGGTTATGATAGGAGGGTTGAATTTCCTAGGGGCTCTCTGACAGTTAGGCGTGGGGTGTATATTTAGGGCGTGTATGTGACTTGGTTAGGTTAGTTATAGAGGTATAGATAAGGGGTAGTGACCTTATGCTCGAATAAGGGATTGTGATTTACGGTATGATTCAGGTAGTGGTCTTGGTGACTCGGTATTGATGCTTCAAGCTATTATCAGTTTTCTATTTTCTAGACGAGGTCGTTAGTTGGCTATGGGGCGTAGGGCTCGCTTGTCGTGAGTGGTTTTCGTGATATCTAGACAATGGTTTGTGTATTTGTAGTCAACAGGTGGAAGCGTATAGATTAAGTACAATATCGAGCTTAACAATAGAAGAATAATTGTAACATATACAGTAAAAAGAAATACAATCAGTGGTAACCATTTTTCACAAATAACAGTAGATATAAGCAGTGTATTGTGTTCGTGTTAGAACAGTGTGCTTGTAATTGAGAATACTGTGAGGTATTATATGGGCACTAGAAGTAGTGCCGGTGTTGATTGAAATTAGTCCTGAGGAGGCTGTGGGCCACCTGTTAGTCTCCAGTTATGAGACTTGTAAAGGGAGTTAGTTTATGAAAGAATATGTTATGAATCCTGCCAGTAGCAGGACCTCCTAGGATAACGGAGGTACAGGGGTTCCTATCTCGACGCTAAGATAGAACCTTTATTTAAGTCGGGGTTTGAGGCCGGGTTTGAGATCCGAGGATCCAGTAATCCTCTACTGGTATTGTAGCTTTAAGAGAATTTAAAATGTGATGACATCTTCTTTCATGGGCTGTTACGGCATGTTTGGGAGGGAGTGGGGTTAGGGGGAGAAAGGGAGAGGGGAGACAGAGCGGCTATCGCTCAGATGTCCAGGTTCAAATTTGTATTTTTTGTTATTATTTTTTATTGATTTTTTTTTTTTTATATGCGCATTAGTGGGGGTACGGTTCGATTCCTCTTATGTGGTATGGTCAATCTCATCTTAAGGTTGAGAAGTGCTCTGTGGGAGGCTGGAGGGAGAGGAGGTGGAAGGGGACGGAGAACTGTGAGAGGGGGTGCTCAATGCTCCGGGACGGATGGAGATAGGAACGAGGGGGTCCAAGGTAGTTGTGAAGGGTAATTTTGTGGTGTAATTGGATTTCAAGATGTTATCTTTTGAGTATGGTTTCCAACTTTGGCTACCGAACAGTTTGTGGACTGACATTGATGCAGGGTATAGGATCAGCGCGCCTATCGGTGTTGATCTGCCTATTTATCAGGTAATGTGGTGTTGCGCGGTGGAGTGTGGTGTCTTGAACAATTTTGGGGGCACAATGACCTCCATTGTGAGTGGTATATCCCTGTATTAGGCAGTATGAGTTTATTTTTCAAAGTGTCTGGCTTTGGGCAATGCAATAGATGCCGTGAGTTACCGTGTGTTTCTCTAGTCCCTGTGGGTTATCCGCACATAGCGGTTGGTTAAACATTGTGAGCCTAATGTGGTGTGTCATTGCCTAGGCAATGATAACTGAGACTGGTTTGTCGCTGTGTATGGGGTGTTATGTAAAGATGGCATATCATTAATCATGCGGTGGTAATTGAGAGTGGTATAGTCTTATTCGTGTATTGCTAAACGAAGATGGCATAACAATAATCATGCATTGCTAAGTGGAAGATGTCATTCATTGTTTACACAGTGCCAACTAAAGTAGGCATATCGTTGTACATGCATTGCTAACTGAGTTGGCATATCAATAATCATGCATTGCTACCTAACATTGGCATATCAATTGTCATGCGTCGCTAACTGAAAAGGTAGATCGTTATTCACATAGCACTAACTGGAACAGCCTATTATTGTCCGTACAGTGCTAATTAAGAATGATACATTCGAACAGAGTTAATGTAAAGTGGCATGTCATTATTAATATATGACCTGTACCATGAGGCCCTCAGATCGATGCGACTCCCAGTTTTCGTTTACACACTTCCAGACAGATATATATATATATATATATATATATATTTTTTTTTTTTTTTGGGGGGGGGAGATAAACCTTATTCTTGAGATAGTTTGTAGCTGAGGCGAAGTCCACATTTGGTGGGTACGGAGGAGGTAGAGGGCGTGTCCATTTCGGCTAGAGTTGTCCCAGTTCGTCCGTGGGACTGAGCATCCTGGGTGTTCCTTGGAGGTTCAAGTTTCCGTCAATTGTGGAGGGGGGGGAGAAAGGTAGAGGTCTGAGGAAGGGGGGGGAGAGGTAGAACATAGTATAATTCCTGGTTATGGACCGGTTGGATCTTCCCGAGGTCCTCTGCGTCTATGAAGTGGTGACTGGAACCGCTGGTCTTGTCTTCTTTTCTTCGCCAGTGTGAGCCATTGCTACCTTTGAGGGGGGCCCAGTGTTTCGTGGTTTGAAGAGGGCGTGTTCCAGTCCAGAACTTGAGTATCTGGGAGGTCTAGGGCTTGTAGGAAAGGCGGAATATCTAACGGAGTAGAGATTATTAAATTGTTGCCTTTGTGGGATACTATTAGGGTGAATGGGTAGCCCCAGCGGTATTTGCTGTTTCTCTGTCTTAGGAGGTCGGTGATCGGCTTGAGGGCTCTGCGTGCCTGAAGGGTGTGCCAGGACAGGTCCGGATAAATTTGGATAGGGTTATTGTGAAACAGGAGGGGTTGGGTAGTATCTCTGAGTGCTTTAAGTATGCTTTCTTTGATGGGGAAGTGGTGGATTCGGCATATTACATCCCTTGTGACTTCAAGGGTTGAGTTTCTGGGCCTTAAGGAGCGGTGTGCTCGATCAAGCCTGATTTGTGTGTCATTAGGGGTACCCAGGACTAGATTGAATAGCTCCGCAAGTAACAGTGAGAGGTTTTCTCCCTGGGATTCCGGCATACCTCTTATTCGTAGGTTGTTTCTACGGCTGCGGTTATCCAGGTCATCAATGTGCCGTTGTGTGGCCGCATAGTGAAGTAGATGGGAGTCCAACACTGAGGTTAGGTTGGTGAGTTGCGCCTGCATGACTTCCTTCTCTTCCTCTAGGTCCGTCATTCGGAGGTTGAGCTGTTGGACGTTGGAGCCCATCGCCTCCATCTTGGATATGAACGTCGCCTCCAGTTTACTCATCATCGTCTGGAGGTCGTGTTTGGACGGTAAGTTTTTCAGGATTGCTCTGATGTCTGCGTCCATACTGGTGTCTAAGGCATTGTGTGAGCAGTCCGATGTAGCTGGGCTGTCAGGCCGCAAGGTGTGAGTCACCTCTGTGTCGCCCATTTTGTAGGCCGCGGGTTCAAACTCCATTTCCTGGTCTGAATTTTCCTTAAAGTATTTGTTGAGGGAGCCTGTTTTGGTCACAGAAGTTTTCCCTCCTTGTCCTTGAGACCCTTGGAGCTTCTTAGGGTTGCCCATGATGTGCTATTTTCTCCAATTGCAGTGGATTAGGTCCTGGATCACTGGGAGCGATTTCAATGTGCGTAGACCACGCCCCCGTGTTCCCCTTTTCTATTATGGAAAAGGAAGCTCCCATACAGCGATCAACTGGGAAATCAGGTGGGTGATTTTGTTGTCCTTCTGTTTTGGCATGCCCCTGACATGATATCTAATAAAATGTTGAAGATTGGACAGCAGACACGTCCCTGGGATAATGTGGACTGGGATATGTCTGTCCCTGTCCCCTAGTGAGTGGCACTGGGCTCAACATCCCCCCTACTCTGCCTAAGGGTGGTAGCAGTGGAGTAGATACCGATGGTGGTAGCTGGTTGCCCAGAATCAGCTACAGCACATGCTGCCTGCACTAGTGTTTCTCTGTTTGCTTCTCCTCTCTGTAATACAAACATTTCATTTATTTGCAGTTGTTGGTTCATACAGACAATAGTGAGATGACCCGTCACTTTCCCATTACTCACTTCCTTATAGCCCAATTTATACTTTGCAATTCACACTTCTGGGAAGCTGTTAAAGTAATGTCAAATATTGCTTTATTGTCTTAACCCATGTGATGGGTTTAAATCTTTGAAAGCTGTTGCTACACTAGCCTCTACACTAGCAATTGGTTGACTAATGCTAATGGAAAGGGGAGTTGTGGTGTTAATAATAATCTCACAGGTGAGCTACTTCTTGCCCTGGTAGGAGATGATGCTCCAACTGTTTCTATTGATTGATGTGATTTTACTGCAGATAGAGATGAACATAGACAAAGTGATGAGTGCATAGTGGGTGCAGAAAACAGTGGGCTGTTGCCTCTCATCTCCAGACTTTCCTCTTGCAATTCCTCATAGTCAATTTTCTCATTGGACAGACTTAAAAAATGCCTGTAGTGGTGGGGAAAAGAGTCATAGCATCATCACCAGGTTATTTGTAAGAAATGTTGACACTCTTACAAGGGAATGTGGACAAATAAAACACACAGACAAGTGTATGTAAAAATAACATATATATTGATATTGGTTTTAAAATAAGGCCACCATTACAGTTTTGTCATAAGTATTAACATAAAAACATTGTGTTACTACCTAGGCCCTGAACAAAATCGTATACAATAAAATTAGATTATCATTATTTATGCTTATGTATATATGGCTTGGCTCCATCTGTCCTCCATGCTGCCTCCACTCACATGGTAAGATGAAAAGAAACAGATTGTTAAGTATTTTATGCATTTATCTTTTATTATTTTTGTTGATAAAAAAATGTAATTAAAAATAATAATAATTTAATTTTACCATTCAATATATTTAATTTTCTATGGTCCCGCTTTTTATTTTATTTTATCCTTGATTATTTTATAATTTTTAAAAAATACCTGCTCACAGCACTGCATTTTATTTACTTACACATCCCAGGTGGGAATTGTACCAACCATGCTGATTCCAACGAGAATGTATATGCTCCTTTAAATGTGAGTACAATTTACTTTTACTTACAAATTGTATTTTCCAATACAAACAGAGAGCACTATTCTCCTTATTTCTATCTTTTACTATATACTCATTGGAAAATACGGAGGAACATTCTTTACAAGCTATATCCTTGAGCGGGGATTATACCGCTTTAAGATCTTACTAAGATCTGAATTGGAAGCCCTTTGTTTGTGAGTACATTTTATTCTCTTTTTATGTACTCACACTGCGTTTGTTGTTTTGAGTTGCACTATTGGATCCCCTTTTATGTATTCCATGTAAGATGCGTATGCTGTGAAGATAACGTTAAATGTACCAGTATCCCTACAAAGACCATGTTGTGATTCTTCACCTAATATCCTGTGACAAGGATTATATTGTCAAACAGACGGCTCCTTGTTTGTGAGTGTATTTTTATCAAAACGATTGCTTCTGCACTGGTTACAAACAATATCGCACTATTGTTCGTTCTGTTATTTATTGTCGTTTTATTTCTTGGAACCTTTATCGGTGAAATACATTGAACTACCTACTACAACTACCACCATTATCAAGGACTTTCATATTGTTTTATGAGGACATTCTTTGTAATTATAGATTCCAGTTATTACTACTTGCATACGACTGTATTCCTTAGCTACTGTCTAGTTATTTGGCGCAACCTGTTTTCTTCCTTTCACTATTTGTCTTTGGATTGTTAGGGTATCCAAGTACCAGAGTTTGCTGCATAGGCCCTGAACACAATCTTATACAATAAAATAAGATTTTCATTATTTATGCTTACGTATATATGGCTTGGCTCCATCTGTCCTCCATGCTGCCTCCACTCACATGGTCAGATAAAAAGAAAAAGAGCAGCAGTTCCTTCTAGTGGCTGACAACCTTAGAACTACCCCCAGAACTGTTCTGTCTTTATACAAGTTTTACCATTTGATCTCTTCCTCACAGCTATAATAGTACATTATGTAAGACGTGACCAGTAGCTGTGGTGTAACTATCACCGTCGCAAGGATCACAGCTGCGACTGGGCTCATCACTCCAGAGGACCCAGCTATGTGGTGGGTGGTGGGTTTGAATCTTTGAAAGCTGTCTGCACCAGTCCAGGGAGCAGTTGCAGGGTGACTGGCAGGAGGGAATCGCACAGCACAGTGCTCTTCTGTTGCCGGTCACTGCTGGTTACTGACCATGCTTGAGCGAACCACCGTGGTCGAGTGAACCACCGATATTGAGCAAACTACCATGGTCAATCAAACCTCCCCAATGTGTATCTCCCACCCACTAGCCCCTCTCTGTGTCTCTCAGTGCGAACTTCCTGTTAGACCTTGGTTCGCTCAATCATATAGAAGGGCTGGGGGGTGAGAGAGACACATGGATGGGCTGGGTGGGATGAGACCCTTGAAGGGTCTTGTGTGGGATGAGAAACATTGAGAGGGTGGGGGAATGAGACATATGGATGGACTGGAGTGATAAGACACATGGAGGGACTGGAGTGATGAGACACATTGAGGGGGTGAGAGGGAATGAGACACATGGAGGGACTGGTATGCGATGAGACACATGGAGGGGCTGGAGGGGGGCAATGAGACACATGGAGGAACTGGGGGTAATGAGACAAATGAGGGGGCTCCAGAGCAATTTTTGCACGAGGCCCGGTGGTTTCAAGTTATACCTCTGTTGGGTAGGTTATCTATTCCTCAGCTTTAGAGACAGAATGACTTGGGAAAATAAATAATTTAATTGTTACACCTAGGTGTTAATTACTCTAACATTCTGATCTCCTGATAACACACCCCTTGTACACCTCTCCCTATTATATATTTTATAGTAAAGGCCCAAAGATCAATACTCAATCATAGAGATGTACAATTTTTCTTACATACTCACCACCATCAAGACCATCAAGACCAGACACTGTGGACACTACTTGGGTACTCTGCTCTACTTCTTCAGTACAGAGTGGCACTGATAGCACAAAGTCTCAGCTGGGCCCTCCCTTCTAGGGGGTAACACATTCAATGGCAACAAGTTCATTGGTGTCCCTGAACTCTTGATACGAGCACTATAATATACAGAAGGTGTAACGCTTAAGCTAGCTGTGGTAGAAGGTCCTGATGTGCCAGTGAATTGGGTATTGGGTATTGTGCCATGTAAATTCAAATTGCCTCCTGGGTGGTGATTTAGACATAATGAACATGCTGTTAATACCACTATCCTGAGGCTAAATATTACTAACAGTGGTGGTGGTGGTGACAGTAGTAAAAACAAAGAGAACGTTACCTGCACTCTGGCCTAAATCCCCATGTACATTTAAACAAAATGGAGGCTCTTTATTCCAATGGCCACAGTAGTGCTGAAGGCAGAAATGGAAGAAGTGTCAGTAGACTCATTGCAGAAAGAAATGTTTAGATTCTCAGAGGCCATGGTGCTACTGCTGATGGTGGAGTTGAGAGACTGACCCTTTGCCCTACCTTTTCTTCTTTAGATTAGGACACAATATCAATGATGGGTTTGTTTTATTCATTACTCGGAATTAGGAATATATATTTGGGTAGAGTGTAAAATAACAATTTTTATTCAGCAAAATTTGTTGTTTGTGTTGCAAAATGTGTTGGTGCTTGATTTATCTACTAATGTGATGTTTTTGTGTTTAATGTTATGAAACTCAAACACTTGTACAACACAGACTGGAATGAACACATTTAGAAAATAAATAAAATGGGATTTTCTTTTTCCAAATACTTAACATAAAAAACTTCTTAAACTGTAAATTGGCTATTCTAAGTTGGTGTTAATTAAAGGAACACCTTTAGGGTCAGGAATACAAACAAGTAATCTTTTAACAACTGAATATTGGTAATCTAGTCTCACACTAGGATCAAGACATAATGGCAATCTCCTGTATTCCACTTAAACATATTTCAACTGTCCCTTGCATTAGCTAGCTAGATACAGCAGCAAGCTAAACCTACATACTTATTCACAAAACTTAGGAGTATAAGTGAATTACACATACATTTCAAATTTAAGGTCAAAATAGCTGACTGGGAAAAAATCTCTAAGGCAACTCTTTCAGTTTGGCTACTCTGGCCACCAACGTGTTCCTGACCCTATAGTGTTAAAACCACCATCTATCCCCCCCATCAATTCCCCCATGGGCCCCTCATGCCTCCATAAATATAGCAAAATCTTATTGTATTCAAGCCTGAAGCTGTAACTCTGCATGCTGTTTGCCTCAGAAAAACAAGCAGTCTGCTGACATCATCAGAAGTGGTAGCCTGATCCAATCACAGTGATTCCCCATAGGATTGGCTGAGACTGACAAAGAGGCAGATCGGGGCAGAGCCAGCATGATTCAAACACAGCCCTGGCCAATCAGCATCTCTTCATATAGTTGAATTGAATCAATGAATCTCTATGAGGAAAGTTCAGTGTCTGTATGCAGAGGGAGGAGACGCTGAATGTTTGGATGCATTTTAGGCAGCCATGACCCAGGAAGGATCTCTAACAGCCATCTAAGGAGTGGCCAGTGAAGTTATCACTAGGCTTTAATGTAAATACTGCATTTTCTCTGAAAAGACAGTGTTTACAGCAAAAAGCCTGAAGGTAATAACTCTACTTACCAGAACAAATTCAATAAGCTGTAGTTGTTCTGGTGACTATAGTGTCCCTTTAAATGCTCTCTAACACACACACAAAAAGTATTTTTTTTTCTCCAAACTGTTTAAAAAAATATATACTTTTAACAACTATATATCACACTAGGATCAGTGACAAAATGGCAATTTCCTCTGTCCTACTCAACGTTGTTTCAAGTGCCCATGGCAGTAGCTCACTAGCTTGATATAGATGCAAGGTAAACTGAGTATAAGGCACAACAAGGGTAAAACACATTGTATTGCCACTGGTCTGTCTCCCTCAGTAGCTGCAATCAAAGTGTCTGGGAAAAATCTTGCTTGGAAGTATAGGTTGTGATACTGCTAATCCTTCTTGCCACGATACCTTGTGTGCTGGCTCCTCAGGGACACCCTCATGGTGATCAGCAGGCAGCCTCTCTCCACCCTTAGGCCTCTCTGGACTCCTCCAGCAGTAAGGATGCTGGGTGCTGTGACTCTGTACCTTTTTATGACATGGCACGGGAGCTTATTTCATCATGCAAATTACATCATATTACTTTATTTGCAGTGGCCCCTCACATGTTGGGGACGTGGCTACATACATAATGAGTCATATATAATGAGCCACACCATAAATCCAGACTCCCCGTGTCTATTTTTTCTTTTGGCTAATTTGCAGACAGGTAGTTATTTTTTGTCTTCTCAGCAGCTTGCATGTTGTCAATGTAGAATTCATTATGTGCATGACCCCACACCTAATGCAATCCTGTACTGCCCTATTGTGGAAGAAACAGCATGGGCATGACCTTGTGCCCTGGGCATGTTGATAGGTTATATAAATATTTGGATCAGCCCTGATGTTTTGTGTTTAACACTTTACACATAGAGTTTAAGAGATGATTTTTATTATCTGACATAAAACAGCACTAATCCACAGGAAATGTATAAAAAAAAAATGTAACAATAAATATTATTTGATATGTACAGGTGGTCTCAGAGTGGTTTCTTACTCGTTGTCCTCCTTTTATATTTGTTTGCTCATATTTAAAGATTATCTCCTTAACAGTAGATCTCCTGTGTTGTATTTAGTACTACCAAACTGTTCAAGTGTTCTTAACTAGAGATTTAAATTCGTTATTTACCAATAGTTATGAATCACATTGCAACAGTGAGTGTCGGCTGGTATTTCAAGCTCTCAGCGGTCTCTGGTAGGAAAGTGTTAATAACCTCCCAGCTCAGCACTTACAATTACTGACACTCTAGCTAGAAAAAAATGACAGAGAACAGACTGCAAACAGGCCCTACATAAAGGAAAGTGCATTATTTCTTCAAATTGCTGTAATTTCCGGCAAACACAGCTAGACCCTGTAACTTCAAAGAAAGAAACAAAACGGCAAGCAACAAGATGGCACTAAACAGCTGAGACATAATGAAGGCGAAACGGCTCCTAACGCTTCTTAATTGCCTGGCAGATCAAACATCGGCGGCAGAGCTGAAATGGACACCTTACTTCGCGATGCAATGTAAGGGGAGAAAGCAAGCAAAATGTGGAGGATTCATGGCAAAAAAATTGTCATGCTTTGGAAACTTGTATATTTTCTAAGAGCTTTTGAAAGCTTTAAATGCATTTAAACATATATATTTTTTCGAGATATGGATATATAACCCATGCACATTATATACATGTATATAGAGAGAAAGAGACAGAAAGGCGCTTTAGGGGATAATAATTATGGGAGTTACACTACATCCTGCAACTACTATATTTGTGGCTGCAATTCTTAATTCAGCTCTTCTCCCTTTAATGATATGTTAGGAAAGAGAATTGCACTGTCTGTCCCTAGCCCCCGTCCTAGCGTATCGGTTTCTGCAATGGAACTGAATTACTAGCATCAGCTACTGCCTCGGAGTGTAAATTCTCCAAACCTAGGGCAGATCAGGACAAATATGCCCCACAACTGCCTTGAAATGTGAGATTAATGGTCTTTTTGACACATTGTATATTACTATTTCTAATACGTAGTGTAATACAGCCCACTGCATCGCATGGGATTCAAAAACATGATCTGTCTGTTGAAATAATAGGAGAGATCATGTTTATATATGTGCTCACAGCTTGGAGTGTTGTAGTGGATATATGATTTCATGCTGAGGTCTTACAGAATCCAGAAACATTTTTGTTTTAATTTTAATATGTTAACTCTTTACAGTGACATATTGTTGCTGATTGCATCTGTAATTAAGAGGCTGATGCTAGTCACTTTTCCAGTGTTGTGCAAAGTCTTCATGTATTCTGGAAGAAAGAGATCCAGTGGTTTAGTTACTGGCTCAGTTACTCTTTGGAGCCAGCCTGCAAAATGTGGTAGTAAATAACCTGAATATTTAAACTAGACTTCCAAGTGTAATTGATTTTAGCAGCAACACAGCTCACAATACCACTTCGTACCTAAATGTGAATTAGAAGTACTGAAAATTTACTAAATGGCAGAACTGGTTTAGCAGTTCCCTGCAAAGTTACTGGTAATTATGGGAGAATGTTTCAAGAACAAAAGGAAAGTTAAGGTGGGGTTAAGTGCTGGCATAGGAGGTGGCATTAATTGAGTAAAGCCTGGCTTATCTGCTCCTTTCGTACGTACACATGTGATGATTCTATGAAGACGAATGGCTCTTAAGTATAGAAAAATCCAAGAGAGGACTATGTTTTTTATAAAGTGTACTCTGTTACAAATCCAGCATGTTTATAACGTTTAATGAGAATTATCTATTATGAAATATGTTTCTGTAGCAAGCCCTGAATCATGAAATATTTTGTCATGGAGAGACAGGTGAAAACAACACTTATTGCCCTAAAGTGGCGTCTCCAGCATTCATATTTAGGGGGGGCACATGGGGGGCCAGGGACAAAAGTAGGGGGGCAATTACAAAATGTGTGTGTGTATGCGTATGTATGTGTAATATATATATATACAGGGCCGGACTGGGGAAAAAATTCGGCCCGGGCATTTTTTATTCACAGCGGCCCACTGAAAAAGGGTCAGAGCCAGATAGGGTGTGTTTTGTCATCCCCAATGACAAGCACGCCCTATCTCAAAGTGAGCATGTTGGTTCAATGCTCTTCCAGGGCATGAGAAAAGGGCCCTGTATTTGTTCTGCACAGCGCAAGCGAATTTAATAACATGCTTGCGTTATGTTTGCTACAAACTTGTCTCAGGGGTTTCCATAATTGGGATACTCACTGTATCCCATTTATGGAGACACTATGTGTTTTCTTACATGGAATCTAGTGTGTGCATATGGGATCCAGAGTGTGTATGTCAGAAATTTAGTGTATGTGTAGGTAGTGCAGCGTCTGTATGTAGAGGATCTAGTGTATGTTTGAAGGACTCAGGAGTGTGTATAGGAGATCTAGTGAGTGTGTGTGTGTGTATATAGCGTATTCAGAGTGTATATACAGATCTAGTGTTTGTCTGTAACATAATATGTTTAGGGGTGCAGTATGTGTGTGAGGGGTTCTGTAGTATATACACATATATGTTTGGAAGTATTGTGTGTGTATGAGTGGTGCAGCGTGTTTGGGGGTTGCTGTGTGTAGTGTGTGTGTGTGAAGGCTGTAGTGTGCATTTGTGAGGAGTATAGTGTGTGTGTGTGAGGTGTGCAGTGTGTGTTAGGATGCTGTGTGAGGGAGCTGTGTGTGTTAGGGTGCTGTATGTGTTAGGGTACTGTGTGTGTCAGGGTGCTGTGCAAGGGTGATGTGTGTGTGTTAGGGTGCTGTGTTAGGGTGCTGTGTGAGGGTACTGTGTGTGTGAGTGAGGGTGATGAGTGTGTTAGGATGATGTATGTGTTAGGGTGCTGTATGTGTTAGGAAGATGTGTGAGTGAGGGTGCTGTGTGTGTTAGGGTGATGTGTGTGTGTTAGGGTGCTGTGTGAGGGTGATGTGTGTGTTAGGGTGCTGTGTGAGGGTGAAGTGTGTGTTAGGGTGTTGTGTGAGGGTGATGTGTGTGTTAGGGTGCTGTGTGAGAGTGATGTGTGTGTTAGGGTGCTGTATGAGGGTGATGTGTGTGTGTTATGTTAGGTAATTCCACTGAACACTGGGTGTTAAATAAATAAGTATAGCAGATATTTCTGTTAAGTGGGATGCATTATAAATAGTAAAAAAGTATTGGTGAAAGTTTGTTATTGCTGGCTGTATATTTAGTTCTAAAATTGGCATTAGGTTTGGAAAGGGGCAGGATGGGGGCTTCCTATGCTATAGGGATCAGAATCAAAACACAGGAATAATTCACAATAATTACACAATAATTAACACTTGTCTGTGTCCCAGGTAGGGGCAAAGTGACAAACAGAATTCCTTATTAAATATCATAATCATCATTATTGTTACTGTAAAAGGCCTACAGAATTTGTCAGGCGTCCCTATCTGCCTGTGGCTTTTAGTGGTCCCACTTTCCACTATAGTCTTGAAGAAATTTTTTTTTTATAATAAAAAAAATACATTATACCCCCCCCTTCCCCTTCCCCCTTTCTTACCTGTAGCCTGGAAAGGTGGGGATCCTGCTGCTGACATCCATCCCTGGTGGTCCTCGTGGTAAGTGAACTCTAGCCTGTGAGGCTAGAGTTCACTCTCGCGAGACCCGGACCGTTGCCATGGCAATCACAGCTTGGTTTGCACTGAAGTCCCACTGGAAATCTTGTTTGGATTTGGCAGCCTTGAGTGCAATGCAAAGGAACCTCAAATGCCATGCATAGGACATGCCGATCCCTGCACTATGGACTTGTTCAACTTTTATGTACTATTACTAGGATAAGTGCTGCAATACTTTCATATACAAAAGGACAAAGAAATATAATACATTTCAGCATTATTTCCATTTTATTTAATTGATTTAATTCAATTTCCAACCGATCATTATCTGCTTGTTAACACAGATCACTGTTTTCACGGTTTTCCTTTAGTGAGTAAGCCCTGCTGTGCTACAACCTACTCAACAAGATTGTCCTCCGTTAGGACACTGAACAAGTGAACAAATGTTGCATTTGCCATAAGATAAATAATGGATCAAGCAAGAAAATGTTGACCAATAGCCATCAAGAATTTGCAATAGAAAACAACTACCATTATGGCAACACTGGGAGACATTTGAAGGAAATAATCATTATCAATCTATTAAAAAAGTGTTATATGCCACTGCGGAGACAGTGTTTGCAAAAATAAATACAAGTGAAGATACTTGAAGTGAAACAGAAAAGTGGGAACCACCTCCAATAAGCGTACAAAATTAAAATACAATCTGGAGAATAGAAACCAGAGCTGAAATATTCTATATAAGAATAATGGTGAATCTAAAATAATAGAAAATACAGCGTAACACAGTATAATAATAGTGGGAAATGTGGTGCTAGTAGCAAACTCACAAACAGAAGTCGAAATCAGACCTCTCACCCCCCTGGGGTATATATAATAATGTAGACTTGATAGTAGATTCAGATAATATAGATGTCTTCAAAGGAATGGATAAAAAGAACCATACATGGTGAAGTATGTAAGAAAAATACAAAATATATTTATTTGATTGCACTTACAGACAGAAAGATGTAAACAGGCATATCTCCACTTCAAGTGGAACAAAATCGCAGCGTGGTGGAACTCTACCAGAAAAAATTCCAACTCTGGCCGCAGGCAAATAAAAGTACATATAATATTAAAAAAATAATAAAACAAATAAAGAGTCCGATATCCAACGTGTTTCATCCGAATAATGTAGGGGACTTCTTCAAGGATATAAGATACTTGAAGTGCCTGGATCCTCTTTCTACCACTGCGGAGACAGTGACACCTGTGCAGCCTGTTCCATCTCTATAGTCAATAGACACTGTCAAAAATCTAAATTAAATTACAAACTATTGGGGTTATTTAATAAAGAGTTGACAGCATAGCTGACTAAGAGACTTTTTACAGTTGGCTATTTTGACCTCCCATTTGAAATTCACTTTCACTTCTCACATTACTGAATAACCCTGATTGAGTACTATGGTATTTTATTTGTGCATGTTTTTCTAAAAAAAATTCCAATCACAATGTACTGAATAGTTTATTGAGGAAAATATGATTTGTTTATTTTTATGCACCAGTTATAGCAATTGCATACCTAGCAGTGAAAGACTGGGTTTAATATTAAATTGCTAAAATGGATTCTATGAAGAGGAATCCGCTGGACCGCCAGGGAATAAATATTATATATCTTTACATTTACTGCAGAAAAGGTAAGAGGGAGAGGGGCTCAACTAAAAAAAAAAAAAAAGTCTGCATATTCTACAGAATATACAGTCTCCCCATAGGATCTATCCTCAACTCATCCTGACATAAATAGTCACCCACAAGCAACCTTGTTACACTCACCCACCACACAGTTATCCAGCCATAGGCATCCCACACACAGTCACTTTGTCACTCACTCACCCACACATAGTCACCTTGTCACTCCCCATCACACTGACCCCTCCACAGTCAGCCCATCACATTCACCACCGCCACCCTGTCATTCATGCTGTAACATTCATTCCCCCCACACTTACACCACACACATAAACACCATGTCACTCGATCTGTCACACTTACCCCACAAACACACTGTCATCCTGTCACTCACCCTGACACACTCAAACCCAAACTCAACATGTCTCACAGTTACCCTCATACACACACAGTTACCTTTCAAACATATACACCCACCCACATAATTTACCCTTATGTCACTGAGATTATTTTTTTTTTACTATTTACAAAAGGTGTTCGTTTTTACAATCTTTATAGATTGTTTTTATTTTTGTATTTTTTTGTCAAATGCAATTAAGAAAAACATATGTGGCAAGCTGTAGCAACAGCAGCTTCAACAACTGTATAAAACAGTGATTAAATGCACATGACGTAAGAAGATAATGAGTGATCTAACCAACAAGGGTCACAAAAAGTACAGAAGCTTTTAGTGTCAATAGCAAGGGTACATGTTTGTGACTTATCAACAAGGCAGAAGGCAGTAGTAAATTATTTGATTAGCAATCATTTCTGTATAGTTTAACCCCTTAACGCTGTTACGACGTACCATGCTGTCACGCATTAAATGGGCTTTAAAGCCGTTGCGACGGCATGGTACGCCGTAACGGCTTAAGCCCCCAAGAAGAGAGGTGTACTTACCTCCGCCGCGATCCTCTTCTGGGGTGCTGCCTGAGAGCCCAGGCAGCCCCCTTCCGGCAAATGAGGCCCCCGGGGGCCATGTGATCGCTCTCAAAGAGCGATCACATGGCCCCCTATAGCTGGCTATGGATCTGCCAGCAGGGGGACTGTTTGAAATATCAGACAGTCCCCCTGCTGGTAGGAGGTGTAAAAAAAATAAAATAAACATGTTTAAAAATAAATTAAATATATTTATATATATATATATATATAATATGTATATATATTATATATATAATATATATACATATTATATATATGTAATGTCATACAAAGTGTATTTTAATATTAATATAAGTACATATATTAATATTAAAATACACTTAGAATGACGTTACATATATAATATGTATATATATTATATATATAATAGATGTACATATATATATTATATATAAATACGTATAATTAAAATAATAAATAAATAAAATAATAAAATAAATAAATAAAATATTGAAACAAAATGTAATATAAATTATATATGCATATGTAATTTCATTCTAACTGTATTTTGTTATTAATATATATATATATATATATATATATATATATATATCGGTAACAAAATACACTTAGAATGACATTCTATATATATATCTATCTATATATAAAATACAAATAACCGCAAATATATATATATAGATAAATACATATAATTACACAAAAGATTACATTAGTATACACGTCGAATTTAAATACCTATAAATGCATATATATTAAAATTCTACGTGTATATTTAAATAATCTTTTAACGTAATTATGTGATTTGATTAATTAAAATTTGATTGACATGCCTGACAACACAGGGAGAAAGTGCAGAGAATTTAATTCGCAAGCACTATATTTGACCCTGTAACTCTCCAAGACACCATAAAACCTGTACATAGGGGGTACTGTTTTACTCGGGAGACTTCGCTGAACTCAAATACTAGTGTTTCAAACTGGTAAATTGTATTACAACGATGATATTTTAAGTAAAAGTGACGTTTTTCAAATTTTTTACAAGCGAACAGCACTTTTATGGTCTATATTATTGTTGTAATATGTTTTACTGTTTTAAAACACTAATATTTGTGTTTAGTGAAGTCTCCCGAGAATAACAGTACCCCCCATGTACAGGTTTTATGGTGTTTTAGAAAGTTAGAGAGTCACATATAAGGCTTGCATTTCATTTTTTTCACATTTAAATTTGCCAGATTGGTTATGTTGCCTTTGAGAGCGTATGGTAGCCCAGGAATGAGAATTACCCCCATGATGGTATACCATTTGCAAAAGTAGACAACCCGAGGTATTGCAAGTGGGGTATGTCCAGTCTTTCTTAGTAGCCACTTAGTCACAAACACTGGCCAAATATTAGTTTTTTGCTTTTTTCACACAAAAATAAATATGAACGCTAACTTTGGCCAGTGTTTGTGACTAAGTGGCTACTAAAAAAGACTAAACATACCCCACTTTCAATACCTTGGCTTGTCTACTTTTTCAAATGCTATGCCATTATGGGGGTAATGCTCATTCCTGGGCTACCACACAGTCTCAAAGGTAACATTACTAATCTAATCTAAAATTTCAATTTGAAAATGGAATGTTCTATATTTGACCCTGTAACTTTCCAAAACAACATAAAACCTGTTAATGGGGGGTACTGTTGTACTCGTGAGACATCGCTGATTACAAATATGTGCATTTTTTTTGCAGTAAAACGTAACAGTATTATGACATTCACAGCTAAAATGTCAGACGGAAATGCAAATTTAAAAAAAATCTTATTTTCTCACAATTTTTTAATTGTATTCATAATAAATGATGTTCCATATATGAATAGTTAATCATAGATTAAAGCCCTGTTTCTCCTGAACAAAATGATATATAATAAGTGTGGGTGCATATCATTTGAAAGAGGGGAACTACGGGTGAACAGACAAATAGCGCAAATTCCAGTTTTTGTTTACGTTTTGTTTTGATCAGAACGTGCACTATTGACTCCGTCCTGAAGGGGTTAAACATTGAATGAGGCATAGAGCATCATTGGGAACATTGTAAATAAATAAAACCGTGCATAAATGAAGTGTCGTTACAAAAGTGTTTTTTTTTTTAAATTCTCAATCCACTTTCAAATGCCGGATGCATTCAGTTTACCTTTGGCCGTCATGCAGCCGTTGACAAATCTTCAATTCCTGTGCATTATTACAGATTTTCCGAAAAGCTTCTGATCTGATTTAACAGAATCGGTCGGTCCTGACTTCATATGCCTTTAGTAAAACTGCGAATTGCCAATGCAATTTATCAACGGCCACATAGATGTATGTTCCAAAATTATCACTGATAATTTAAAAAAAACATTTGCAAATAGTAAAAAAAATAAAAACTCAGCGGCACAAGGATGAATTATGTGGCACCTGCCCATGATTTGATAGCCAGCCACCACATTAAAAAAGTAAAAAAAAAATAAGTAAATAAAAATCATATGGAGGTCAATAAGACCCCTTATATTATAATAATTTGGTAATTTTCACTGGCTTGTGTCCTTTTTAACAATAGTCAGTGTTTAGTGAATAAACCTGCTAGTGAATTGCAACAGAAAGTATGCACAACGTGGAGGTGGATGCAGTACACTAGCTCAAAAACACCTGTAAAGTGGTATCCCCTACACCACTTCAAAACATAGAATCATACATACATATAACAAGTGGAGCTTTTAAATATCGGCAGGCGTTCTGTAAAATAGAATACATACAGAAAATAGTGCAATATGCCTATAACACACTATATAGGAATAAGTTGAAAGATTTGTCAAACTCACAAGTCTGGAGTCATACCCTCATATGACCCTTATAAGTTGATAGTCCAACTTTAACTTGGGACTATTGAGTCTACCCAGTATTACCTGGGATAAGTATTTTTTATTATTTATACCATGTTTTTATCTTTCATTGGAATAAATTGTTTTTTTAAGAATCCTGATACACTGGGCATTAATTCTTATTTGAAAGCCAGTCAGAAAGGTACAAAAGGAACCACCCAACATCCAGCACGCTGTCAAAGAAGGGTCTGGACAACCCCCAAATGGTCCAGAGGCTTATACCACCAGAGTCATATGAGGGTATGACTCCAGACTTGTGAGTTTGACAAATCTTTCAACCTATTCCTATATAGTGTGTTATAGGCATATTGCACTATTTTCTGTATGTATTCTATTTCACAGAACGCCTGCCGATATTTAAAAGCTGCACTTGTTATATGTATGTATGCTGCCAGTGAATTGACCTGTACACGTTTGCATTTGTTTGCCAAACAAGATGATACTGGAAGGGAATTATTGTGGTTTGTTTTTGTTGCTTTTTAAATTGCATTTATTCTGAAGAGCATGTTTTCTTTAAACCTTCATACAAATCTTTATTTTATTTATTTTTGTAACCAGTATTATATCTCATGTTTGGTCAGGAGTACTAATAATGCATTATAATTTCCTTTTTCTACTCTTTTGAGAATGGTGTTATAATTTGGATTTTTAACTTCATCTGTCAACGTAATAAGCTTTTAATTCCCTAATTTTATTGGAACAGTGAAGACAAGGTATATTTGGGGTGACAGTGGCAAGCTGTCTCATTTTTGCAAGCTAGAAATTCCTCCTTTGTTTTGTTGATTTCAATCACACAGCAATGTAGCAGACCAAAGCTGTTTGACATTCGGTAAATAAAGAGGCTTTCATTTCAAAAAGCTTTTTCTCAGCTCCCCTTTGGAGTGAATAATTTACATGTGTACGCTTTTTTCTTCATTGAAAGCTCTGTGTGACTTCAGATTTCCCTGAGATTTAACTGAAAGCCGAGAAGTTAGAAAATACAAGGGAGGGCTAAGCTAGATGCTTTGATTACACTAAACTACTTTCTCTGCATTATTTTAAAGAAAGGAAACAAAATCTCCACATGTGCTGGATCATTTGAATCAACCTTCCTCAGGGTCAGTTTATAAAAGTCAACAGCTCTATTATATCCAGAAACACTTTTCTTTCTTTGTCGGTAAAATGACAAACAAGCATGCAGCTAAAAGAAGGATCCAAATTTTTTAGAGCTTCAGTATATGACCTGAAAACTGTTAGATCACTAGGTACATAGCTGCTGGAGAAGTGTAATCAATATTATTTAATGTGTTATTATTTTAGATTTGTCACTCAATACCAGTAGAAAAAAAAAAAGAAAACAAAGGAACAAAAAAAAAAAAAAATACTACTAGAGTAATCTAGTAATGCCGTAGATGTAGATTACAATAATATCCCTACTTACCCAACAATGGAAATACCTCCGATAAGTTTCAACTGTCTTTGTGAAACATTGCAGAGGAAATAATTCCCCTTTCCTTGTATGCTCCCATCATAAAAAAACACTTTTGTCATTTTAAATCTCTAGAATGAGGACATATATGGCACTCCAGTCCATTTTCCATACAGTACAATTGACCTTTGTATGTTAAGCTTGATTTTTGCATTCTAGCTGCCAAGAAGAAAAATAGATGGAGGAACTGCTCTGAGCACACTGAATACTCTACAACTCAAGCCATAACTAGCTAATGGTCAACTGCCCATTTGGTTGTGATGGCCAAGGGCAGAGGCTGGCAGGATCTCCCCTACTGGCTCATGCAGTGCATCTCCTTCTCTAAGAGATAGCTCTGTCCTTTCATGGGCCAGAGGGGAGATTAGGTTACCAGGGGAAATGGAGGCACGAAGCCTCTGGGCTGCATGGTAACCCATGGCAATGTTTTAAAACACAGTTTTCTGCAAAAGGGAGAGACATGGCTAGACCAGATAACTAGCCCACTGGACCACCTGGGATCAGTATTCACCCTGCAAGGTAATGAGAGGAAGTGGATAATAAATCTGTGTGTTTGTTTTAAATAATTAAACTAGTAAATTAGTTATTTAAGTCCCTTTCCTACCCTTTATATCCACACTATGTGCCCTGTAACTGCACACACTCTGATTGACAGCTACTAGAGGCAGTCTTAGTCCTGCAATGTAACTATTGCAGTTTCTTAGAATTATACACCCAGACCACTTCAATGAGATGACGTGGTCTGGGCACCTATAGTGTCTATTTAAGTCACACAAAACATGTTGATGGAGAATTGTAACTGGATATAGAACTAGTGTATGATATAGAATCATCTACATTGTTTTACTATATATACACAACATTTACTTTATTAGTGCTTAAATTATTCACACAACAAGTGTACTCATCATCTAAGCATTTTGCTGATTGCATAGCTGCCAAGATATCATATTTATAAATATATAAATATATCAAATATATTTAGAGTGGTCTAAGTATACACAGTTAAATACAACCACTTAATGTTAAAGGAAGACGTGCTCCTTTGCACCTAGACTGTATGGTTTGGTGACTCATTTATAACTCTATATGTTTCATAGTTGTTCAATCATGTGAATTAAAGATAGAAATATTTCAGCTTCCTATCTGCATAAAGACCTTTCTGCTGCTATTTATCTGTGTACCGCTCATTTACTGCACAGCACTGTAAAACTGTCGACAGCCTGAAGCTTCAATGCAGAGTTTCACTCCACTGCTTTCTCTTGTAGACTCCTCTTTTAAGACAGACCGTCAGTGAGTATGGACAATGCCTCACTAAATTATTTGTGGGGGGAGGTATTTAATCAATTTCATTATAATGTAAAAGTCTTAGCAATTTTACACAGCATGAGCGCTGAACATTGCTCTGTAGCTCCACGCGACTGAGTCTTTAATCAACTGAGCAATCATCAGGGAAATTAGGGAGATGAGATTTTTGGATCCAGCAATGGGGTGCCCAGAAGCTTTTAGAATTTAAAGAAAATCTCCATCCTAGTCATATATATATATATATATATATATATATATATATAAATATAATACACAAGATCCAGCGCACTCTCCTATCTACTAAACAGCAACTTCAATGTTGACAGATTTTATTAGTTTTTAAAAAAAATTATTTAAAAACACCTTATCTAGGCAAAAAATAATGAGGATTTAGTTACATTATATGATCATACATTGCATAAGCCTGCCACAACGTCAATGTACCCCATCTGTGGCAGGTCCTACTCTCACAGTCTAATGTCTGCTCTTATGAGATTAACCCACTTACTTGGGGAAAAAATTCCATCTGAGGCTCTCTGCAGTACAAGGCTAAATAGGGACCTGAGATGAGGCACCTGTGACAGGGAGGGGTGCAAAACCAAGGAGTTGGCTAGACTCCCAAATATATATATATATGGAACATGGGGGGGGTGGTTGCACTCACCTGAACATGCTTAAATGGGGTGCTGCTGGGGGCCATATTATACAATACACAAGATCCAGCGCACTCTCCTATCTACTAAACAGCAACTTCAATGTTGACAGATTTTATTAGTTTTTAAATTTTTTAAAATATAATTTTTTTTAAAAACTAATAAAATCTGTCAACATTGAAGTTGCTGTTTAGTAGATAGGAGAGTGCGCTGGATCTTGTGTATTGTATAATATGGCCCCCAGCAGCACCCCATTTAAGCATGTTCAGGTGAGTGCAACCACCCCCCCATGTTCCATATATATATATTTGGGAGTCTAGCCAACTCCTTGGTTTTGCACCCCTCCCTGTCACAGGTGCCTCATCTCAGGTCCCTATTTAGCCTTGTACTGCAGAGAGCCTCAGATGGAATTTTTTCCCCAAGTAAGTGGGTTAATCTCATAAGAGCAGACATTAGACTGTGAGAGTAGGACCTGCCAAAGATGGGGTACATTGACGTTGTGGCAGGCTTATGCAATGTATGATCATATAATGTAACTAAATCCCCATTATTTTTTGCCTAGATAAGGTGTTTTTAAATAAAAAATTTTTAAAAACTAATAAAATCTGTCAACATTGAAGTTGCTGTTTAGTAGATAGGAGAGTGCGCTGGATCTTGTGTATTGTATAATATGGCCCCCAGCAGCACCCCATTTAAGCATGTTCAGGTGAGTGTAACCACCCCCCCATGTTCCATATATATATATATATATATATATATATATATATATATATATTGAGGGAAAAAGGTATTTTAATGGTAGGTATATTTTAACAGTCAGAGACAGAATAACATAAATAAAATCCAGAAAAACGCATGTCAAAAAAGTTTTAAATTGGGCATGTCAATAAGTGAAATACGTATTTGATCCTCTTTGCAGATCGTCTCCAAGTCATTAAGGTTTCGAGGCTGACGTTTGGCAACTCGGATCTTCAGCTCCCACCACAGATTTTCTATGGGATTAAGGTCTGGACACTAGCTAGGACACTCTTAATGTGCTTCTTCTTGAGCTACTCCTTCCCTTGGCTGTGTGTTTTGGGTCATTGTCATGCTAGAATACCATCCATGGCTCATTTTCAATGCCTTGGCTGAGGGAAGGAGGTTCTTATTCAAGATTTACATGTCCCCGTCTATCATCCCTTTGATGCGGTGCAGTTTTCCTGATCCCTTAGCAAAAAAACATGCTTCCACCTTCATGTTTGACAGCGGGGATGATGTTCTTGGGGTCATAGGCAGCATTCCTCCTCCACCAAGCACGGCGAGCTGAGTTAATTCCAAAGAGCTTGGTTTTGGTCTAATCTGACCACAACACTTTCACCCAGTTCTCCTCTGAATCATTCAGATGTGCATTGGCAAACTTTAGATGGTCCTGTACATGTGCTTTCTTAAGCAGGAGGAACTTGTGGGCGCGGCAGGATTTCAGTCCTTCTCGGCGTAGTGTGTTACCAATTGTTTTCTTGGTGACTATGGTCCCAGCTACCTTAAGATCATTAACAAGATCCTCCCGTGTAGTTCTGATTCCTCACCATTCTCATGATCATTGAAACTCCACAAGGTAAGATCTTGCATGGAGCACCAGACCGAGGGAGACTGAGAGTTATTTCGTGTTTCTTCCATTTGCGAATACGCGCACCAACTGTTGTCACCTTCTTACCAAGCTGCTTGGTGATGGTCTTGTAGCCCATTCCAGCCTTGTGTAGGTCTACAATCGTGTTCCTGACATCCTTGGACAGCTCTTTGGTCTTGGCCATAGTGGAGAGTTTGGAATCTGATTGATTGCTACTGTGGACATGTGTCTTTCATACAGGTAACAAGCTAAGATTAGGAGCACTCCCGTTAAGAGAGTGCTCCTAATCTCAGCTTGTTACCTGTGTAAAAGACACCTGACAGCCAGAAATCTTAATGATTGATAGAGGATCAAATACTTATAATAAATCAGATAATATATTAAGTATGACTTTTGATGATTAACATGTATTGCTCATGTTCTTTTTCTTTTTGACAGGTTCACATGTTAGCATCTCACTTTACGAATATGCTATTTCTTTTAATTTAACATATTTTACTACACGTCAACATGTCATTATACAATACTGGCCAAGAAGCAAATCGATATTGTGACATGCACCCTGCTCCATAGATTATTAACTTCTAACTACAGATAGTGTAATATATTTTTCAATACAAGCAATCCTATCACTAGGTGTAATTGACCCATATTGCTATTGGAGGGATAGATATTGGCATTACAATTGCATCACAGAATTGATCAGGAAATTAATTATCTCAACTTACCTTGTTCTTAAGAATTTAAGTGTAGCCACCATACACAGTAGCCACCATATAGCCACCATATCACAGTAGCCACCATATAGCCGCATATTGTAAAAAGTGGGCTAACCAACACCACTTTGTTATAATTCTTAAGAATTTAAGTGACATATGCCAACTAGATGGCATCAGCCCAAAGCATCCTAACATCATCTTGTGACACTTCACGGTAGCCACCATATAGCCAAATATTGTAAAAAGTGGGTTAACCAACACCACTTCATGATACTTCATGGGGGCTACTAACCAGCCAAAAACAGCAACACGTAGGATCTTGTTGATAAATTTGAGTATAGATCCATATGGACTCATAGATTATGATCAAGGCATAGACTAATTAATAAATCAACTGTGATAATTCAACCCGTAGCTACTACTACACACTTATCTTTTCTTTAATACAGTACCATCATCATTATAACTTACCATGTGTCACCTCCTTCTTTTTGGAATGATGCTTGATATACCACATTTCTAATCTCCAATACCATTACAATCTGGGAGGTTACTAACTGCTTAGCGGATCTCCCCCATGAGCGGTCAATTAAAGGGACACTGTAGGCACCCAGACCACTTCTGCCCATTGGAGTGGTCTGGGTGCCAACTCCCATTACCCTTAACCCTGCAAGTGTAATTATTGCAGTTTTTTTATAAACTGCAATAATTACCTTGCAGGGTTAACTCCTCCTCTAGTGGCTGTCTCCTAGACAGCCACTAGAGGGCACTTCCGTGTCTATAGCACAGGACCTCCAGCGTCGCTCAATTCCCCATAGGAAAGCATTGAAAACATTTGCAATGCTTTCCTATGGAGAGCTCTAATGCGCGCGCCCACCGGCTGACCTAAGGAAGAGGAGGAGTGGTGGCGTGCAGAAACCACCGCCGAGGGACATCACTGGGGGTCTCAGGTAAGTGACTGAAGGGGTTTTCACCCCTCCAGCAACCGGGGATGGGGGGTGGGAGGGAGAGGGGACCTGCAGTGCCAGGAAAACGGATTGTTTTCCTGGCAAAGGAGTGTCCCTTTAACCAATAGCAACAATGACGGTTACATTTAAAAATCGACTCACCTCCAGAGCATTTCAAGCACTCCTGATGACCCCAACAACGGCTGCCGGGTGAAACACGCGTTGAGTGCAAACTTTGGTGTGTCTTGGTATGGGATTTTTTGAACTTATTACTGGAGTTCAGCCTAACTTAACTCCTCACCCGGGACCCTGTAATTCATCCATCCATTTTTGTTTCTCCTGTATTATTTGACTTATTATTTTTGGGGGAAGCTTCCACTGTTTTTTTTGTTTTTTTTTACTAATCTATACCGTGGGCTGCTAACATGGAGGGAACATGTGCCGGCTGCAAAATATGTAGGGATTTTCTTTAACTTCTATACAAGTGCAGGGATCAGCCGACACATGTACCTTCCCTGTTATCCCTCATGCGAACGAATAGATGTTTGTCTATAGGTTATAACTACACTTACTATTAACCTATGTTCTTTTTGGATTGGATTTTTGCATATATAACATGCCATTTATCCCTCACTAACAATATGTTGCAAAGGCTATCTAATTGAGTTCAGATTTCAGTGGCAAACTTGAGATTTTATATCCCACTGTTTAAACCTTTGGACATGCAATTTACCCCTCTCTAATACTATTTTGCAAAAGCTATCCAGTTGATATTCAGTGGCAATCTTGAGATTTTATATCCCACTGTTTAAACTTCTGGAAACTTTTTCTTTATATATATTAAAAATGTGAAGAATTAATACTTGATTATTGGGCCAGAGCCAATATCACTATGGTACATATCTTCAGATTTATATATATATATATATATATATATATATATATATATATATATTTGTGTTAAGGGCTCATGATAGTACAGAAGATACAAACACTGATAGGTGTGGGATGGTATTAAAAGTGCAAGTCGGTTGTGGTGTGCCGGAACCGACGATGAGGTAGGCCTGTAAATAAAGAGGGCCCACCAAGAAGAAATGTAAGAAAAAGGAGTTGATAAAGAGGAGTGGGTGGGAGGGTGATGCAGCGCTGACCTCGAACGGTATGGAGCCAGGTAAGGGGTGTCCCTTAAGTAGGTAGAAGGGGAGTCATACGCCCCTCCCACAATTACAGGCCAAAAGGCCTTAATACTTGTGTTAAGGGCTCATGATAGTACAGAAGATACAAACACTGATAGGTGTGGGATGGTATTAAAAGAGCAAGTCGGTTGTGGTGTGCCGGAACCGACGATGAGGTAGGCCTGTAAATAAAGAGGGCAAAAGTAGAAAATCACATTTATTACGAAACGAGCAATATACATACTTTAACCAGACATATCTTGAAAGGCATTTCTAACTTCTTGTACTGGGTTAGGTATGTATCTAGAGTATGCAGAAGACTTCCAGCGCCCTAGTGACTTGATAACATGTACTGGAATGTTTGCACTGGATGCTGTAGTGGCTGCTCCTATGCGGAAGGAGTGGCCCGAATAGTTAGTTGCTTTTAGGCCTAGTTGTGTAAGTAATGACCTGACGTGGGTCATGAAGGTGGTGGTAGTGAGTACCGAACCTTGTAGACAGAAAAGTGGTTGAGATGGTGATGCTTGTAAAACCTGGGTATATGTGTCCAGTAATGTGACGGGGCGCCACTCGTTGTGGGTAGGATAGTATCTAACCTCTACCGGAGGTGTGTGTTGATTGGTTTTGGAGTGATGCAGAGCCAATATATAGTAATCCATGTGTTTTGTTAAGTGTGAGTGAAGCAGAATGTCAGTGGACTGGGTTGTGTTGATGGCGGTAAATTCTCTTGGTCTTAAAAACCCATAAAAAGCCACATAGATGGTGGTTTTAATAACAAGGTTTGTGTTGTTGGCAAAGGGTTTTAAATCTAGTAGTTTGGATAGATCTTTGAAAATATTGACGTCTATGGGTAGCCTTTGCGCAGTACGTGGGGGTTCGGATCTCTGAATACCCCTAAGGATATTTTTGATCTGGTAGGAGGACATGAAACTCGTGTTGTTTGGTTGTAATGTTAGCATGTGATGTTGTATGCCTGTTAGATAAAACTTGATTGTGTTGTATGATAACTTGAGTTTGAGGTGGCAAAACGAAGCAAAACCCAACAAGGATGTCATAATGAAAGGTTGTGCGATATTGTGTGATGACAGAAATCTTTTGAATAGAAGGAAAGCCCTGTCATAGGTCTTCCGGGTATTGGAGGATAGCGCTAATTGGGACAATGTCCTGCTATGTTGCATTATAGTGTCTAGTCCATTACTAGCTGGTGGAAAGGTGGAGTGGTCGTGGCTGTGCGTGCAGCTGACGGAAGTATTTGTCGAAAAGCCTGTAAATTGAAACGAGACAAATAGTCAGCCGCCGTGTTGCATACACCTGGAACATGCACACAAAACAAGAAGAAATTGTGACACGCAGCCAGCCAGGTGAGTTTCCTCAAGAACCTCATAATGGTCAGTGATTTGGATCGACCTTTGTTTATGATGTGGCATGTTGCTTGGTTGTCTGAGTAGCAACGTACTGACGAACCTGCCCATAGATGCCCCCATGTCACGGCAGCTGCCACAATGGGATATATCTCAAATAGAGCTGAGGTAGTGGAAAAACTCTCCAGGTCCTGAACCTCTGGAGGCCAACTACCCCAAAGCCATTCATTCCCGTAAATTGCTGCAAAACCTGTGGTAGACGTCGCGTCTGACCAGATGGTAGGTGAGGTGTCAGACAATTTAGGGAGGAACATGCTTTTCCCATTCCAGGTGGTTAAAAAGTTTCTCCACATAAGTAGGTCTGCCGTGGCCTGGGTATCCAGGGGTAACCTGTGTGCATCATTGCTAAACAGTGGGAACATGTGTAGGAGCCGTGAGATGAAAGCCCGGCCTTGAGGTATAATGCGCATGGCAAAATTCAGTGACCCAAGTAGAGATTGCAATTCTTTGCGGTTGCAAGTACCGAGGTGTAAGTAGAGGTTGATGTTGGTAAGAATGTTCTCTATCTTGGTGCGTGGCAGGCTGTCTTGCATGTTGGCTGAGTCTAGTATGATTCCTAGGAAAGTGATGACTGTATCTGGTCCTTCAGTTTTGGTGGGGGAAACTGGGACGCCCACCTGTTTAAAAAGACTGATGGTTTCTATGAGGCTACTGGGTGGGGAAATATTCTCTTCGATCATTAAGAAATCATCCAGGTAGTGTATAACTGTAGGGCATCTGGCTACATTTAACAATAACCAGCATAGTGTTTCGGCGAATACGTCGAAAATGGCCGGACTACTTTTTGAACCAAACGTTAAGCGTGAGAAAAAGTAGTAGTTCCCGGCCCACTTAATGCCATGCAGGTGCCATAGTGTAGGGTGGATAGGCAATAATTTGAAAGCATTTGTTATGTCAGTCTTGCTGAGCCATGCTCCGACCCCTGCCTGCATGATAGCCGTAATGGCGTGGTCTATGGTGGAGTATTGAAGAGAACATTCCTCAGAGGGGATAAGGGAGTTCAGACTAGGTGTGGCTGAGGTGTGAGGCGCAGACAGATCGATGATAAGTCTTTGTTTGTGGGAAGATTTCCCCGTGAAAATACCAATGGGATTTGTCCTCCATGTGGTAAAAGGAGGGGACTGAAAGGGTCCTAATAAGAAGCCCTCTGCCACTTCTTTGGCTATAAGTGCGCTGACCGCTGTAGGGTTTTGTTGTGCAGATTGTAAATTAGGGCATTCAAGGATTCCTGAAGGCATGTGTATTAGACCAGTATGGAATCCTTGTGATAGACCATTGATGATGAAGTCTACCAAATGTCTAGATGGATGTTGTGACAGTAATGCCGTGAGTACAGAAATATTTATATCCGTTAAGTATTGCTTAGGGTACATTTTATTCGGACACATAGTTTTCGCATGTGCCCTAAAAATTTTGAACATATATGCAATAACCTACATCCACTGTAATTACATGCACCGACATTGAAATTATTACATATTTGGGATTTCCCCAAAAACTTGATAGGACGACCCAGTTTATCTTTGGGCGTTTTCTCTGCTGAACCAGCGGAACCAGTGCCCTGTGAGGTAGTAGGTTCGTTTGCAGTGGTTGGACAAAAATTGGCAGTATGGGCCATGGAGGAGCAGTATGCACAGGCCGGTGTTCTCAGACCTGCAAAGGTCCACCAGCCTGTGCATATATAAGTCAAACTCCTCACGTCAAATCACATCACGATAAATGCCAAAAGCTTAAAAAAATTCGGGAATAGTAAGCTTTCTATTTAATCGTGCATCCCTAGATTTTACCACCACAGAAATATCGTCATAAGCGTATGTCTTATGTTCCACTATATCCTGGGAGGCAATTAGTTGTGAGGCCAGATTTACATCTTTACCTTCCAGGATATCTTTTTTGAGGTGTTCGGGTATCATGTGGGCAGGGTGAACCTCTTGGTCATCCGAGGTGATGGCTGGAGAGACTGATTGCAACTCCACCACTGCTGTGGGGATTGCCGTGGCCGTTCCAGCCATGGTGAGGGCTGTAGTGACCATTCAAGTGTCTCCAGCCTAGAATTGACCTTGCTCATGGACGCCATGAGGGATGTGAGCATGCCATGTATGTCTCCTGGGTTAGACTGGCTAGATCCCTCCCCGGCGTCCCTGTTATCGGTTGAGGTGTGCAGTAACTTGTAAAGTTCTGCTTTCCTTGCTGTTGCCGGAAAAGGGATTTGTCGTCTCCTGAGTTCGCTAGTGATTCAGGATGACCTGAAAGATGCTGGGCTAGCCATATCCTCCTCCTGTGATGGGGTGTTTTCTCTGGACGGAGTACTCGGGATGGAGAAATCCTCTACCCCTTCTTGAGACATACTAGATGACAAAATATAAATTAGCATGGAAAACCCCAGGGGATGTACTGGCAGGCTAATTATGCCGGGTAAGGCAAAACATTAATCTTGTTCTTTGGTGACAGGTGAGGCCCTGCTAGTTGCCAAGTGGCTGTGAGAGGCTCTATCTATGCGTTGGCGCGAGGGGTTATTGAGGCCGCCCGACCTAGCGGCAGGAGTTCGTAGGCCTCTCGGTGACAATAAAAGAAAACAGGGGAAGGGAGTGACAGGTGATGCCCTCTCTATAATTTGCGAGGCGGCTGACTTACGTGTGGCCCGGGTGGTATTACCTCCGAAACGTTGTTGGGTGTTGGCCTCGCGGACCACTAAACGATTATTATTATTTTATTATTATTTTATTATTTATATAGCGCCAACAAATTCCGTAGCGCTGTACACTGGGTGGACTAACAGACACATAATCAGACCACTGGACGTACAGGAACAGAGGGGGTTGAGGGCCCTGCTCAATGAGCTTACATGCTAGAGGGAGTGGGGTATAGTGACACAAACGGGTTAAAGTAGGGGAATTAAATAGTTTGTTAGAGAAGGGTTTGAGTGCTTGGTAGGTCATTTTTGACAGTTGCAGGAAAGGAGTCATGGGGTGGGGGATGAGAAGCCTGCTGACAGTTTAATTGATACGCTTTAACGAAGAAGTGAGTTTTCAAAGATTTTTTGAAGGAGTGGAGGCTGGGTGAAAGTCTGATTGAGGAGGGGAGGGAGTTCCACAGAATAGGTGCAGCCCTAGAGAAGTCTTGAAGGCGAGCGTCAGAGGTGGGGATCCGGGCAGAGGATAGGCGTAGGTCTTGGGATGAGCGCAGGGGTCTCGACGGGACATACTTGTGTATGAGGGAGGATAGGTATGTTGGAGCAGCATTATGTAGGGATTTGTAAGCAAGTGCCAGAATTTTGAATTGGGCCCTATATCTAACTGGAAGCCAATGCAGGGACTGACAGAGCGTGGAGGCGTGGGAGGTGCGACCGGACAGGAAAATAAGCCTCGCAGCCGCATTCATTACAGATTGCAGCGGTGCAAGCTGGGAACATGTAAGACCGGTCAGAAGGGGATTGCAGTAGTCGAGGCGAGAGAGAACAACAGCATGAACCAATATCTTAGCCGCGTCTGGCGTTAGATATGGGCGGATGCGCGCTATGTTCTTGAGTTGGAAGCGACAGGATTTGACTATCGATTGGACATGGGGAATAAAAGAGAGGTCAGAATCGAAAAGAACCCCTAGGCAGCGAGCCTGCGAGGTAGAGGTGATAGTAGCGCCGTTGACTTGGATGGAGACAACAGGAGTAGCAGCACTTGAGGGAGGAAAAACTAGAAGTTCTGTTTTGGACAGGTTGAGTTTAAGGAAGTGAGCAGCCATCCAGTTGGAAATAGCAGAGAGGCAGTCAGAAACACGAGTCAAGGTGGGCGGAGAGAGATCAGGGGAGGACAGGTAGATTTGCGTATCATCTGCATATAAATGATATTGGAAACCAAAGGAGCTGATGAGTTTACCAAGGGAGGCAGTATAGATGGAGAACAATAGGGGGCCGAGGACAGATCCTTGGGGGACGCCGACAGAGAGGGGTTGGTGAGAAGAGGCAGAACCAGAGAAATAAACACTGAAAGAGCGCTGGGAGAGGTAGGAGGAGCACCAGGAGAGAGCAGTATCCCGTAGACCAAAGTTACGAAGAATGTGAAGAAGCTGTTGATGATCAACAGTGTCAAATGCGGCAGAAAGATCAAGGAGGATTAGGATAGAGTAGTGGCCGTGAGATTTAGCAGCAATTAAGTCGTTGGATACTTTGGTCACAGCAGTTTCGACAGAGTGACCAGCGCGGAATCCAGACTGAAGGGGGTCAAGCAGAGAGTTGGATTCGAGAAAGTCTGTCAATCTGGCGTACACAACTCTCTCGAGGATCTTGGAGGCAAATGGGAGTAGTGAGATAGGGCGGTAGTTGGATGGGGAGTTGGGATCAAGGTTGGGCTTTTTCAGAATCGGGGTTACGGTTGCATGTTTGAAGGGTGAGGGAAATGTGCCAGAGGAAAGGGAGAGATTGAAAATGCTAGCGAGAGGAAGAGCAAGAAAGGGAGACAAAGTGCGGATGAGATGCGAGGGAATAGGATCGAGAGAGCAGGTGGTGGGGCGGGAGGACAGGAGCAGTGCAGAAACCTCTTGTGCTGTAGCAGGTGCAAATGTGCATAGGGTGGCAGGGGGAGTGGGGTTGGGTGATATAATGATAGGGGAAGGAGAGAGATTAGAGATCTCTTTCCTGATTGTAGAGATCTTCTCAGTGAAATGAGATGCAAAGTTTGTGGCGGACAAGGTGGTGGAAGGAGGGGTAGTCACAGGGCGAAGAAGAGCATCAAAAGTGTGAAACAGGTGTTTGGGTTGATGGGACAGTGTGCTTATGAGGGTTTTGAAGTAGTTTACTTTTGCAGAGGAAAGAGCCATGCTGTAGGAGCGCAGCATAAATTTATAGTGGACAAAGTCAGATGCAGAGTGAGACTTTCTCCAGCAGCGTTCAGCAGTTCTGGAACATTTTTGGAGGTAACGGGTCAGCTTAGTGTGCCAGGGTTGTAGTTGGGGGCGCTTGCTGCGTTTAACTGTAGGAGGTGCCATGATGTCAAGTTGAGAGGAGAGAGTGGAGTTGTAGAGTGAGGTTGCAGAGTTAGGGCAGTTGAGATTTGAGATGGGTAAAAGGAGTGTTTGGAGTGTGGTGGAGAAGTGCTGGAGATCGAGGGAGTTGAGGTTTCTGCGAGGTTGGAGAGTTGAAGGTGTAGAGATTTTGGTATGAGGTATGCATATGTTAAATGTTAGCAGATGGTGGTCAGACAAAGGAAATGGATCAGTGGAGAGATCAGAGGTGGTACAGAGATTGGTGAAGATGAGGTCAAGAGTGTTTCCTGCGGTGTGAGTTGCGGAGGAGGAAATCTGTGTGAGTCCAAAGGAGGAGGTTACAGAGAGCAGACGGGAGGCATCAGGGCAGTTGAGCTTGTTGATAGGGATATTGAAGTCCCCAAGTATGAGAGAGGGAGTGCTAGAGGAAAGAAAATGGGGTAACCAGGAGGAAAAGTGTTCTATAAATAGTTTAGGGTGACCGGGGGGGCGATAGATGATGGCAATTCTTAAAGGAGTGGGCTTAAAAAGGCGTACAGTGTGAACTTCAAAGGAAGTAAAGGATAGGGCAGGGACAGGGAGGATAGGTTGAAAGGTGCATTGAGGGGAGAGAAGGATGCCTACACCACCTCCTTTACAGTCGAGTCTAGGAGTATGGGAGAACTGTAGACCACCGAAACATAAAGAAGCAGGAGTAGCGGTATCGGATGGGGACAGCCAGGTCTCAGTGAGTGCCAGTATTGTGAGCGAGTTAGAGATGATGAGGTCATGTATAGCTGTAGATTTGATGTTAGTGCAAATGGAGCGAGCGTTCCAGAGTGCACACTGAATTTTGGTAGAGTTGGATAAGCTGCAGGGTATTTGGAGGAGGTTTGCATGGTTTCTATTTATTTTGGTGTGAGCAGATGAGGTGTGGGGCCCTGGGTTGGGAGAGACGTCACCAGCTGCCAGAAGTAGGAGGAGAGATAGTGACAGGAGGTGTGAATGGGTTTTATATGGGCGGCAACTAGGGTGAGATTGGGTTAGTGCAGGAGAGAGAGAATAGAGAAATGAGTGCAGGGCTTGAGATGAGAGAAGGGGGGAGTGTAGCAAAGAGGGATTGATGTAAATGTGAGTGTGTTGAGGGAGGTGGGTGGAATTAGATATTTTGATTCTGAGGGAGATAAGAGAGAAGGAGAGGAGGAGAGTATAGAGCATTGCTCTGATGGGTAGGTAATTAGAGGAAAGGAGAATGAGCAGAAGTAAGAAGGAGGACTGAGTGTTAGGGGTTAAGAAGGTGGATTGTGCTCATTACAGAAAGCCCAGAGGGGAGATACCTATTTGGGCCTATAACCCCTAAAATTGCCAGTACTCTAAGTCCTATGTAGAGATGGAACCGTATGTGATATATGGCGTGAGCAGGCTTAACGTACCTGGTAGTATGTATGTGTTTGATAAGCGACAGGTATAGAAAAACCTGGAAAACCTAAAGGGTTTAGAAACAAGATATACAAAGTGTGAGAATTGGATCCTTTGATACCAATTTAGACTAAATAGCTGTAGTGAGTTGATATATAGACATATGTAAGGTAAATTTTAATGAATGGTAGTTACCTAACTGGTCATATATGTGGTATGATCCTGATAACCGGGTGTCTTGTTGTGTATAATATGTCTCTATGGTGACAAGAGTAATGTGTATGCTTGCTAGTGTTTGTAGTCTAATATGGTGTATGTTAGTAATAATATAGTCTATCTTAGGTATTGAAATGTAAGCCCTAAAAGAGGTAATGTATGAGGAAAGTAATAATTATAAAATTCTTTTTAAAACAGAAAAATGACGTATGAGTGGTTGAATCAAGTCGTGTGATTCAACCCGAAAGTTTATGAGATTTTTTGGACCGAGTTCTTGTGTATGTAGTTTTGAGTACATAAAGAAAAAGTCAGCATATGTGCGTGCCATGTAAGAAACGTGTGTACATGGTGTGTTAGAAGTGCAATCTTCTAATGGATTATATTTAAACATAAAATATTTAATATAAGTGCTTGTGTGAGATATATAAAATAATGTAAAGTTGTTTAAACAAAACTTCATATATGTATAACATGAAACCATTCTAATATTACTAATAGTCCAATCTGAATAACACATTAAATCAGTAACCTATATAACCCTTATATTAAAATATATAATAGGAAGGATATGCTATATCCATATGCCAGTAAACGTAATCTTTATAAAGTAAATAGAGACATGGAAAAAACAAAGTCTAGATACTGATATGAGGGAGAAAGGAATCTGGGTAAGATTGCTACATATAAACGCTTACTGTTGTCAGTACATCTCTCAAAAACAATCTCTCAAAAACTGAGCTCCTTGTCTTTCCTCCTCCTAATACTGATCCTCCTCTTTCGCTCTCCCTCCAAGTTTGTGGTACCAACATCAGTCCATCCTTGCAAGCGCGCTGTCTTGGCGTCCTACTTGACTCTGGTCTCACCTTTGAGCCTCACATCCAGCATGTTGCCAAATCCTGTAGATTCCATCTTAAAAACATAGCCCGCATCCGCCCCTTTCTTGCACCAGATACTACCAAGGAGCTTGTCCATGCTCTAGTAATTTCCCGCATGGATTATTGTAACCCTCTCCTGATTGGTCTCCCCAATAGCCGTACTGCACCCTTACAGTCCGTAATGAATGCTGCTGCTAGATTGATTTTCCTCTCTAGTCGTTTCTCTCACACCTCACCCCTCTGCCAGTCCTTACATTGGCTTCCTGTATGCTATAGGAGTCAATTCAAGGTACTAACTCACACCTATAAAGCACTGAACAACTCTAGCCCCTCTTATATCTCCTCACAGATCCATAGGTATGTCCCTTCTCGGTCTCTCCGTTCTGCCCGTGACCACCTCCTGTCCGTTGTCCGCACTCGTACGGCCAACTCGCGCTTGCAGGACTTCTCGCGGGCGGCTCCCTTCCTATGGAATAGCCTGCCTACCGCCATCAGACTCTCCCCTAGTCTTGCAGCTTTTAAGAAGTGCCTTAAAACCCATCTCTTTAGGAAAGCTTATGGCCTCCAAGACTAACCCTTACCTCACATACCTGTCTCTTGCCCTCTCCTAAAGGGCAGCCCACCTTATTTGATTGTAAATTCCTGTCCTAATGTGTTTTACACCCCACCTCCTATAGAATGTAAGCTCGTTTGAGCAGGGTCCTCTTCAACCTATTCAACCTATTGTTCCTGTAAGTTTATTTGTAATTGTCCTATTTATAGTTAAATCCCCCTCTCATAATATTGTAAAGCGCTACGGAATCTGTTGGCGCTATATAAATGGCAATAGTAAATAAATATTTATTTAAATAAATAAATAAAATACATAGATATATAGTGAAAAATTGCCGGAAGCCAGAGGGTTAATGTGCCTGTGGCTTGGCCGTAAAGCGTGTGGCCGTAAAGTAAGGCCGTTTAAAATCGCGACGCCGTGGGAAGTGATCCGGGCGACGGACTTACGATTTGGAAGTCCTGTGGACTTAGTCAGCGACGAAGACCGGGTTTTGTGCATGGCTGGACGGGCGGAAAAAACCTGTAAGGAGTTTCCTGGACACAGCTAACACCAACGAACCGCGTTTTTTTTTCGAAAAGCAAGATGGCGCCGTCCGTGAACCGGAAGTGGATTCAGGATGCAGCGCTGACCTCGAACGGTATGGAGCCAGGTAAGAGGTGTCCCTTAAGTAGGTAGAAGGTGAGTCATACGCCCCTCCCACAATTACAGGCCAAAATATATATAGTTGCAATAAAAAGTATGTGAACCCTTTGGAATTATATGGATTTCTGCACAAATTGGTCATAAAATGTGATCTGATCATCATCATCTAAGTCACAACAATAGACAATCACAGTCTGCTTAAATTAATAACACACAAAGAATGAAATGTTGCCATGTTTTTATTGAACACACCATGTAAACATTCACAGTGCAGGTGGAAAAAGTATGTGAACCCCTAGACTAATGACATCTCCAAGAGCTAAATGGAGTGAGATGTCAGCCAACTGGAGTCCAATCAATGAGATGAGATTGGAGGTGTTGGTTACAGCTGCCCTGCCCTATAAAAAACACACACCAGTTCTGGGTTTGCTTTTCACAAGAAGCATTTCCTGATGTGAATGATGCCTCGCACAAAAGAGCTCTCAGAAGACCTACGATTAAGAATTGTTGACTTGCATAAAGCTGGAAAGGGTTATAAAAGTATCTCCAAAAGCCTTGCTGTTCATCAGTCCACGGTAAGACAAATTGTCTATAAATGGAGAAAGTTCGACACTGCTGCTACTCTCCCTAGGAGTGGCCGTCCTGTAAAGATGACTGCAAGAGCACAGCGCAGACTGCTCAATGAGGTGAAGAAGAATCCTAGAGTGTCAGCTAAAGACTTACAAAAGTCACTGGCTCACATACTACAATTATATACATAAAGGATTTAGCAGCAATTGGCTGACCACTACTTTGTCTATTCACTTTGTTGTACTTTTACTAATTTCGGCTGATCTTTTGATCTACTGAAAATGAAAATGTGTTAGTGAATTGATTGTATACAGGAATGTGTGTGTGGTACAGCAAAAGTAACAATGGTAAAAATAATTGGTATCATCAAGTTTATACTGAAATTGATCATTCCAGTCCATAAGCTGTTGAGCTTCCCCCCAAAACCTGGATTTTAATCTCATTCACTTTCTGCATTTTTTTGTTGTTGTTGAGATTTTGGATCTCATCTATCATTTTCCATTTAAATTCATGCCAATAAATTGATTCATAGCACTCTTATGTTATGAAATGTACTTCCCATGTATCCCCCTTTTTAATATTTGCTTATCTGATCACCATCTGATCATTATCTGATCATCACAAAGCAAGTGCCAAGCAAGTGAGATTTGCCCATAAGAGCACTGTGATTGGTTGACTGCAAACCAATCAATTATAGGGGTTTTACTTTTCCCACCTGAAATTTGTATACAGCTTTTGAGGGGCTCATACGGAGATATATATATATATATATATATTTCCTGGCTAATCAGGGCAGCATATACATCATGGGTTAGCTCTGTCTCTTACAGCCAATAGGACAGGAAAAACACCAAACGCTTTAAAAGGAGGCTCCATTCCCAAAGTCCTCAGTCTTTTTCCTGGGATGCATTTAATATGTGATGCATTTAAGCTGTGGGGCATTATGCAGCTGTGCCTTAGGCTGTGATGCCTTTATGCTATGATGCCTTTAAACTGTGATGTGTTTAAACTGTGGTGCATTATGCAGCTGTGCTATGATGCATTTATACAGTGGTGCCTTTAAACTTTCACTTTTGCACCTTGTTGCCTTTTAATCACCTTGCAGGCACTTTTACATTATGTCTTATACTTTCCCTCGGTCCCGGAGATTTATTCCCTGTTCGCTGGGTGTTTAGGGGCCATGTATGCTGCAGACCGAGCTCTCTCCCGGTCTCTAAATAGCAAATGCACCCTAGAAGATGCCCGCACAGGTGCAGTTTGTGCCTTAAAGGACCCAATACAGATGACTTGCATTATGGGAATACAAGTTGCGGCAGCCATCTTGGATTAGGGCAATTGCCAGAAAATTACAGTAAACATCACAAACTTATTTGGAAAGTATTTGCAGGATCTCCAGACACGGGTAAGTGCTGTTTTCAGCCAGTTTTAAATCTGTTTGGTTTCTTGGTAATTTAATTTGACAGTGCCCTTTTTTACTTTAGTACTTTGCCTAAGCTAATATTTATTTTTTTATTTATGGTTTATTTGATGTCTGAATCTACACCATGGTCGGATTGTGATGGGAGTGCAGTGGAAGGAAAACTGTTATGCATTAACTGTTTTCAGAAGGTAACCTCTTCAGCATCACCTATACCTGCTCAGCCACAGGACAAGGTTGGCATAGCTTACAAAGGAAGTTGCGAGGTATTGTCTGAATCTACACCATGTTCTGGTTGTGATGGGAAAGCAGTGGAAGGAAAACAGTTATGCACTGACTGTCTCCAGAAAGTAGCCGCTTCAGCATCACCTATACCTGCGCAGCCATATGACATGCGGGCATGGCTTACAAAGTGTAACCCTTCAGCCACTTACTTTATCGGTCTGCCGATCTGCCAACATCGGGATCGATCGGAACGCTGCTCCCATGCCGGGAAAGGATGCATTAAGCATCAGGGACGCCGGCCATTATGTGCCCACCCCTTTTATAGAGGCGGTGCATGCGTACCGATGCCCTGAGGTCGGAAGAACCCTAAACAAGAGTGCTCAATGCACACGTACCTTTTGGGGGTGTGGTTATGATAATCATGCCCCCAAATCAGTGCCCTGTTGTGGTTTCTAATGTGCCTTGTGTTCCTAGTGTCCCCTCAGAGCGTTCCTGTATTCTTTTGATCGTTCTTTGGTTTTTGACCCAGCTTGCTCTTGACTATTCTTATTTCTGATTTCCCTGACTTGGCAACATTCCTCGCTATTGCGTATTTCAGGCTTCCCTTGACCTTGACTTGTTTCTGGCATTTCTTGTAGTTTCTATTTTATCCAGCCATTCTAAGGACCGGTTTAGGGACTTTCTATCTGTTCTGGTGGTTTTCACTCTGCGCATTGGTTATTAACATTACACAAAGGAAGTTCCAAGGTATTTCAGAGGCCTTAGTTGTAAAATAAGCCAAACTTTACCCTGTGGAGAAAGGTACTTCCACCCCCTGGACTACACCACCTAAGATGGATGCACAGATTTCCAGGGTAGCCTGTGGGACGATGCTACCGCTTAACAACTCTGCTTTTTTATGCAAGCCTATGGTTCAAAAGTGGATGCAGATCAGTCGAAAAGTATCCGCCTGCCAATGCAGGATGTCATCCAGCTGTAGCTTTTACTGCTGTTTCTAGAACCATGAAAAGTGTGATTAAAGATCTAAAGGCTACTATGGAGCCAAGATTGAATATGCAGTCTGATGTCTTCAGGTTACAACTGACTTCTTCACAGAAGCTTCCCTAGATGTACCTAGGATATTCTCCCGAAACAAATGGCTTTATCTATAGCAGCCAGGAAAGCATTATGGTTCTGTTTCTGGGATGATGACTCATCCTCCAATGCTGCCCTCTACAACATTATATTTGAAGGGGAGCTGCTGTTTGGGAAAGCTTTGGATAAATCCATTAAAAAGGCAGTTGAGGGCTGCAAGGTATTTGTACCTCAGCACTAAAGATTCAAGAATCCCAGCTCCTCAAGGTCAGACAGGAGAAGCTCCAGTGACCATCATTTCTGAGATACATGGAGTTACTGGCCCTGCAGGGAATACTCTAGAGGTAACTCATGGCAGTTGGTAAACCTGCCTTTCAAGGTTCTAATATAGCTATGAAGCAGTCATTTTACTCTTCCGCAATGAACTTATGTCTGTCAGTACTAGGAGCCTTATTTTTTCTGATCAGACATACCTGGGCTCGTCACATTCTGGAGACTTGGGTGCTATCCATAGTCCAGATTGATATAGACTGGAGTTTTTTTCTTCAGATACAGGAGTCTCTATACCAACAAGAGAATTCAGACAGATGAATCAAATGGTATAGCACTGAAGGAATATGTAAGAAGCCTTCTGGATGAAGAGCGGTTCCAGGGACAATATTCGCCTCTCTACTGGTGCTAATAGAAAAGGCACATGGAAACCTATCCTGGACCTAAGAAGGGCCAACAAAAGGCTGAATGTCAAAGTCTTCGGGATGGAGTCAATCATCTCAAGCAATTTGGAAGGAAAATGTCCTTATCTCTATATATCTCAAGGATGCTTACTATCACATTTCAATAGCCCTAGATATTCAGCATTATCTCAGAAGAGAAATTCCTAGTGCCCTACCATTTGGCCTCAGTGCAGCCCAAGAACCTTATGTGCTTATAGTGATATTGAGAGTCCAGAACACCACCTGGTTCCATTATCTGGATATTCTACTTCTGGTAGCCGCAGACCCATAGATGGCAGGCACATAGAGGGATATAGTTCTTTCAGAACTCCTGAAGTTTGGCTGCTTGATGAATATCAAGAAAAGCAATTTCACACCAGCTCAGAGGTTGACATTTCTGGGTGGAAAATTATATGCTCTGCTTTTTCCCTATCTCAGGAACAGTTCCACAGATTGTGGATGTTTTCTCTTCCAGTTTCTTCATTTTCACTTGGTAACAGCAAGAAAGTATATGCAACTACTAGGTATCCTGGCTTCCACCATCAGATTTGTCAGATGGGCCGAATGGCATCTCAAGATTCCTCAAAGGTCCTTCCTAGTTTGGTTCAACAAGACAAAGATGAAATGGAGCCAGCACCTGATGATGTCACCATCAGTGGGGTTACATCTTACCTGGTAGCTGAAAAGAGATAATATATCTTGGTTTCCAGTGGACAGAACCTTATTGGTCAATTACAGTTGCAAGAAAAAGTATGTGAACCCTTTGGAATGATATGGATTTCTGCACAAATTGGTCATAAAATGTGATCTGATCATCATCACTTTAGTATAAAGTATAAACAAAACACAAACATATAAAAAAAAATGCAAAAAACCATACCAAGATAAGTGAGAAGCAGGGACACAGTCAATCAAAAAAAAAAACAACGTTTCGGCTACAGAGCCTTTGTCAAGGGAGCATGACAAAGGCTCTGTAGCCGAAACGTTGTTTTTTTTTTTTTTTTTATTGACTCTGTCCCTGCTTCTCACTTATCTTGGTATGTTTTTTTGCATTTTTTTATGTTTGTGTTTTGTTTATACTTTATACTATAGTGGTCTGTTTGTATGATATTTCTGTCATTCATATACCACGCATTGCGTGTTCATATGTGTCTGTATACATATGTTGTTCTATAAATGCTTTATTATAGCATGACTTTGTATTTCTGTGGATACTATTTAAAGAGACAGACCCAGAGTATATACCCATGTAAATAAAGTTTATTCATTGCATATATATAAAGATTTTTGGTGTGCTCCTCACTCTATTTACATTAGTCTAGGGGTTCACATACTTTTTCCACCTGCACTGTGAATGTTTACATGGTGTGTTCAATAAAAAACATGGCACCATTTCATTATTTGTGTGTTATTAGTTTAAGCAGACTGTGATTGTCTATTGTTGTGACTTAGATGATGATCAGATCACATTTTATGACCAATTTGTGCAGAAATCCATATCATTCCAAATGGTTCACATACTTTTCCTTGCAACTGTATAAACTCGGATTGCAGTTTTCAAAGATTGGTTGCACAGTGTTACATAAGGTCTGTGGATAAGGGAAGGCACAATATTACCATTCAATTGTATGAATTGTATGGAATTACAAGTCATTTTCAGGGCTCTTCTTTACTTCAGAGACTTGCTGAAGAACAAGTGGGTCCAAATTTGCTAAAATATCAATGCGACTGTATTCTATATCAATCGTCAAGGTGGGTCTCACAGCCACTTATTGATGAGGGAATTACAGCCCATGATGATCAGGGCACAGAAGAACAACCAGGGGCTCAGAATACAATTTGGATATTGTATTGTTTTAAATTACTGTTAATAAATAGATTTTGGTCCTTTTACTCTTTTGCACCATTATCTTTTATTTATATTTTTATGTATTCTTATTTATTATTTAACTACCTGGCTTTTTATTTTTTTTTATTTTATTATTTCTTATACTCCAAGAATCCTTAGGTGGGGATTATACCACCCGTGCCTGTGTCATAGAGCAGTTAATCTGCCCTATATACTGTGAATATATTTTAATATATTTTATATACCAAAAATATTTTACTGAGAGCACTATCGCTGTTTTATTATCTTCTCCCTGAGCTCCTGTTACCATCTTAAAGGATCATCTCTAAGAACGCTCACCATTTATCCCAGAGGCGGGGATTATACCGATGTATGCCTACTACGCTAGAGCTAGTATAAGCTCTACTAAATGTGAGTGGATCTAATATATTTTAAAATTTGTATCCACTTTTGGAACATACTGCACCATCACTGTCTTTTGTTTTATTTTTCCCTTGGCTGTCTGTGACTGCACTGAAAAGGATACTCACCACATATCCCACAAGCCGGGATCATACCGCTACAAGCTATTCACACCAGAGCTGGATTAAGCTCTACAAAAAGTGAGTATAATCTCTTTTATTTTATTTGGATACCTCTTGGATCACCTTGTACTACTATCCATTTCATCATTCATCGCCCCCCTCCGTATACCTGCAAGGAGCGGAACTCTACAACTTCAGAGACCAACCTAGGACTTAAGTTCCATTATATTGGACTCCGTTTCATTATTATTACCTCAATCAGGACTTTATTTTATTTACCTTGCCTACTGGCGCAGTCCCATCCTTTGTTTGCTCAGAATACAATGGCTGATTACCTGAGCTGAATAACTGTGGACAAGGTGGAATGAAAACTATGTTCCGAGGTAATCCTCAGGGTTGACTCAGATTTGACTGATACCCTACGTAGATCTGATGGCCATTTCTTAGAACTACCAGGTCCAGAAGAATTTTTCTAGATTTTAGGACAGAATGCTCAAGATCAGGATACGCGGACTAAAATTTTGAATTTTAGTCTGATGTACATATTTTTCCTGTTTTCAATTTTCCTAAAGGTAATTCAAAAGGAGACAGTGGAAGGCCACGTCGACTCTAAATTTCTATGATGAGTAAGATGAATCTGGAACCTCCAAGGGAAATTCCAGTACACCAAGACGTATTACAAGGTACCTTGACACACCAAGGTCCTGAAGTTCTGGTGTTGATGCAGGAGGCTCTATAAGTATAGGCATCCCAGAGACTGTCATTGAGATCCTCTTACAGTCCTATAAATACTTTACAAAACTTGGCATGCATTTGTCTCTTGGTCTTAAGAATAGAGGTTGGAATTACTCCTCAATCAGGCCTAGAAAGGGTCTGAGTTATAACACTCTAGAGGAGCACATATCTGCACTTTCCACATTGAACATTGGAGCCCCTAGTGCTTTGCTTCATGTAAGCAGCGATTAAACTAATCCTCCACTGAGTGTTTTGAAGCCAATATGTTACGTACCACTGGTCTCACTGGTGGTTGGTTCCTCAGCAAGGAGAATGTGTGGACTCCAGGCTTGGTCCTGTGAACCCCCATTCACTAATTTTCAATAGGCCATCTGTCTTGCATTTAACACCAGAGATCCTGCCTAAGGGGAAAGCTTATCAATGTCATTCTCCACCTGTACTGAAGGGTACCTATTGAGCATTGGAGCCATCTCAGAAGACCTACGATTAAGAATTGTTGACTTGCATAAAGCTGGAAAGGGTTATAAAAGTATCTCCAAAAGCCTTGCTGTTCATCAGTTCACGGTAAGACAAATTGTCTATAAATGGAGAAAGTTCAGCACTGCTGCTGCTCTCCCTAGGAGTGGCCGTCCTGTAAAGAGGACTGCAAGAGCACAGCGCAGACTGCTCAATGAGGTGCTTTGTTTCATGTAAGCATCAATTAAACTCAAGCCTCCACTTAGGGTGTTGAAGCCAATATGTGACGTACCACTGGTCTTACAGGCTCTGACTAAACCATCACTCGAACCTCTAGCAGCAGCTTCCATGATGTTAGCACAGAAAAGTGCTGTTGTTGGTGGCTAGTACCTCATCAAGGAGAATTTGTGAACTCCAGGCTTTGTCTTGTGAACCCCATTCACTAATTTTCAACAGGATATGGTTGCCTTGCATTTAGCACCAGAGATCCTTATTAATGCCATTCTCTACCTGTGCCGAAGGGTATCAGGGCACTCTCCACTCATGCTGTTGCAGCATCGTGGCCTTCAATGGCAATGGTTTCTGCTGACACTTTTTGTAAAGCTGGCATTAGGACGTCTTTAGACACGTTTGTCTGGCATTTCATACTGAATGTAAAAGCAGTCAATGATGCGCAATATGGATGTCAAGTACTTAACTCAGTTCAATATTTTAATCTATGTTGAATTGTTCTGATTATTTGATTGGCAGTTATTAATGTTTCTGTCAGTCCCTTTGTTAGCTTGGGTATTCCCATGATGTATACGCTGCCATGATTAGCCAGGAAAGTGGAAAATGTATTCATAATGTTGCCATGTTTTTATTGAACACACCATGTAAACATTCACAGTGCAGGTGGAAAAAGTATGTGAACCCCTAGACTAATGACATCTCCAAGAGCTAAATGGAGTGAGATGTCAGCCAACTGGAGTCCAATCAATGAGATGAGATTGGAGGTGTTGGTTACAGCTGCCCTGCCCTATAAAAAACACACACTAGTTCTGGGTTTGCTTTTCACAAGAAGCATTTCCTGATGTGAATGATGCCTCGCACAAAAGAGCTCTCAGAAGACCTACGATTAAGAATTGTTGACTTGCATAAAGCTGGAAAGGGTTATAAAAGTATCTCCAAAAGCCTTGCTGTTCATCAGTTCACAGTAAGACAAATTGTCTATAAATGGAGAAAGTTCAGCACTGCTGCTACTCTCCCTAGGAGTGGCCGTCCTGTAAAGATGACTGCATGAGGTGAAGAAGAATCCTAGAGTGTCAGCTAAAGACTTACAAAAGTCACTGGCAAATGCTAACATCCCTGTTAGCGAATCTACAATACGTAAAACACTAAACAAGAATGGATTTCATGGGAGGATACCACAGAGGAAGCCACTGCTGTCCAAACAAAACATTGCTGCATGTTTACAGTTTGCACAAGAGCACCTAGATGTTCCACAGCAGTACTGGCAAAATATTCCGTGGACAGATGAAACCAAAGTTGAGTTGTTTGGAAGAAACACACAACACTATGTGTGGTGAAAAAAAAGGCACAGCACAACAACATCAAAACCTCATCCCAACTGTGAAGTATGGTGGTGAGGGCATCACGGTTTAGGGCTGCTTTGCTGCGTCAGGGCCTGGACGGATTGCTATCATCGAAGGAAAAATGAATTCCCAAGTTTATCAAGACATTTTGCAGGAGAACTTAAGGCCATCTGTCTACCAGCTGAAGCTCAACAGAAGATGGGTGTTGCAACAGGACAATGACCCAAAGCATAGAAGTAAAACAGAATGGCTTAAACAGAAGAAAATACGCCTTCTGAAGTGGCCCAGTCAGAGTCCTGACCTCAACCCGATTGAGATGCTGTGACATGACCTCAAGAAAGCGATTCACACCAGACATCCCAAGAATATTGCTGAGCTGAAACAGTTCTGTAAAGAGGAACGGTCAAGAATAGAGATGTCGCGAACATAAAATTTTCCGTTCGCGAATGGCGAACGCAAATTTCCGCAAATGTTTGCGAACGGGCGAACCGGGCGAACCGCCATAGATTTCAATAGGCAGGGGGATTTGAAAACCAACAGGGACTCTTTCTGGTCACAATAGTGATGGAAAAGTTGTTTCAAGGGGACTAACACCTGGACTGTGGCATGCCGGAGGGGGATCCATGGCAAAACTCCCATGGAAAATTACACAGTTGAAGCAGAGTCTTGTTTTAATCCATAAAGGGCATAAATCACCTAACATTCCTAAATTGTTTGGAATAACGTGCTTTAAAACATCAGGTATGATGTTGTATCGATCAGGTAGTGTAAGGATTATGCCCGCTTCACAGTGACAGACCAAACTCCCCGTTTAACGCACCACAAACAACCGCAAACAGTCCATTTGCACAAACGCAAACTCCCCATTTGCACAAGGTTGGATACCGAACTAGCCATGTCCCGTTCCTTGTCCTCACTGATGTCTTTGAAGGTCTCTTCCTCCACCCAGCCACGTACAACACCAAGGGTCCCCGAAAGGTGACAACAAGCCCCCTGGGACGCCTGCTGTGTTTGGTCTTCCACCTCCTCAAAGCCACCTTCCTCCTCTGACTCCTCTTCTTCAGACTCCTCTCTCTGCATTATTATAAGGTGTGTTAAGTAGTAATATTCCTATCAGTTTATCAGTTTAATCGCCTGTTACGTCCCCTATCAGGGGACGTGCATATGGCATCGATTTATAGGAACCGGGAGATGGAAAAAGATGCTTGGTCAGTCCTCCTACTTCAAATTTGGGCACTGCACATGCAATCTAAAGTGACACCAGATAGGAGTGGTGTGTTAAGTAGTACTATTCTTATCAGTTTAATCCCTGTTAACCCCCTCATCAGGCCTTTTTTAGTCGAATGTATCGCCCACTGTCAGTCCCTTCGGGATCCATCCCTCATTCATCTTAATAAAGGTGAGGTAATCTAGACTTTTTTGACCTAGGCGACTTCTCTTCTCAGTGACAATACTTCCTGCTGCACTGAAGGTCCTTTCTGACAGGACACTTGAAGCGGCGCAGGCCAGAAGTTATATCGCAAATTGGGATAGCTCAGGTCAAGCCTGCACACCCAGTAGTCAAAGGGTTCATCGCTCCTCAGAGAGTCGATATCAGCAGTTAAGGCAAGGTAGTCTGCTACCTGTCGGTCGAGTCGCTCTCTGAGGGTGGATCCCGAAGGGCTGTGGCGATGCGTAGGACTTAAAAAGCTCCGCATGTCCTCCATCAACAACACATCTGTAAAGCGTCCTGTCCTTGCGTGGTCGTGGGAGGAGGAGGATAACTTTCACCTCTTCCCCTGTTAGATTCCCGTTGTGCTGTGACATCACTCTTATACGCTGTGTAAAGCATACTTTTTAATTGATTTTGGAACTGATGCATCCTTTCTGACTTGCCGTAATTATGTAACATTTCAGGCACTTTCTGCTTATACCGGGGGTCTAGTAGCGTGGACACCCAGTACAGGTCGTTCTCCTTCAGCCTTTTTATACGAAGGTCCCTCAACAGGCACGACAGCATGAAAGACTCCATTTGCACAAGGTTGGATGCCGAGCTGCTCATGTCCCGTTTCTCGTCCTCAGTGATCTCACTGAAGGTATGTTCTTCCCCCCAGCCACGTACAACACCACGCGTACCAGATAGGTGACAACGAGCACCCTGGGATGCCTGTTGTTGTTGGTCTTCCTCCTCCTCCTCAAAGCCACATTCCTCCTCTGACTCCTCTTCCTCACAATCCTCTTCCAGCGTTGCCGCAGGTCCAGCAAGCGATGCTGATAAGGCTGTTTCTGGTGGTGATGGTGACCACAACTCTTCCTCTTCACGCTCATCTACGGCCTGATCCAGCACTCTTCGCAGGGCACGCTCCAGGAAGAAAACAAATGGTATGATGTCGCTGATGGTGCCTTCTGTGCGACTGACTAGGTTTGTCACCTCCTCAAAAGGACGCATGAGCCTACAGGCATTGCGCATGAGCGTCCAGTAACATGGCAAAAAAATTCCCAGCTCTGCAGAGGCTGTCCTAGCACCCCGGTCATACAAATAGTCATTAACAGCTTTTTCTTGTTGGAGCAGGCGGTTGAACATTAGGAGTGTTAAATTCCAACGTGTCGGGCTGTCGCAAATCAAGCGCCTCACTGGCATGTTGTTTCGCCGCTGGATAACTGAAAAGTGTGCCATGGCCGTGTAGGAATGCCTGAAATGGCCACACACCTTCCTGGCCTGCTTCAGGACATCCTGTAAGCCTGCGTACTTATGCACAAAGCGTTGTACGATCAGATTACACACATGTGCCATGCACGGCACATAGAAACATAGAAACATAGAATGTGACGGCAGATAAGAACCATTCGGCCCATCTAGTCTGCCCAGTTTTCTAAATACTTTCATTAGTCCCTGGCCTTATCTTATAGTTAGGATAGCCTTATGCCTATCCCACGCATGCTTAAACTCCTTTACTGTGTTAACCTCTACCACTTCAGCTGGAAGGCTATTCCATGCATCCACTACCCTCTCAGTAAAGTAATACTTCCTGATATTATTTTTAAACCTTTGTCCCTCTAATTTAAGACTATGTCCTCTTGTTGTGGTAGTTTTTCTTCTTTTAAATATAGTCTCCTCCTTTACTGTGTTGATTCCCTTTATGTATTTAAATGTTTCTATCATATCCCCCCTGTCTCGTCTTTCCTCCATGCTATACATGTTAAGATCCTTTAACCTTTCCTGGTAAGTTTTATCCTGCAATCCATGAACCAGTTTAGTAGCCCTTCTTTGAACTCTCTCTAAGGTATCAATATCCTTCTGAAGATAGGGTCTCCAGTACTGTGTACAGTACTCCAAGTGAGGTCTCACCAGTGTTCTGTACAATGGCATGAGCACTTCCCTCTTTCTACTGCTAATACCTCTCCCTATACAACCAAGCATTCTGCTAGCATTTCCTGCTGCTCTATTACATTGTCTGCCTACCTTTAAGTCATCAGAAATAATCACCCCTAAATCCCTTTCCTCAGATGTTGAGGTTAGGACTCTATCAAATATTCTGTACTCTGCCCTTGGGTTTTTACGTCCAAGATGCATTATCTTGCACTTATCCACATTAAATGTCAGTTGCCACAACTCTGACCATTTTTCTAGTCTACCTAAATCATTTTCCATTTGGCTTATCCCTCCTGGAACATCAACCCTGTTACATATCTTAGTATCATCCGCAAAAAGACACACCTTACCATCAAGACCTTCTGCAATATCACTAATAAAAATATTAAAGAGAATGGGTCCAAGTACAGATCCCTGAGGTACCCCACTGGTGACAAGCCCAAGCTTTGAATATACTCCATTGACTACAACCCTCTGTTTCCTGTCACTCAGCCACTGCCTTACCCATTCAACAATATTGGAATCCAAACTCAAAGATTGTAGTTTGTTGATAAGCCTTCTATGTGCAACAGTGTCAAAAGCCTTACTGAAATCGAGGTAAGCAATGTCTACTGCACCACCCTGATCTTGGTCAACTTGCCCAAATTCAATGCCGCCAACACTTTGCCAACCACTTTGCCGATCTCCAGTTGGTGCGGAGTCAGCCACTGATCCACCTGTGCGTTCAGGGCGGACAGAAGTGCTGGTCCGGTGTGACTCTCTGCTTTCAGGCAAGACAACGCCAAGACGGCGTGACACTGCCGTATCCGGGATGTGGAATAGTACCTGGGGAGCTGGGGGGTGCCATTGATGTGGAGCAAGATGCAGCAGCAGAAGACTACTCAGCTAAGGAGGTTATGGAAGAGGATGGAGTAGGAGGAGTACAGGAGGTGGCAGCAGGCCTGCCTGCAAGTCATGGTGGTGTCACCAATGCCTCTGCAGAGCCACGCATTCCATGCTTGGCAGCCGTCAGCAGGTTTATCCAATGCGCGGTGTAGGTGATATACCTGCCCTGACCATGCTTTGCAGACCAGGTATCAGTGGTCAGATGGACCCTTGCCCCAACACTGTGTGCCAGACATGCCATTACATCCTTTTGCACAATTGAGTACAGGTTGGGGATTGCCTTTTGTGCAAAGAAATTTCGGCCGGGTACCTTCCACTGCGGTGTCCCAATAGCTACAAATTTTTGGAACGCCTCAGACTCCACCAGCTTGTATGGTAAAAGCTTGCGGGCTAAGAGTTCAGACAAGCCAGCTGTCAGATGCCGGGCAAGGGGGTGACTTTCTGACATTGGCTTCTTACGCTCAAACATGTCCTTGACAGACACCTGACTGTGGGCAGATGAGCAGGAACTGCTCAAGGCGAGAGACGGAGTGGCGGATGGTTGAGAGGGGGCAAGGAGGACACCAGTGGTAGACGTGGCTGAAGATGCTGGACCAGGAGGAGGATGGCGGCTTTAAATTTTGTGTGCTGCTTGTACTCATGTGTTGATCCCATAGGCGTTTGTGATGTGCGATCATGTGCCTTCGCAAAGCAGTTGTACCTAGGTGGGTGTTGGACTTCCCACGACTCAGTTTCTTTTGGCTCAGGTTGGAAATGGCATCGCTGTTGTCAGAGGCAGACAAAAAAATGCCACAATGCTGAGCCCTGCAATGACCGCAGTCTGGTGGTGGCAACAGCATGCGTTGATTGGCGTGCTGTCTGGCTGACCCCGGGTGCCGATGCATGCTGTCTGACTGTGCCACTAGCTCATTGCGACGACCTGCTTCCACGACATGCTTCCACCTCGTCTCCTCCTCCTCTCTGTCTCCCCATCTGAACTTTACCCCTGTTCTTCTTCTCTTCTAGCGGGCACCCACGTGACATCCATGGACGCATCGTCATCATCAACCGCTTCACTTGTATCTGACAACTCAGCAAAGGAAGCAGCAGCGGGTACAACATCATCATAATCACACCGTACATCTATGTGTGTAATGCTGCCTGACTGAGACATATCCCTGTTATCTACATCCTCTGGCAATAATGGTTGTGCATCACTCATTTCTTCCAACTGATGTGTAAATAACTCCTCTGACAGAAGTGAAGCGGCTGTGGTTCTTGTGTTGGTGGTGGCGGCAAGCGGGCGAGTGGTAACTTGAGAGGTGCCCGAAGCTAAGCTGGAGGAGGATGGTGCGTCAAGGTTCCGAGCGGAAGCTGTAGAAGATTGGGTGACCTGTGTTAGCCAGTCAACTATGGCCTCAGAACTTTTCGAGTTCAGGGTACGTGGCCTCTGAACACTGGGCATTATTCTAGGGCCAAAGGAAATCACAGCACCACGACCACGACAGCCCCTGCGGGTGGCCTGTCTCTGCCTGTCATTTTTATTTTGATTAGTGGTACTATGCGTGCAAGCTACTGTGACAACAGATATGAGTGGCACTGTGCACTGTCAGAAGTTGGCAGAGTAGACGCTGTAGGCCTGACACACACGCTTGCAGACAACTAACTGCTATTCAATCTATTACAGTCATAATTTTTTTTTTTTTTTTTAAATGTACACTACTGTTACACCAGATATGAGTTGCACTGGTGTGACACTGTGCCCTGGCGTGCCCTGAAACGCACACGTGTGAAGGAAACTGACTGCTATTATATTACAGTCAAAGTTCTTTTTTTTTTTAATGCAAGCTATTGTGACACCAGGTATGAGTGGTGGCACTGGGCAAGTGTGCACAATATACGCTGTGAGCCTGACACACACGCTGGCAGGCAGGCAACTGCAATTAGATTACACAGGGAAAAAAAAGGCAGACTGATGTTCTAGCCCTAAAAAGGGCTTTTTGGGGTGCTCTCCTTACAGCAGAGATCAGATGAGTCCTTCAGGACTGTAGTGGACACTGAATACACTAGCCTAGCTATCAATTTCCCTATTAAATGAGCAGCAGCTATACTGTCCCTCCTCTCAATAAGAATGCAGCTTCTGAATGAATCTAAAATGGATGCTGTCCAGGAGGTGGGAGGGTCTGGGAGGGAGGGTCTGCTGCTGATCGGCTGGAATGTGTCTGCTGACTGTGAGGTACAGGGTCAAAGTTTAATCAATGATGACGAATAGGGGCGGACCGAACATTGCATATGTTCGCCTGCCTTTGCGAACGCGAACAAGCTATGTTCGCCAGGAACTATTCGCCAGCGAACTAATCGGACATCTCTAGTGAAGAATAACTCCTGACCGTTGTGCACGTCTGATCTGCAACTACAGGAAACATTTGGTTGAAGTTATTGCTGCCAAAGGAGGTTCAACCAGTTATTAAACATTCACCTGCACGGTGAATGTTTACACGGTGTGTTCAATAGAAACATGGCAACATTTCATTCTTTGTGTGTTATTAGTTTAATAAAAACCAAAGAAAAACAAGTTACCTGTGCTCTCTCCTTAATCCCTATGTATTTTTAAACAAATGGAGGTTTTTTAGTTACCTCCAATGGCTATGAGAGGATGAGCCCACCTGCCAACGTCAAGGTGGGTCCTAACTCTAACCATTCACCTTGCTTCCTTGAGCCTCTGGCAAATGAGACAGAAAGGGGTGTTTTTTATATACACCCCTATACATTACTAACCCTTAATAGGGAACACATGTGATGGGCGGCTGCATTGTAACAAGGCTGAGTAATTCAAAAAATGGATACAAAAGCAGAAAGAAAAGTCCTGCGCTCACTCCCATCACTGGGCATCTGCCATGACTACAGTACACATCAGCCCCAATATATAGTAAAAACCAAAGAAAAACAAGTTACCTGCGCTCTCTCCTTAATCCCTATGTATTTTTAAGCAAATGGAGGTTTTTTAGTTACATCCAATGGCCATGAGAGGATGAGCCCACCTGCCAACGTCAAGGCAGACCCCCCAGGTGGGTCCTAACTCTAACCATTCACCCTGCTTCCTGCATACTGTGATTGTCTATTGTTGTGACTTAGATGATGATCAGATCACATTTTATGACCAATTTGTGCAGAAATCCATATAATTCCAAAGGGTTCACATACTTTTTCTTGCAACTGTACATACATGTATGCATATATATATATATATATATATATATATGTGTTGGGGGCAAATAGCCGTCTATGGAGTAAGGTTCAAGTATGAGCGTAGGATAGTATAAAAGAGCAAAGTCGGTTGAGGTGTGCCGAGACCGACGATATGGTAGGCCTGGAAATAAAGAGGGCCCACCAAGGAGTAAGAACAGTAAAGAAAATAGAAAGAAAAGAAAAAGTGTTGAGAATGAGGAGTGGATGGGAGTGTCATTCAGAAGCTGACCTCGGGCGGTATGTAGTCAGGTATGGGGTGTACCTTATATAGGTAAGTGAATAAACTAAAGCCCCTCCCACAATTACAGGCCAAACGGCCTTAATACTTGTGTTACGGGCAAATAGACGTATATGGAGTAAGGTTCCAGTGTAAGTGTAGGATAGTATAAAAAAGCAAAGTCGGTTGTGGTGTGCCGAGACCGACGATAGGCCTGTAAATAAAGAGGGCAAAAATGAATAAACAAAGGGATTTAATACAGTCAATAATATATACAAACTAACCAGACATTTCTTTAAAAGCATTTCTTAATTCCTGTGTTGGTTTGGGTATGTAAGTCGTGTAAGCAGATGATTTCCAACACCCCAGTGATTTGATGATGTGCACTGTTATGTTAGCGCTGGAGGCTGTAGAGGCTGTCGCTATCCGGAAGGAGTGACCTGAGTAGGTAGCAGAGTTAAAACCTAGCATGGTTAATAGGGATCTGATGTATCTAATGAAAGTAGTGGTAGTGAGTACAGAACCTTGTAGTGCGAATAAAGGTTGAGATGATGGTGATGTAATGTGTAGAAGGTAGGAATCTACATCACCGGACACAATTTGTTGTGGGTAGGGTAATAAGTGATTTCCACTGGAGGTGCGTGTTGGCTTGTTTTGGACTGTGATAGTGCCAGTATGTAATGATCCATATGTTTGCGTAGGTGTGCATGTAGAAGACATCTGTCTGTCTGAGTGGTGGTGATAGTATTGAATTACCTTGGCCTGAGGAATCCATAGAAGGCAATGTACATTGCAGCTTTGATGACTGAGTTGGTGGTAGAGTGGAAAGGTTTGGAGTCTAATAGGTATGACAATGACTGGAAAAGTGTATTGTCTATAGGTAATCTCTGCGGGGACGTGGAGGAACAGATTTCTGAATACTCCTGAGTAGTGATGTCCCGAACGGTTCGCTGGCGAACATCGCTTGTTCGCCACGGATGGCAAACATATGCGCTGTTCGGTCCGCCCCCTATTCGTCATCATTGAGTAAACTTTGACCCTGTACCTCACAGTCAGCAGACACATTCCAGCCAATCAGCAGCAGACCCTCCCTCCCAGACCCTCCCACCTCCTGGACAGCATCCATTTTAGATTCATTCTGAAGCTGCATTCTTAGTGAGAGGAGGGAAAGTGTGCTGCTGCTGATTTAATAGGGAAATTGATAGCTAGGCTAGTGTATTCAGTGTCCACTACAGTCCTGAAGGACTCATCTGATCTCTGCTGTAAGGACAGCACCCCAAAAAGCCCTTTTTAGGGCTAGAACATCAGTCTGCTTTTTTTTTCTGTGTAATGTAATTGCAGTTGCCTGCCTGCCAACCTGTGTGTCAGGCTCAGAGAATATACTGTGCCCACTTGCCCAGTGCCACCACTCACTCACTGGTGTCACAATAGCTTGCATTTAAAAAAACTAAACTTTTTTGACTGTAATATAATAGCAGTCAGTTTCCTTCACGTGTGTGCGTTTCAGGGCCTGCCAGGGCACAGTGTCACACCAGTGCAACTCATATCTGGTGTAACAGTAGTGTACATTTAAAAAAAAAAAAAATTGACTGTAATGGATTGAATAGCAGTTAGTTGTCTGCCAGCGTGTGTGTCAGGCTCACAGCGTATACTGTGCCCACTTGCCCAGTGCCACCACTCATATCTGGTGTCACAATAGCTTGCATTTAACAAAAAAAACTTTTTGGACTGTAATATAATAGCAGTCAGTTTCCTTCACACGTGTGCATTTCAGGGCCTGCCAGGGCACAGTGTCACACCAGTGCAACTCATATCTGGTGTAACAGTAGTGTACATTTTTTTTTTTTTTTTAAATACAATTTTGACTGTAATAGATTGAATAGCAGTTAGTTGTCTGCAAGCGTGTGTCAGGCCTACAGCGTCTACTCTGCCAACTTCTGCCACTGCACAGTGCCACTCATATCTGTTGTCACAGTAGCTTGCACGCATAGTACTACTTATCGAAAAAAAAATGACAGGCAGAGGCGGGCCAACCTGCAGGGGCCGTCGTGGTCGTGGTGCTGTGATTCCCTTTGGCCCTAGAATAATGCCCAGTGTTCAGAGGCCACGTACCCTGAACTCGAAAAGTTCTGAGGACATAGTTGACTGGCTAACACAGGACACCCAATCTTCTACAGCTTCCGCTCGGAACCTTGACGCACCATCCTCCTCCAGCTTAGCTTCGGGCACCTCTCAAGTTACCACTCGCCCGCCTGCCACCACCACCAACACTAGCACAACAGCAGCTTCACTTGGTATGTCAGAGGCGTTATTTACACATCAGTTAGAAGAAATGAGTGATGCGCAAGCATTATTGCCAGAGGATGTAGATAACAGGGATATGTCTCAGTCAGGCAGCATTACACACATGGACGTACGGTGTGATGATGATGTTGTACCCGCTGCTGCTTCCTTTGCTGAGTTGTCAGATACAAGTGAAGCGGTTGATGATGACGATGCGTCCATGGATGTCACGTGGGTGCCCGCTAGAAGAGAAGAAGAACAGGGGAAGGTTCAGATGGGGAGACAGAGAGGAGGAGGAGACGAGTTGGAAGCAGGGGGAGGTCATCGCAAGGAGCTAGTGGCACAGTCAGACAGCATGCATCGGCACCCGGGGTCAGCCAGACAGCACGCCAATCAACGCATGCTGTTGCCACCACCAGAATGCCATCATTGCAGAGCTCAGCAGTGTGGCATTTTTTTTGTGTGTCTGCCTCTGACAACAGCGATGCCATTTGCAACCTGTGCCAAAAGAAACTGAGTCGTGGGAAGTCCAACACCCACCTAGGTACAACTGCTTTGCGTAGGCAGATGATCGCACATCACAAACGCCTATGGGATCAACACATGAGTACAAGCAGCACACAAAATTTAAAGCCGCCATACTCCTCCTGGTCCAGCATCTTCAGCCACGTCAACCACTGCTTGCCCCCTCTCAACCATCCGCCACTCCGTCTCTCACCTTGAGCAGTTCCTGCTCATCTGCCCACAGTCAGGTGTCTGTCAAGGACATGTTTGAGCGTAAGAAGCCAATGTCACAAAGTCACCCCCTTGCCCAGTGTCTGACAGCTGACTTGACTGAACTCTTAGCCCGCCAGCTTTTACCATACAAGCTGGTGGAGTCTGAGGCGTTCCAAAGATTTTTAGCTATTGGGACACCGCAGTGGAAGGTACCCGGCCAAAATTTCTTTGCACAAAAGGCAATCCCCAACCTGTACTCTATTGTGCAAAAGGAAGTAATGGCATGTCTGGCACATAGTGTTGGGGCAAGGGTCCATCTGACCGCTGATACCTGGTCTGCAAAGCATGGTCAGGGCAGGTATATCACCTACACTGCGCATTGGGTAAACCTGCTGACGGCTGCCAAGCATGTAATGCGTGGCTCTGCAGAGGAGTTGGTGACACCGCCACGACTTGCAGGCTGCCAGGCTGCTGCCACCTCCTCTACTCCATCCTCTTCCATAACCTCCTCGGCTGAGTCCTCTTCTGCTGCTGCGTCTTGCTCCACATCAACGGCACCCCCCCAGCACCCCAGGTACTATTCCACATCCCGGATACGGCAGTGTCACGCCGTCTTGGGGTTGACTTGCCTGAAAGCAGAGAGTCACACCGGACCAGCACTCCTGTCCGCCCTGAACGCGCAGGTGGATCAGTGGCTGACTCCGCACCAACTGGAGATCGGCAAAGTGGTTTGTGACAACGGAAGAAATTTGTTGGCGGCATTGCATTTGGGCAAGTTGACACATGTGCCGTGCATGGCACATGTGTGTAATCTGATCGTACAACGCTTTGTGCATAAGTACCCATGCTTACAGGACATCCTTAAGCAGGCCAGGAAGGTGTGTGGCCATTTCAGGCGTTCGTACACGGCCATGGCGCACTTTTAAGATATCCAGTGGCGAAAAAAGATGCCAGTGAGGCGCTTGATTTGCGACAGCCCGACACGTTGGAATTCAACACTCCTAATGTTCAACCGCCTGCTCCAACAAGAAAAAGCCGTTATGAGTATTTGTATGGCCGGGGTGCTAGGGCAGCCTCTGCGGAGCTGGGAATTTTTTTGCCACGTTACTGGACGCTGATGCGCAACGCCTGTAGGCTCATGCGTCCTTTTGAGGAGGTGACAAACCTAGTCAGTCGCACCGAAGGCACCATCAGCGACATCATACCATTTGTTTTCTTCATGGAGCGTGCCCTGCGAAGAGTGCTGGATCAGGCCGTAGATGAGCATGAAGAGGAAGAGTTGTGATCACTATCACCACCAGAAACAGCCTTATCAGCATCGCTTGCTGGACCTGCGGCAACGCTGGAAGAGGATTGTGAGGAAGAGGAGTCAGAGGAGGAATGTGGCTTTGAGGAGGAGGAGGAGGACCAACCACAACAGGCATCCCAGGGTGCTCGTTGTCACCTATCTGGTACCCGTGGTGTTGTACGTGGCTGTGGGGAAGAACATACCTTCAGTGAGATCACTGAGGACGAGGAACAGGACAAGTGTAGCCCGGCATTCAACCTTGTGCAAATGGGGTCTTTCATGCTGTCGTGCCTGTTGAGGGACCCTCGTATAAAAAGGCTGAAGGAGAACGACCTGTACTGGGTGTCCACGCTACTAGACCCCCGGTATAAGCAGAAAGTGCCTGAAATGTTACCAAATTACGGCAAGTCGGAAAGGATGCAGCAGTTCCAAAATCAATTAAAAAGTATGCTTTACACAGCGTATAAGGGTGATGTCACAGTACAACGGGAATCTAACAGGGGAAGAGGTGAAAGTAATCCTCCTCCTCCCACGACCACGCCGGCAAGGACAGGACGCTTTACAGACGTGTTGTTGATGGAGGACATGCAGAGCTTTTTAAGTCCTACGCATCGCCACAGCCCTTTGGGGTCCACCCTCAGAGAACGACTCGACCGACAGGTAGCAGACTACCTCGCCTTAACTCCAGATATCGACACTCTGAGGAGCGATGAACCCCTTCACTACTGGGTGTGCAGGCTTGACCTGTGGCCTGAGCTATCCCAATTTGCGATAGAACTTCTGGCCTGCCCCGCTTCAAGTGTCCTGTCAGAAAGGACCTTCAGTGCAGCAGGAGGTATTGTCACTGAGAAGAGAAGCCGCCTCGGTCAAAAAAGTCTAGATTGGAGCGGAGCCTGACCTTCAAGCGAGCCAGACGTGGAATGCTGGAGCTCCTGACTTTATCGCTGAATTAAGCACTCTAACCTGGCAGACACAGCTAACAAACGAAACCATACGGGTGACTAAGGTCAGGGGGACCCAGGGAAGCTCATAGACACCGCACCTGAGCGTCTCCACTACCGAGAACCTGGGATCCTTGTTGCGGCCTACCTGAAACAGGGCTGAGGGGAAGCGGCCGATCCCCTCGTGCCTTGAGAATGAGTTTGGATCCGTGACACTCCTTTCCCCCCCCCCCCCCCCTGGACCGGCGGGGGTCATCCCGGTCCCCCCAGAGACTATCCTACGTACCCTACGACCCAGCACACGTTCCTGCTGGATGAATCGGCGGGTGCCAAGATGGCGGGCGCAAATCCTTACACCATGCCACAGGGACCAAGGGAATCCACCCTCACAAGGCTGGATGCAATCTTCACAGAATTTTGGTGCAAGCTTGAGGAGAGACAAATGAGTGCCAGCAAGCAACGCTACCCACCTCCTGCGGATGATGGATCCATGCCTGATGCAAAGCGACGGAACAAGCCCACACCTAATGGACCGGGGGCTCACAGGAAGGTAACTCCCACTCATCGACCACACACCACATGGGTCTCCAGTTCCTCCACAAACACACATGCACTGGCTCCTACTGAAAGACGGAGGAAGGTCCATGCTCCTGCTGTAACAGTTCCACGCCATGCAAGCCGAAGCAGGAGATCAGAGGCAACAGTTGCAGCAAAGCCAGCTCACCTAAGGATCAATGCCAAGCTACAGCCCATTAGGCGAATCACTACAACATTGCTGAAAGCGAAGAGATCTGCTGGACACCGTTCCTGCTGAGACCTACTGCCAATGGCACAACTCACACCCTTTGTGGAATCTTATCCATCATACGGAAAAGCACCATGGAGGAGAATTGCTGTGCCTGGTGATGACCAATGGTACACCACAAGCTTGCACTTACCTGAGTTCACCAGGGACAGACAAAACTTTGCAGCTGCCTCACCTGACTGTACACTCCACTGCACGGGACTATGTACTGATGGGCACTGATGGGCATTGGTTAGCTGCAAATTCAAGGTCTTACTCGGCCACAGGCCTCCCTCCATGCTAGGCCACACACAGCAGTACCTAAATCAACTAGCCTATCTTGATTTTTAACACATATGGCACCCAGGGCAATTATTATGCCCTATCATTTTATTTTGTTACCCACACGGCATTGTGCTAATAGTATTTTCCTTTCACCACAGTTAGCCAGATCTGTAAAACAGGAATTCCTGTATTCTCATCTCCATATCACAGGTGACAAGGGCCAGTGGCATAATGTTAATGCGTTAATCCTAGCATGTTATACTAGGTTTTCCTTAGTTTTACTTCACTACTACCTAGCATATACCATGCTTCATGCAATACCTAACTTTTCTTTCAATTAATGCTCTCTCAGATCTTATGTTTAGATGCACTGTTTTATTATACCCATAAAATGAGCACTTTCCTCATATGCCATGACACAATATATTGATGTATGTTCCTAACACGCTTATTTATTGCTGCCGTCATGGCATCTCTAACCTGTATGTCAATCTTGCACAATAAAAATAAAGAATATATATAAAAAAAAAAAAGTCTAGATTACCTCACCTTTATTAAGATGAATGAGGGATGGATCCTGAAGGGACTGATAGTGGGCGATACATTCGACTAAAAAAGGCCTGATGAGGGGGACGTAACTGGGTGTTGCGGCTTCCGGCCCGCCGCGTGATATTTAAATCCCTAGCTCACCCTATTGCCTTGCCCTGTCGTGGTTTCCTGTTCCTGGTTTCCTGAGAGTGCTTTATCATTGTGAATCTGATTTCCTGGTATCCTGATCTTGGCTTTTCCCTGGTTATTCTGAATTCTGGTTTCCCTGACTTGGCTTGTGTAAACGGTATTGTGTATTTTCTGGTTTCCTTGACCTCGGCTTTCCCTTTGACCATTCTCTGTCTCTAGCGTATTAGTCCGGCCATTCTAAGGTCCGGTTTACGCTCTGTCCTTTTATTTTCCTTTTCTTGCCTATGTATATGTTTACATAGTTTCTGCGTGCTGGACCACACTAGTAGTCGTGACATTGGGATTAAACTGATAAGAATAGTACTACTTAACACACCACTCCTATCTGGTGGCACATTAGATTGCACGTGCAGTGCCCCAAATTTGAAGAAGGAGGACCGACCAAGCATCCTTTTCCATCTCCCGGTTACTAAAATCGATGCCATATACACGTCCCCTGATAGGAATAGTACTACTTAACACACCACTCCTATCTGGTGGCACATTAGATTGCACGTGCAGTGCCCCAAATTTGAAGAAGGAGGACCGACCAAGCATCCTTTTCCATCTCCCGGTTACTAAAATCGATGCCATATACACGTCCCCTGATAGGAATAGTACTACTTAACCAGGCCCGGACTGGCCATCGGGCATACCGGGCAAATGCCCGGTGGGCCGCGATGGCCGTGGGGCCAAGGCCGGCAGGGGAGATCACAGGATCTCCCCTGCCAGCCCCTGCAGGGCCAGCGCTACCCGAGCGCCGGCCCCGCTGTGTCTCTCCATGGGCCGGTAGGGAGATCAAAGATCTCCCTCACCGGCCCAGAGACACTGAGATGCGGCCGCCAGCAGGAGAGGGAAGGAGGGAGGCAGGAGAGAACACCGGCGGAGCTCTAGCCAGCAGCTCCGCCGGGTCCTCTCGCGAGGTCTGAGCGTTGCCGCGGTTACCGCGGCAACGCTCAGATCTCGCGAGAGTGAACTCTAGCCTCCAGGCTAGAGTTCACTCTCACCACTAGGACCACCAGGGAAAGAAGCTGCAGTAAGGATCCCCCCTCCAAGGCCTGATGTAAGAAGGGAGGGGGGATATTAAGCAATCTGCCCCACCTCCACTAGGACCACCAGGGATCAGGCACCCCCCCATGGAAACCCGGCTTCCCACCCCCTAAAGGTAAGAAGGAGGGGAGGGTAATTAATATAACTTTTTTTTTATTATTAATAAAAAAATATTAAAATTTAAATACAAAATACACTCACACTAACAGCCCCCCCAGACACACACAGCCCCCCCAGACACACACACAGCCCCCCCAGACACACACAGCACTCCCAGACACACACACAGCACTCCCAGACACACACACAGCACTCCCAGACACACACACACAGCACTCCCAGACACACACAGCACCCCCAGACACACACAGCACCCCCAGACACACACACAGCACCCCCAGACACACACAGCACCCAGAAACACACAGCACCCAGACACACACAGCACTCCCAGACACACACCGCACCCAGAAACACACAGCACCCAGACACACACAGCACTCCCAGACACACACAGCACTCGCAGACACACACAGCGCACCCCCAGACACACACAGCACTCAGACACACAGCAAACAGCACCTTCAGACACACACAGCACCCTCACTCACACACAGCACCCTCAGACAGACAGCATCCTCGCAGCACACTCCCACACATATACAGCACACACACATATATATATATATATTTTTTTTTTTTATATAATATATAAAATAACCCTCAGTGAGTTAACGAAGAAAATTAGAAACCTAGAATGTGACGGCAGAAAAAAACACCCTCACACACAGCTCCCCTCTTACATACATACAAACACACACTGCGCCCCTCACACATACAATACGTCCAAATATAAATATATACACACATATATATATATACACACACACACACACACACACACTACAGCACCCCTCACACTGCACCACTACATACATTACGCTCCAGATAAACGCTAGATCCCTTACCCTATATGCACTCTTAATCCTCTACACACACACACACACACACACACAATCTCCTATACACACACTACATTCCTTGTCAGCAAACACATACAACATTCTCTAAACACACCCTCTCTACAACCCCTACACACACTACGTCACCTATACACACACACTACAGCCTGTATGCACACACTATGCCCCCTAGCCACACATATTACACCACAAACACAAATTGACCTATTTACACAATACCACACCACACTCTACACACACGCAATCCCACAAGCAGGCTCCAAACATATGCACCATGCACTTTATTGGCCCTTTTGTCCTCTGGTATCCCACTTGTGGAGAAACCAGAGACAATTTAAAAGCAAACACAGCGCAAGCATGTTTTAAATTAAATTTGCTTGCGCTGCGCAGAACAAATTCAGGTTTTTTTTCTAATGCCAGAGCTCTTCAGCGGGGCTCTGCGCATTGAACTAACATGCTCACTTTGAGAGGGGGCGTGCTTGTCATTAGTGATGACAAAACACACCCTCTCTGGCCCTGCCCCCTTCTTAGGGGGCCGCTCTGATTGAAAAATGCCCGGGCCTAATTTTTTTCCCAGTCCGGCCCTGTACTTAACACACCACTCCTATCTGGTGGCACATTAGATTGCACGCGCAGTGCCCTAAATTTGAAGTAGGAGGACCGACCAAGCATCTTTTTCCATCTCCCGGTTACTAAAATCGATGCCATATACACGTCCTCTGATAGGGGACGTAACAGGGATTAAACTGATAGGAATAGTACTACTTAACACACCTTATAATAACGCAGAGAGAGGCAGTCAGAGGAGGAAGGTGGCTTTGAGGAGGTGGAAGACCAAACACAGCAGGCGTCCCAGGGGGCTTGTTGTCACCTTTCGGGGACTCTTGGTGTTATACGTGACTGGGTGGAGGAAGAGATCTTCAATGACATCAGTGAGGACAAGGAACGGGATATGGCTAGTTTGGTATCCAACCTTGTGCAAATTGGGAGTTTGCGGTTGTGCAAATGGACTGTTTGCGGTTGTTTGCAGTGCGTTAAACGGGGAGTTTGGTCTGTCACTGTGAAGCGGGCATAATCCTTACACTACCTGATCGATACAACATCATACCTGATGTTTTAAAGCACGTTATTCCAAACAATTTAGGAATGTTAGGTGATTTATGCCCTTTATGGATTAAAACCAGACTCTGCATCAACTATGTAATTTTCCATGGGAGTTTTGCCATGGATCCCCCTCTGGCATGCCACAGTCCAGGTGTTAGTCCCCTTGAAACAGCTTTTCCATCACTATTGTGGCCAGAAAGAGTCCCTGTGGGTTTTAAAATTTGCCTGCCTATTGAAGTCTATGGCGATTCGCCCGGTTCGCCCGTTCACGAACATTTGCTTTCGCCGTTCGCGAACCGAAAATTTTATGTTTGCGACATCACTACTCCTGAGTATGTTCTTTATCTGATAAGTAGACATGAAGCTATGTGTTTTAGGCCAGAGGGTTAGCATGTGATGTTGAATGCCTGTAAGATAGAATTTGATGGTGTTGTAAGATAAGTGTAATTTAAGGTGGCAAAAAGAAGCGAAGGCTATGATAAATGTCATGACAAAAGGTTGGGATATGTCGTGGTCCGATAGAAATCTTGTAAACAATGTGAAGGCTCTTTTGTATGTTTTGCGAGTGTTGGATGATAGTGCTATTTTGGACAGATCCCTGCTATGTTGCATTATTAATTCTAGTCCATGGTTAGCTGTTGGAATGTAGGGGTGGCCGTGGCTGCTTGAGCGACTGACAGGAGTGCTTGACGAAAAGCCTGAAAGTTGAAACGAGACAGACTGTCAGCTGCTATGTAACTAATACCTGGAACATGAAAATAAATCAAGAAGAAATTGTGACATGCTGCCAACCAAGTGAGTTTCCTGAAAAACCTCATGATAGTTAAGGATGATGAATGGCCTTTGTTAATGATGTGACATGTGGCCTGATTGTCTGGGAAGCAACGAACTGACAAGCCTGACCATAAATGCCCCCATGCCACAGCAGCCGCTACAATGGGGTGGATCTCAAAAAGAGCTGAGGTTGTAAATGTCACGATACCGGGAACAAAACACGCTAACACACACACAAAAAAGGTGCAGTACCGGACCTTACAGTGGCCGGGCTAAGCACACAGAGAATAGTCAGGAGACAAGCCAAGTAAGGGGAACCAGAAGACAGAATAACGAGAAACAAGCCGAGGTCAAAGGGTAGGAGAAAGTCACAAAGTCAGATAAACAAGCCAGGGAGTACGTAACCAGAAACACAAGTTCAGTAGCAATACTAGCAAGCAAAGACCACAACAGGGCAGAGAGGAATAGGAAAGGTAAGTATTTAAATCCATACGTTAATTCTGATTGGTAATTCTGATTGGAAATTATCCAATCACACGTGGGAGATATCTAGACCTCCCACTGTGATTGAGGCACTGTGCCTTTAACGCCGGGTCAGGTGGCTGACCCCGGCGTTTATTAAAATGGGCGGTCTCCCAGCGTGCAGCGTCATGCATGCAAGTGCCGCGAGCGGACTGCAGCCTCCCCTCGCAGCCACCCGCGGGATCCTGACATTACCCCCCCCCTCGAAGACCGCCCGGCGGGCGGGAAGCAGAATGCTTCAAAGAAAACCGGGCATGAAAGGAGCGGACCAAAGAGGGAGCATGCAAATCAGAGCTCGAAACCCAAGACTGCTCCTCAGGGCCGTAACCCTTCCAATCCACCAGATATTGCAGCCGACCCCTAAAAACACAAGAGTCGAGAAGGGCAGCCACTTCGTACACGTCACTAGAGACAGTGCGAGGGGAAACGGGCCGTCCGAGGGGACGAGGGAATCGGTTACACAGCAAGGGCTTCAAAAGCGAGACGTGAAACGTGTTCGGAATACACATGGAAGGAGGCAAGTCCAGGGAGTAGGAAACGGGGTTAATCCTACGTAACACCTTGTAGGGACCAAGAAATCTGGGAGCAAACTTCATCGAGGGAACCTTGAGACGGAGGTTCGTGGACGACAACCATACCCTATCACCCGGAGCATAAGAAGGGGCCGTACCCCTACGGCGATCAGCAAACTTCTTCTGAGCAGCTGCTGAACGAGAGCGCAATATGGACCTGATCTCACATCTTCCACAAAGAGGCAAGGTGCTGGTCCAAGGCGGGCATTCCCTTGTCGGAGAACGCACCGGGAAGGACAGAAGGCCGAAACCCATAAGCAACCTCAAAAGGACTTAAGCCAGTAGACAAATGAGACACCGTATTCCTGGCAAATTCAGCCCATGGAATTAGTGAAGCAGCGCAAATACAATTACACAGACTGATTTGCACGTTCGGCTGCACCATTAGATTGAGGGTTATAGGAGGAAGTGAACGACAAGGAGACCCCCATCTCAGCACAAAAGCCCCTCCAAAACCGAGAGACAAATTGAGGGCCCCTGTCAGATACGATATCCTGAGGTACCCCATGCAAGTGGAACACTTCCTTGGCAAACGCCTGAGCAAGCTGAATCGCAGAAGGCAGTTTCTTAAGCAGAATAAAGTGCGCCATTTTAGAGAACCTATCCATCACAGTCAATATCACTGTCTGACCATCAGAAGGAGGAAGGTCTACAATAAAATCCATGGATAAGTGGGTCCATGGTTTCTTGGGTACAGATAGAGGCATCAGTAGACCCTGGGGTATCACATTAGGAGATTACACTGCGTACAGACCCTACAAGTCTGTACAAAATCCACCACGTCTTGCTTAAGTGAAGGCCACCAGAACTGTTGAAAGAGGCCCTTATAAGTCTTGGTAACCCCCGGATGACCAGCAGTTTTGGCGGTGTGAAATAAAGTTAACAACTTTTTCTGTCATTTACTTTAACGTATAGTATACCAACAGGCATCTCAGGGGGTGCTTGGGTTTGGTATGTCTTAATATTATCAAGGAAAGGAGATGAAACAACCAAACGGGTAGCAGCTATTATCTGAGACGCAGGTACAATAGGTTCAGGAGTCGGGTTAACAAATTCTAAAGGTTCATACTGTCGAGAGATAGCGTCAGCTTTGGCATTACGGCAACCAGGTCTATAGGTAATAACGTATTGGAAGCTTGAAAGAAATAGAGACCATCTAGCCTGCCGGGCGGACAACCTTCTAGCATCAGCTATATAGGAGAGGTTCTTATGATCTGTTATAACCATCATTTTGTGTCTAAGTACCTCCATTCCTTAAAAGCTAACACAATAGCTAAAAGTCCCCTGTTCCCAACATCGTAATTCTTTTCTGGATCAGACAACCTTTTTGAAAAGTAACGACCGGGATGGAGGGGTTCGTCATACGATAACCTCTGTGACAGTACTGCTCCCACACCCGATTCAGAAGCGTCTACTTCCATAACAAAGGGAAGAGAAGGATTAGGGTGGTGTAGCACTGGAGCAGAGGCAAATGCCTTCTTGAGAGTTTTGAAGGCTTAACGGCTTCAAGAGTCCAAACCCTAGGGTGTATACCTTTTTAGTCAGCTTCGTTAAAGGGGAGATAAGAGGTGAAAAGTTTTTTATAAATTTTCTATAATAGTTAGCAAATCCTATAAAATGCTGGATAGCCTTAAGTCCATGGGGAAGTGGCCAGGACAGTATGGCTTCCAATTTAGCAGGATACATACTGAAACCCTGTTCAGAAATTATATATCCTAGGAATTGCCCAGAGGTCTGATCGAACAAACATTTTTCTAACTTTCAATAAAGTCCGTTCTGTAATAACTTTTTAAGCACCATCCTAACATGATTATGATGTGACTTAAAATCAGGAGAATATACAAGTATGTCGTCAAGGTACACCACAGCACAGACATGCAATAGATCCCTAAGGACATAATTTATGAGGTCCTGAAACACAGCATGAGCATTACACAGTCCAAAAGGCATGACCAGATATTCGTAATGCCCACTACGCGTATTGAACGCTGTCTTCCACTCGTCATTCTCCTTTATACGGACAAGGTTATAAGCCCCCCTAAGGTCTAATTTAGTGAAGTACTTAGAACCTTTAACATGATCAAACAACTCAGTGATGAGGGGGATAGGGTAGGTGTTTTTAATCGTTATATTGTTCAGAGCCCTGTAGTCTATACATGGCCTCAAATCGCCCTCCTTCTTTGCCACAAAAAAGAAACCAGGACCTTCTAATAAAACCTTTACTTAAGGATTCCCATATGTACTCCTCCATGACCTGGTTTTCTTTCTCAGAAAGAGGGTAGACCTTACCCCTAGGAGGCATAGTACCCGGTAACAGGTTTATGGTACAGTCATAGTCACGATGTGGAGGTAGCTTATCTGCCTCCCTTTTTTCAAAAACCAATGCAAGGTCTGCTTACACAGAAGGGACAGAAACAGAAAGTGGTTTAGCCGTGGGCACGTTGAGTAAACAAACAGGACGTACATGAGCCATACAGTCTCGTTGACAAGATTCCCCCCCAGGAGAGTATATCTAAACAACCCCAATCAAGTACTGGGTTGTGTTTAACTAACCAGGGAAAACCCAGAACGATGGAGGCAGTAGGGGAGTCAATTATTTGGAAGGTTAACCTTTCCTTGTGCAAAGCACCCACAGACATAACTATTTATTGGGTTTCATGGGTCACCAGAGGTTTCTCAAGTGGTCTACCATATATGGCCTCAACGGCCAAGGGTGTGGCCTTTTGGATCAAAGTCAAGGCTGCGGTTTTAGCAAAGTTCTCATCCATAAGGTTGCCTGCCGCACCTGAATCGATCAAGGCTTTGGTTGTTATAGTGGTTTTATTGACCAAAAGAGAAAGCGTAATAAACGGTCTGGAGAAGGACACATGAGGGGACAAAGTCATAACACCCGAGGCCGACCCCTCTCTAGGCCTTAGGTGCTGTAGTTTCCCTGTAATTTAGGGCAGGTATTACAGTGGTGCCCCCTCTTTCCACAATAAAGGCATAACCCCTCCCTTCTATGATACGCTCTTTCAGCCTCAATTAACCCCGTAGCACCCAATTGCATGGGTTCGGGGGATGGTTGCCTAGGAGCGGGTAATGCTAGTAATGCAATACTGGGTAGAGCAGGTAACACTCGTGTCTCCATCTGTCTTTGACTACGCCTCTCTCTAATACGGTTATTAATAAGAATTATATAGTCTATAACATCATCCAGAAGAACAAGCAATTCCCTGGATGCTATTTCATCCAGTATGTAAGTGGCCAAACCCTCCTTAAAGGCTGTTACGAGGGCGTCATTATTCCAAACCACTTCAGCTGCTAGAGTGCAGAATTCGATAGTATAATCCGCTACAGATCTGTTACCCTGTCGGACCCTAAGCAGAGCTTTGCCAGCAGAGGCAACCCTACCGTGTTGATCAAACGTGCGTTTGAAAGCTGTCAAAAAATCTGCAAAGGACATAGGAGACGTATTCTCCCACATGGGGTTGGCCCATGCTAAAGCTTTCCCGGACAAGTGGTTTATCAAAAAGGCAATTTTGGATCTGTCAGCGGGATAGGAACGTGGATTCATCACCAAATGGATATCAATTTGGTTGAGGAAACCACGACACAATGCTGGGTCACCGCTGCAGCGCTGTGGCGGCGTCATATGAACTACATGAGCAGGAACGGGTACTGGAGTGGGAATGGGTTCGGGCACAGCAGCAGCAGCAGCCTCCTGAACGGCAGGTTGCAAGTGTGCAGTACGAGCCAGTATGGTTTGTAAAGCTTGAGCAAACTGATCCATACGGTGGTCTAAACCATCCATTCTAGCCTCCTGATTAACTAGGAGCTGTGGAATGTCAGCAGGTTCCATTATGGCCCTGTTGTAATGTCACGATTCCGGGAACCAAACACGCTAACACACACAAAAAAAGGTGCAGTACCGGACCTTACAGTGGCCGGGCTAAGCACACATAGAATAGTCAGGAGACAAGCCGAGTAAGGGGAACCAGAAGACAGAATAACAAGAAACATGCCGAGGTTAAAGGGTAGGAGAAAGTCACAAAGTCAGATAAACAAGCCAGAGAGTACGTAACCAGAAACACAAGTTCAGTAGCAATACTAGCAAGCAAAGACCACAACAGGGCAGAGAGGAACAGGAAAGCTAAGTATTTAAATCCATAGGTTAATTCTGATTGGATAATTTCCAATCAGAATTAACAATCACACGTGGGAGATATCTAGACCTCCCACTGTGATTGAGGCACTGTGCCTTTAACGCCGGGTCAGGTGGCTGACCCCGGCGTTTATTAAAATGGGCTGTCTCCCAGCATGCAGTGTCATGCATGCTGCCCCTGGGTGATGCAGAGAAAGATGCGGGCAGCATCCGTGGCTGGGAGGATGCCGCCCACCGAGTGCACGCCAGGAAGGGGACCGCGGACGGCTGGAGGGTGAGTGCCGCGAGCAGACTGCAGCCTCCCCTCGCAGCCGCCCGCGGGATCCTGACAGTAAAAAAGCCTTCTAAGTCATAGACTTCTTCAGGCCACCTACCCCAAAGCCATTCGTTCCCAAAGATTGCTGCGAAACTTGTGGTAGACACCACATCTGACCATATGGTTGGTGACATGTCAGACAATCCTGAGAGGAACAAACTTTTACCATTCCAGGTAGTTAAGAATTCTTTCCACATGTGCAGGTCTGCTGTGGCCTGCATATCCATGGACAATCTATGGTCGTCGTGTTGGAAATGTGGGAAAAGACAAAGCAGTCTGGATATGAAAGCCCGCCCTTGTGGAATGATACGCATGGAAAAGTTTAAGGAACCTTTGAGAGATTGAAGTTCTTTGCGCTTTCAAGTACCCAGTAAGATGTAGTGATTGATACTTTTGAGGATGTTTGTAATTTTCTCCTGTGGTAAGCTAGCTTGCATGGAGGCTGAGTCAAGTTGTATACCCAGAAATGTAATGATGGTGTCGGGACCTTCTTTGGGGATACTGGGACACCCAAGTGGTCAAACAGACTAACTTCTTTGAGGCTTCTGGGGGGAAATTAGTTTTCTTCGACCAGCAGAAAGTCATCTAAATAATGGAGGACTATGGGGCATCTGGAGATGTTGAGCAATAACAAGCAAAGTGATTCTGCAAATGTGTCGAAGATTTTGGGGCTACTTTTTGACCCAAAGGTTAGGCAGGAGAAAAAATAGTAGTTGTCTGCCCACTTAAAGCAATGTAAGTGCGGTAGAGTGTAGGGTGGATTGGTAGTAGTTTGAAGGCATTTGTTATGTCTGTCTTACTTAACCAGGCTCCAACCCCTGCTTGGGTGATGGCTGTAATGGCACGATCTATAGTGGGATATTGTATGTAAAACTCTTTGGAGGGAATGAGGGATTTGAGACTTGCGGTACTTGGGTACTAGAGGTATGAGGGGCTGAAAGATCTATGATAAGTCTCTGTTTAATGGAAGATTTCCCTGTGACAATCCATGGGATTGGTGCGCCATGCAGTAAATGGTGGGGTTTTAAAAGGCCCAAACAAAAAACCCTCTGCCAGTTCTTGGGCTACGAGTGTGGTTACGGCCGTTGGGTTCTGTTGTGCTGATTGTAAATTAGGGCATTCTAGATGGCATGTGGGCATATGTATGATGCCAGTATGGAACCCTTCTGAAAATCCAGAAATTAGAAAATCTACCAAATGTCTGGAGGGGTGGTTAGTCAGTAGTGCTGAGAAGACATGAATGTTAACAGATGTTAGGTACGGTTTAGGGTACATTTTATTTGGACACATGATTTTTGCATGTGCCCTGAAACATTTTGAACAAATATGCAATAATCTACACGCACTAGAGCTTCATGTGCCCACATTGAAATTATTGCAAATCTGTGACTTGCCAAAGAAAACGATGGGACGAACCAATTTGTCTCTGGTGGTTCTCTCAGTACTACCAGCGTTTCTAGTGCTAGGTGACTGATTGTGGTCGTCTGCCGTGCTAGAACAGAAATTTGTAGTGTGGGTAGTAGAGGTGCAGGATGCACAAGCCTGTGTCTATAGACCTGCAAAATGCCTATAGAAACGTTCTGTATCTAGTCTGCTCCAGCTGATACGGGTACCATACTGGGAGAGAGCGCCAGACACTTTAGTGGAAAATGACCTATGGTTAGTGATGTCGCGAACATGAAATTTTCCGTTCGCGAACGCGAAATTCTGCAAATGTTCGTGAACGGGCGAACCCGGCGAACCGCCATAGACTTCAATAGGCAGGCGAATTTTAAAACCCACAGGGACTCTTTCTGGCCACAATAGTGATGGAAAAGTTGTCTCAACGGGGCGAACACCTGGACTGTGGCATGCCGGAGAGGGATCCATGGCAAAACTCCCATGGAAAATTACATAGTTGATGCAGAGTCTGGTTTTAATCCATAAAGGGCATGAATCACCTAACATTCCTAAATTGTTTGGAATAACGTGCTTTAAAACATCAGGTATGATGTTGTATCGATCAGGTAGTGTAAGGATTATGCCCGCTTCACAGTGACAGACCAAACTCCCTGTTTAACGCACCGCAAACAACCGCAAACAGTCCATTTGCACAACCGCAAACTCCCCATTTGCACAAGGTTGGATACCAAGCTAGCCATGTCCCGTTCCTTGTCCTTACTGATGTCATGGAAGGTCTCTTCCTCCACCCAGCCACGTACAACACCAAGGGTCCCCGAAAGGTGACAACAAGCCCCCTTGGATGCCTGCTGTGTTTGGTCTTCCACCTCCTCAAAGCCACCTTCCTCCTCTGACTCCTCTTCTTCAGACTCCTCTCTCTGCGTTGCCTACGTAAATTATTAATGTACTTGCAGACCTGTAGGTGGCTGTGTTGGTAGAACCCTCGTTGGTCTTGATGTGCAATATTTATAAATGAAACATACAATTGAGTGCGTACTGAGTTTGTTTAGGCGAAATGTTGTAGCACGATGGACGTAATACAGTATTTGACATGAGTTTTAAGTAGAATTGTATGTGTGCCCTTACCCGATTGATTTAGGCAATATATATATATATATATATATATATATATATATATACGTACCCACTGTTTCAGTAAGGTATGTACTATTATTTAAAGGGGGGGAGTTGTATGTTGATAGGCGATCGTAGTAGATATTGTATATGAAATAGATTATTGGGCATGTGTAAATAACTGGCTACTGTGTGATAATATATATATGTCCGTATATTTATTGGTAGCATATGGATTGATACTGGAAAATATAGTTGTTGGTTGTTGATCTTATAGGGTCAATGCTTGTTTGTAAAACCCCAAAAATTGATAATGTATGAAGTGATCTGTAGGTGGCAATGTAGGAATAGACATTGTTGGTCTTGGATTAATTGCAACCTGCAAACAAGTATTTAAACCCCAGTTCTGCCCGTTCATGCATTTATCCGCGCAAATTGGCCATACTTAACATAAAAACATACATGCAATTACTTTCAATGTAAGAGACCTGCATTGCCTGTATCCATTCGGATAAGTTTTAAGTTTTAGATGGAACACATAGTACGTAAGTTTTTGATGGAACACATAGTACATTTGGCAGTACGAAGTGGTTGAAACTGAACAAATGTATTCCGTTTATTCTGTAAACCGCATGAATGGAGATGTCTACCCGATAGAGATTGTCAGTATGTTCCCGTTCGTGAGTACGAAAGCCCGAGCGGAGCTGAATACACAGGACAGATTTAAATGAAATGGTCGTGTAAACGAATGGCTGTATAAACGAACAAATATACTGTACATGCAGTGTAGCATTTAAATGCCCGAACGTAACTATAAAGTGAGGACCTGACCCATGAATGATGCAGTGGGGCTGTTGCCTGGCGTAATGGGTAGGTCAACTTATGGTTTACGAGTCACTAGGACGTGATCTGCGGCAATGGAAAGAAGCAAGAAGCTGGTCGGACGGAAAAGCCTGCAGCTGGATTCCTGGACACAGCTCAGCGTGGAAGACCTCGTGAGAAAGCAATAGGTATTCCAAAATGGCGACTGGATGAACTGGAAGTGCATTCAGAAGCTGACCTTGAGCGGTATTGAGTCCGGTAAGGGGTGTACCTTATATAGGTAAGTGAATTAACTTAAGCCCCTCCCACAATTACAGGCCAAACGGCCTTAATACATACACACTTTATACATACACACACAAATACATATATGTATATGCACACACATAAACACATGAGCCTATATATATATATATATATATATATATATATATTACTTTACACAGTTTCATCAGGATATGTTTGTTTGTTTGTTTTTATCTATGTGTTTTTAGTTAGAATGAGAAAATTAAAAAAGATCTTTAACCAAATCAGAATTTTATTTTTTTTAGATTCTTTGTCCCTTCACAATTTTGCCTGGATTTGTGGAAGGTGCTAGTTTGCTACCCCTAGCCTACTTAAGGCACTCCCCTTACCTTGCTCCTTACCGTTCAAGGTCAGCGTTGAATGAATATGTATGTATTCAATAAGGTATATATATTGGGTTTTTTTCTCCTCCCAACCTCTATGCGGTGGAGAAAGCAGAGAAATTAAACACTTGGCCTTTTCTGTTTTTGGGGGCTCTTAGGGTCACCACATGTTAATTTATTACAACATGGAGGGACCCAATCATCACTTTCAGTATAAGTATAAAGCTCACAAACTGTAGTATGTTTTTGTTTAGCATTTGCATATAGCTGCACACAGTCATAAAGTCTATGTGTCTAAACCTATAATTTACAAGTTTAGCGCTTGCACCAAGGAAATAGATTGACTGTCTGAGCTCTTTAGCACACATAAGCTGTCTGGGATCCATTATAGTAAATATCACAGATCTTTAAACTGACTTCAGCTTATGATAAATAATGCAGCACACATGCAGGTGATTTGAATTATATCTTTTTTTTTTTTTTTACATCGGGGCATCATTAGTAAAGAGAACACTTCCTCGTGAAATACTTTTAATTTAACATAATTTCCAGTTTTGTACTAAGTTGAAAAAATATACAGCTTTTTAACTTCTGTTTTATTCCCTTAGCATCACAGGACAATAAATTAACTGTGGTGATGTTACTCAATTAGTGGAGCAATCCCTTTAATCTGAAGTGTACTTGTACTGAGAAGCTGTGAAGAGATATTGTATTTTTCTTTGAATTTAGAAACCTGATGCAGAGGCCTGTTTGATGGAAGGTGACCACAGGTTGTCTGGTAAACGCAGATAAGGAAAGTGTGTCAGGAAAGGATGGATTTAAACAGAATAGATTTAGCCTCTGATGTTATCAAGAATCATAAGAAAATACATTTTAAGATTTATTTTAGTATTGAAAAATCATGCTCAGTACACACAATACATCTTCTATAATTAAAAATGTATATTAGTTGTTTTTAAAGAGGAATTTCGGGACAAGTTTCTAAATGTGGAACAATCACCACAAAAAATAGACTTGTGCATGGCAAGAGATTTATCTTATGAATTATTTTTTGAGAAGACACCTGCAACTTTGTCGGAATCGAATCAGGAGAACAAACTAAATATGTATGAAAATGACTCAATAAGTACGCTGCAAAATATAAGAATAATATAATACAAAGTACATATTTTGCAGTACACTGATATGAGCATTTTCCTGCCAATTGATTTACAGATCAAAAGAGAAAAAGTAACAAATAGAGGAAATCAAAGGAGGAGCAGTAACAATAATCTATATTTATATATTTATTAAATATATAATAGATTAAAATAGATTATTTATTTTTTACTTTTGCTTTTCCCTCTATTGTTCCTTTCTCATTTGATCTCTGAATAATATGAACATTTAGTGCCTGTCCTCTAGTCATATTTTTTCTCATGAATCACAGGTGGAATTCAGAATATTTTTGGTTAGTCTGTAATTCGGAGGCATTTTGGCTCAGAATTCAGATATTTGGCCGAACATCATCCAAAATTCAGCCAAATAGCAGTCCGTCTGAAACAAATGCTACTGCTGATTCCACCTTGACTGCTCCTTATAAAACACATCTGTATATTACCAGAAAATTATGGCTTAATTTAATAGGCTTTCCAACTTGACTGTAACGAAGTTTGCTGAATATGTGGCCTGCAGAATGTGCTTTTCATATAGAGTTCACATCTTCTTTCTGTGATCCTGTTCTATCATTGTTATCTTATCTATTTAATATAGCAATGTTGGTACCAACCTTTTTAACGTATCCAAGCTAATGCCACTATTATACTGCTACCATAATTATACCCATCTCACATACCACACATGTCTCCTTTCTCTCTCTCTCTCCTTTAATTACAAGTGAAGAATGCAATTACTACAAGGTAAAATGCTTTTTTGTTCTCATATTCACCATGCCAGAGTACATAGCATCAAAAAAGAGTGACAACCTGTTGAGATAAGACAAAATATAAAGCAATATCAGGTTTCTTTAAAAAAAGAGAGTCCTAGTTTCAATACACAATTGACTCAACTGCATTCTGGGGTCTACCCCATATCCCAATAGCAATTTGTAGTAGAAAATGTTAGGAGGGTAATAGTGTTGTGTATCTTAAACAACAACAATTAACTCACTAAAAATAGAGAGTAAGAAATAGAGTTATATTGAATTAAAGGACCACTTTAGTCACCCAGGCCACTTCATCCCAGTGAAGTGGCCTGGGTGCAACGGTTGTGTCAATTTCACTATTCAAGGGAATACATTTCAGGCCACGCCTCCTCCATGACATTTCAGGAGGCAGAAAATTAAGCAACACTAAGGGAGCCTCTGGGAAGAGGTAGCTACAAATCTTTGCTTTAAAAAAATATTATTGCACCTGTGCAGTAGAGGACCTCTATAACTAGAGATAGGGACACTAAAGCATCATAAACAAAGGTTTATATTCCTGCATCCTAATTTATTTTGCTCAAATAAAATGTCATGACGGCTAAAACTGCAGTTAAATGAGAGTACAGACTGATCCATAAATCAGTTCCCTTGGAATTGTCTAATTCCAATTCATTAAGAAAAGGGCATTTTCAGTGACATTCCCTTGAGGGCATCTACCTTATATTATTCTCTAAAGGGTCAGAAGGTGAATGAGATACTACCTAGTATTCATCTATCCCTAAAAAAAATAAAGAGGTGCATAAATAAATACAACACTCTCTGCTGCTGCTTAAGATTATCAACCATATCAGACGGTCATAATTAAGAATTCACGCTCAGTTCTCCAAATATTTTTTGCTCACTTGTGCCATGACAGAGTGAACCTATACTATTTGCATATCAGACTCATCCCACCCATAAGGACAATCCAGATCTGAAATGCAAGCAAGCTGTAGAGCTGATGTTAGAGTTGTAGAGCTGAATCAGTTCACACATTAGATCAAAGAAAGGTAAAGTTGGATTATTTGTTTTCAAATCACCAAATGCTCTTTTTAAATTATGTGATTGTGTGCCAAGGAGTGATTTATTTTTAATGTTAATTGTTTGATTTAAATAAAACATGGTTAGTATTATGTTACAAAGCACTTATGCTTTGTGTGTGCTTGTCTCAATTTAGCAGGGTATTTTGTGCTACACTTGAATCATCCTTGATAATTTAAACACATGCCCTCCTCTTTTAAAGATTTTATTTTTAAATATATATTCAGAGGCGTAACTAGAAACCATGGGGCCCTGGTGCGAAAATTGCCCTGTGTCCCCCCATACGTCTCCACCCCACCCCATACATCCCCGCCCCCCCCCCCCCCCCCCCCACAAACAGACACAAACATAGAAACACACATACAAACACACATTCAAACACACATACACATACATTCTGACTTTCTACACTATAAATTTATGCTGCGCTCATAAAGCTTGGCTCTTTCCTCTGCAAAAGTAAATTACTTCAATATCCTCATAACCACACTCTCTTTCGAAAACAAATGGCTATTTCACACATTTAACTCTCTTCTTCGCCCTATTGTTCCTGCTCCACCTACTAACTTGACCGTCTCAGACTTTGCAACTTACTTCACTGACAAGATCTCTACATCAGAGAATAGATCTCTCATCTTTCTTCTTCCCCTCTGCTGTTCTATGTTCATCTGCTGTTCTATGTTCATTCGCAACTGCTACAGCAGAAGAGGTTTCTGCTCTGCTCTAGACCCACCACCTGCTCCATAGATTCAATTCCCTTGCATCTCATTTGTTCTCTGTCTTCTTCTCTTTCTCTACCTTCTCAATCTGTCTCTTTTCTCCGGCATATTTCCATTGCCTTTCAAACATACAACTGTAACCCTAATTCTAAAGAAGCCCAACCTTGACCCTAACTTCCCATCCAAATACCGCCCTATCTTGCTACTGCCTTTTGCATCCAAGATCCTTGAAAGAGTTGTGAATGCGAGATTGACAGACGTTCAGTCCTTGGTCCCCTACTGTTCTCTATCTATACTGCCTCCCTTGGTAAACTCATTAGCTCCATTGGCTTCCAATGTCATTTCTATGTGGATAACAAGCAAATCTATCTGTCCTCTCCTGATCTCTCCCCATCCCTCTTGACTAGTGTCTCTAACTGCCTCTCTGCTATTTCTAACTGGATGGCTGCCCACTTCCTTAAACTCAACTTGACCAAAACTGAAATTCTGGTCTTTCCTCCCTCAAGTGTTACTACTCCTGTGTCTTTCTCCCTCCAAGTCAACGGTGCTACCATCAGCTCCACCACGCAGGCTCGCTGCCTAGGTGTTCTCTTTGACTCCGACCTCTCCTTCACGTCTAATGTTCAGTCTATCGCCAAATCCTGCTGCTTCCATCTCAAAAACATTGTGCGCATCCGACTGTACTCAAGCCAGATGCGACTCAGGTGCTGGTCCATTCCACTGTGCTTTCTTGCCTTTACTACTGTAATACTCCCAACTTGCATCGTTACAGTCCATAATGAATGTGGCGGTAAGGCTCATCTTGTCTGCCCGCACCTCCCACGCCTCACCCTTTTTTCAGTCCCTAAATTGGCTTCCTGTAAGATATAGGGCTCAATTTAAAAATTCTGGTTCTTGCTTTCAAATCTCTACATAATGCTGCTCCCACCTATCTATCCTTCCTAATACACAAGTATGTCCCGTCTAGACCCTTACGCTCCGCTGAAGACTTATGTCCATCTTCTGTCCAAAATCTCACCCCTAACAACAACACATGGCAGCGGGCACTTGGTTGCAGGGGTCTGCAGGGCGGCCGGGCACCCTGGACTGACGGGCCCCGTCGCAGCTGCGACCCCTGCAACCACAGTAGTTCCGCCACTGCATATTATATCATTAAGATTTAGTATGTCTAATTAAGTGCTATATACTTAGTAGTTGCCATTTGAGTGGAGTGTAAGTATTGTTTTGTGTATGATTTGCCTCCTATCTGATCAACTACATTGTGTGGGGTAGGGTATATGGACAAGTGTTTTTGCCTATCTGACCTCACATTTTCCTTTTTTTAATAAAAATGTTTATTAAGCATTTTACAAAGGGATAATCAATGATTAAACTCTTGATAACATTTATTTTGATAAGTACTATACAGCATTAAAAAAATGCAAGAATAATAGAAAATAAGTAAAAATTACATGCTGAGCACAAACTAAGTTTTATTTAGGAACTGATATAAGATCTCTATCATCATAAGGGGAGCCTTTTTTATTGTTTTGTGAAGCTCAATCTAGTTACTGTATACAAATACTTTAAATCAGTTAATTTACTATTGGGACGTATTAGCCGCGAGTCAAACAAGGCATTTGCCGGGGGTGGCAAAAAAAGCCGCCACCAAAAGCCCAGGGCAAATGTCTTGTTAGCCTGGCGAATGAGCACTTTCCCCTGAGCTCCCTGCTCAGCTCCCTCACGTGCCCCAGAGTGATGCCGGTCACCTGGAGCCGGAATATGACATCATATTCCAGCTCCCGGCATCACCCGCCCAGCAGCCCCACTGGACCCCAGGGAAAGGGAGAACCCCCCACTAGGGCATCACAAAACCAGGATACACCACTGATTGGGACTACTTCATATTTGGACAGTGTCTCTATTATTGACGTAAAATAATAACAACACCACGTAACATGCAACATCAGTCTTTAAATAATGTATATTTAAGTATAAGTATAATATCCTGAAATCTGGATCACACAATAAAGAGAGGTCATTTTCCACAGCATTATCACTAATGGATTAAATTCCTCTACTGGATCAGAAGTAGAATTTGTCTAAATTGCATAAAACCCTCTTCCAGGTCAGGAGTAGCCAGTCCCTTATAAAGTCAAACTCCTTGAAGGGTGAGAATTTGTTGATGCTGTTGAAAATGGCAAGGAACAAAAATTTGGTAAGTATTGTGTTTGAGTTTTCTGTTTTTATAGCTAATAACAGCAACATTACTAATGAGTAATCTCCAAGCCACAGAAGGAAGGGATACACAAAAATTGCTGCAGAAGAAAATTTATTATAACACTGTCTTGAGATTGAAGACAGAACATTGGTTCCAAATAGGCAATGATTTGTGCACATCTAAATGATAATGTCTAGCAAACATAGAGTTAGAGGACAATGTAGCTGCCTTGCATATTGCTTCAGTAGGAATGTTAGCCCATGCCGCCCAAGATGCTACCATAGCTCTTGTGGAATAAAATGTGGAACTTCCAGCCCTTGATGAGATAAAGATTTTAATTTTGTTAGAGTCAAGTCCTAATTGTTGCAGAGGAAGCAGCTTCACCTTTACGTGATCCCTCAGTTATGACAAATAATCTATTTGTCTTTCTCCAGGACTTAGATTTCTCAATGTATACCATATATACCATACTCATGAGTTTTAGAGTTCTGACCGAGGGCCATATAGACTATGTCTTGATGTATAAGAAATTTAGTAACCACTTAGGGTAGGAATCATGGAAGAGGTTGTAGAATGAATCAGTCTGGAAGAAAACACTGTATGAGGGGATTTGCATGATAGTGCTTGAATTCCCAATGTATATCTAGATGATATTATCACTGGAAGGAGAGTCTTCAAAGTGATCAAAAAGACTAATGGGGTAATTCTTTACAATCCCATACTGGCAGCACTAGCAACCAACAAGCAAATAGTTTAAAAAAAAAAAAAACCTTGGTGGCGTGTTAATTAATTATGTTGCAACTAGCCAGCGCTTGACAGCAAGCCACAACATTAAAAAAAGTACACAAAAAGACTGTGGGGGTAAACTCAAATGTTAAACTTAGCAACTGGGCATTGGGTTGGGGAGTTTTAAATAAGTAATGTCCAGTAGATGGGAACTTGTCATAAAATAAATGGAGGAGCATCCTTATGGAGGAAAAGGTCTCTGATATTGCGAGCCCCCGTTGGTTTTATGGGTCCCTGGTGTTTGGACCTCTTCCCCATCATGAAATGGCTGGTCTGATTCATAATAGGTAGAGATTGGTGGTTTAAAATGCTCATTTCAGACTTATTATGGTGGAGCTCGCCTGACACATGTCAGTTCTGTTCCGCTGTGGCCCTTTCAATGTGGGTACCCAGTACTGGGCGTAATGATTTCCTGTCACCTCTTCTCAGCAGAGGCTAGGAGGAAAAAGGTGGCACAGAAAGGGGAGGAGGGAGAGTAGATAGCCTCAGATTCCCATAATTTTAAGCCAACCCAGGAAGCCATCTGCCACTAATCTCTGAAGAAGAAAGTGCCATTTTCTCTTTGGCCAATTTGATTCTATCAGAATCTCTAACTTCTAATCTTTCCACATAATTTCCATAGTCGTAAATATATGTTGAAATGGTGAAAAACATATAATTGTGGTTGAGAAAATAACATTTTTTGACTTGCCTGTTGGCTTTTGTTGCCTTAACATCGAAATCTAGATGACCCCTCTTGTGGGATATCATTTTGAAAACTTATCTGTGTAAAGACCATTCTCCTAAAGTAATTAGATATCAGTTCAAATAGTTTGCTTCTTGGTTTTTTATTCCCTGCAAATAAACTACCATGATTTCTTGTAGAGTCTTCTCTGACTACAATTGGGATAGTTTCTACCTGAAAAACACTGATTCTTATCCCCCCTTGGGGGTTTATATATGCCTCTGCAATCTTGTTCATTTTGATTAAAATCCATTTGTTCTTCAGTTGAGACTGGAAGAATCTCAGAGGTTTGGAAGTAGCCCAGAGTTCTAGCTGATTGGATGTTTATACGTTTGTTTGATTATTCTAAGTACCTCATGCATATTAGTTTTTTAAGTAAGCACCCCATTCACATTTGTGGTTATCATTGTCTAATCTGGATCTTCTAGGGTAAATCTTTCTGGATGATTGTATGCACTATTTTAGAGATGCTTGAGTTTCTTTCAAAATCCTGATGGCTTGATCCCATTCTAGCTGCTGTTGGAATTGCGATAACATTTCCCACTGTAGTTCTCTGGTCCACCTGACCAAAACCTTAGTTGAGGTAATTGTACCCAGTAGACACATAACCTTGCAATAATGATGGATGAATTTTCTTCCTGATAAACTTCTTGACCTTCTGACTTAGTTTGGTTTGATGTTCTTGAGACAGGGAAATGTCTCCTTTTAGTGTTTCTATAAAGGCTCACAAAAAGAGGATTGCATCTTATTGCAAAAAGAGGATTGCATCTTTTATGTTGCGCTTGCCATAGTTTAACCAGTCATGTTCAGATATGGGTAGAGATGTCCCGAACGGTTCGCAGGCAAATAGTTCCTGGCGAACATAGCTTGTTCGCATTCGCCATGGATGGCGAACATATGAGATGTTCGGTCCGCCCCCTATTCGGCATCATTGAGTAAACTTTGACCCTGTACCTCAGTCAGCAGACACATTCCAGCCAATCAGCAGCAGACCCTCCCTCCCAGACCCTCCCACCTCCTTGACAGCATCCAGTTTAGATTCATTCGGAAGCTGCATTCTTAGTGAGAGGAGGGAAAGTGTGCTGCTGCTGATTTAATAGGGAAATTGATAGCTAGGCTAGTGTATTTAGTGTCCACTACAGTCCTGAAGGACTCATCTGATCTCTGCTGTAAGGACAGCACCCCAAAAAGGCCTTTTTTTTTTTTTTTTTTTGACAGAAGTGTGTTATATTTGAGCATGCTAGGCTTAACGTGCGTATATCATGGCTAGTTGCACTGAGGGTATGAGTATATAGCAGTACATTGTTGTGAAAGATGGCTGTCATGTTTAGGGTGTAGCTTGCACATTATCAACTGTGTATTTATATGAGCAGCTCCACCGCAAGTTATAAATCAAGTGTGAGTCGCTCCATGAGATGAGACTAGTGAATAACATAATACATGAATGGTTAAGGTAAAGGCATGTAAGGAACTACGACAATAAACTCTTTAGGAGATTAAATAATGACATGATTAAACGCTTGCTACTTTACGATTAGTTAATGTGCAGAGAGCAGTTCATGTGATCAAAGGCATGGTGTGGAGGATCGGCTATAGTGGGACATGCTTGGCAGGCTGCTGTTTACTGCTTGTGCTCATCCGATCCCTTCTGGGCGCCAGGTGCGGACCCTGGGAGTCCCTGATACCTGGAACAACAAAGGCAAGTCTCCGGCTGAGTGCCGGGTTCGCGGCTTGAGGTGGTGGAAGCTTGTTTTGTCGGGTGATCGTATCTGTCCCGGTGGTGCTTCACGTCCGGTGCGGGATTGTGGTGGCTTAAGATGGAGGCGAGTGCTTGACGTGGGGCAGGCTCTGCATTTCTGTTTGTGCCTCCGGTCCCGTCTTCGACGCCTTTTGCGTTGGTGGATTTTAATGGGGACTGCTTCGCTGAGCTGTGGTGGAGCTTGTTGAAGCTGTGGTGGAGCTTGTTGGGGCTTCCTGCTTGTTATTTGCTTCCAAAATTGATTAAAGAGTCTGTCCAGCTTAGACTCAATATCCTGCCATGCTTTGCTGATACCAGGAGGACACGCGGCTGCCACCATATTGGGAGAGTCGCAGATGAGTATGTCAGCCTGGGCGGCTGTGATCGGTGCGTCCATTTGCTCCAGACAGCCTCTCAGGGGTGGACCCACCGGTCCAAGGGCGGGGGTAACGGAGCTCCTGCCTGGAAGTAGCTGCTCCTTGGCATCCCAGGATCGGGAGATCGGCCGCCTCTCCCTCCCGGTGAGCACCAGGCCACACTTGCCACGCGGAGGTAAGTAAGACTCTGTCGAGTTGCTGACCGCTATTAAGCATGTCGGGTCAGTCAAGTAGGAGCAACATTGCTGGGTCATCCCCTTCTGGGGTGAAATTCACTTGTTGATAGCTGCTTAAAGTGAGATATTGAGGCCCCGCCCCCCGGAAGCTGCATTCTTAGTGAGAGGAGGGACAGTGTAGCTGCTGCTGATTTAATAGGGAAATCGATAGCTAGGCTAGTGTATTCAGTGTCCACTACAGTCCTGAAGGACTCATCTGATCTCTGCTGTAAGGACAGCACCCTAAAAAGCCCTTTTTAGGGCTAGAACATCAGTCTGCTTTTTTTTTTTCCTGTGTAATCTAATTGTAGTTGCCTGCCTGCCAGCGTGTGTGTCAGGCTCACAGCGTATACTGTGCCCACTTGCACAGTGCCACCACTCATATCTGGTGTCACAATAGCTTGCATTTAAAAAAAAAACAAAAAACTTTTTTGACTGTGAAATAATAGCAGTCAGTTTCCTTCACACGTGTGCGTTTCAGGGCCTGCCAGGGCATAGTGTCACACCAGTGCAACTCATATCTGGTGTAACAGTAGTGTACATTTAAAAAAAAAAAAATACAGGGGGCTTGTTGTCACCTTTCGGGGACCCTTGGTGTTGTCCGTGGCTGGGTGGAGGAAGAGAGACCTTCAATTGCATCAGTGAGGACAAGGAACGGGACATGGCTAGCTTGGTATCCAATCTTGTGCAAATGGGGAGTTTGCGGTTGTGCAAATGGACTGTTTGCGTTTTTTTTGGCGGTGCGTTAAACAGGGAGTTTGGTCTGTCACTGTGAAGCGGGCGTAACCCTTACACTACCTGATCGATACAGCATCATACCTGATGTTTTAAAGCACGTTATACCAAACAATTTAGGAATGTTAGGTGATTTATGCCCTTTATGGATTAAAACCAGACTCTGCATCAACTATGTAATTTTCCATGGGAGTTTTGCCATGGATCCCCCTCCGGCATACCACAGTCCAGGTGTTAGTCCCCTTGAAACAACTTTTCCATCACTACTGTTGCCAGAAAGAGTCCCTGTGGGTTTTAAAATTCGCCTGCCTATTGAAGTCTATGGCGGTTCGCCCGGTTCGCAAACATTTGCGGAAGTTCGCGTTCGCCATTCGCGAATGGAAAATTTTACGTTTGCAACATCTCTAGATATGGGTTACTGTGGATGTGCTTTCTTCTGACTTCTTGTAGGTTTGAGCAACCAATAAAATGTAATCTAGATAGTGGTATGCTTGTAACCTATTAGGCTAGTATGAAAATGTTGAAATGATCCCTGAAACTGTTAGTGTTTACTCCGTAAAAAAACAAGTCAGGAACTTCCTTGTTGGTGGAGGATGAGAATATGATAATTGGTGTGCTTGAGGTATACTTACATAGTTACATAGTCACATAGCTGAACTATGAGACAATTTCTATGAGACAATTACTATGAGACAATTTTGTGATTTATTCCCTATGAAATTGATGAGGGATTCCATCTTGAATGTATTTTTCAGTGGATATGTAATGAGATTCTAGGTCTAGGATAAATGTCCACTTCCCCAAAAGATTTGGGGCAAAAAAGACAGGAGAGTATACCCTTTAGAATTTCATTTTCAGAGATACTTTTGACAGATGATCTCAAACTTGAGAGAAGATCTCAAACTTATTTTTAAAATGACATCTCTTTGGCATAAGAAAAGAGAAGAATTATATTTGTCAACCATATTTGCTTAATTTCAGCCCCCTTTAATCTGAAATAGTCACGGTCCAGGTTGAAAAATATGTTTTTGATCTTCCACCAACCTATCCACCCTGTACCTACACAGCTTCAGAAGGTTTTTAAAAATATTGTTTCCCCTCTCCCTCAAGCTGATCTTGCAAATTATGAGGATCTTCCTGAGCTGTCTCACAAGGATCTATTGACTCTCCAAGAGTGTACTGGCCATTTCCCTCAGTTTACACTAAGAATAAATGGTTTTTTAATAACATTTTTTGATAGCATCAAAGAGAGGTTCTCTGAAAAGTAGGTCATCCTGAATAGTGAACATATGTGCTGTAGATCTGTAGTCAGCAACCCAGGAGTGTAGTCAAAGGGCTCTCTCAGAGGCTACTGTACTTACCATACTCTTTAATACCAATTCAGTTATAATGAGGCTTCAGTAAGGAATTTTATTGCCGGGTCTAAATCTCTGGTTACACAAAATTGTAATGTAACACACGTGCTCCCCAGTGGGTAAACAGAAATAAAATGTATTTACCATTTTGAGATTGTAAGAAGATCCCTCTGTTCTTCTTAATAAAATTCAAAAGAAATACAATCTACAAAAATAAGAACAGACACAAAACAGAAATGGTGTGGTATGTTAAGACACCACAAATGTGCTTGTATAAATTGCACTCACAGTCTAGAAGTACATTGCAGACATGTAGCGGTCTTTAGGATTCAGAGGAATTCAGATATTCTTCCTTTCTGACCTTAATTCAGAGGGAGAGACACAGGAAACATAGTGCACCAATAAAATGAATGACATACATTTTATTTAAATTGCACTCACAAGATAAATGATAAAATCCAGCGTATCATACACTCAGGTATTCCCAGTGCTGATGTCGCTTCTCCTGGGGGCAAGTATATTAAGAAGACGGATAAAAAAGAAAATAAAACTAAATTGTACAAATGCTCAATCAATAAATACAAAAAGGGAACAAACAAAGGTCCAATAAAATCAAGTGTAGCCTTGGTCTCTCCGCCCGACGCGTTTCATCCTGAACAGTACTTCCTCAGGGGAAAATCAGCATGTGTAGTGACGTCTCCTCAGTCTGCTTTTAAATGTGAGGGTAGAATATCCCGCCATTAGAACGCCAATTGCGATGTGTCTTCGTGATACAAATCACCTGTGTTCCTCTTCCGGGATCTAAGTCTCTTTCCGGGTTTGCATTTCAAAATAACTGTATCCGGTTTCACGTGTGTTCCACGATCACATAACCGGAAGTCCAAAAGTCCATGTATAAGCGAAAATGTAAATAAGAATCAAGGGTTAAAGACAAAAAATGGGATTCGATCAGAACGTATACTTAGTCAATATTAAGACAAAATAGACTTTAGGTAATAAAAAAGGTGATTAGAATGTATTACAAACGAATGACCATTATGACAATAAAATGAATATGAATATAAAAGAGCTTAAAATTTGTATATTTTAGAAAAAAATATTGGAAAGGTAAAACATAAGAACTTATGCTAAAATATAACAATAAAATAAAAAATAAAACTTAAAAATGTAAAAAGGAGAACCGAGATGACAGAAATTGTTCAATATAAGTTAATATATATATATATATATATATATATATATATATATTTACAAAAAGATGAAAAATTAGAAAAAAATTGTATAAAAAGTATATGTACAAATGATGATGGTAAATTACAGAAAACACGCCATATCAAAATCGATATTATCGAAGAGTCTTTAAATTAAAAATCCAATATCCCTCCCTTTGTCTCAGTCCTAAAGACCGCTACAGATTCCCTTCTGACTACTAAAGAAATATATTCCATGAGCCTTGAAATACAGAGTCTTATTTTTTTGTTAAAAAGCTATCAGGGACTCTGCAGGATGTAGCCATGATACTAATTATAAGTATCCCTTTACTCATCATATTCTCCATTCGTACATTCAATAAAGATGCACTATCAATTATGGAGTGCCACTCTCTTTACTAGTCTGATGATTGATTATTGTGATCATATTCAATGTTTGCAGTCTTTCTGGTTAAGGGTATAAACACATGGGACCTTAGTTTTTAATTAGTTCCTCTTTTCCAGTTTCTTCCTTTGTGTGGTAAAAATCTCTTATTACTGAGTATAGGTCAAAGGACACTTTTTGATTCCTTAAAATCTTTGTCTTCAGACATCTTAAGCGTTCCATGAATCATAAAAATAAATGTTTCTATTTGTTCTCATACTCATGATATCGGACACTTGGTCCTAAATCCACTTCCTGGTCTGAGTAGTCTGAATCTCTCTCTCATTCAGTGTTTTCTAATTTATTTTCTTTTTAGCTAGATCTTCTCCTGCTGTTGCCTGAAAACTTTCAGAAATGGCTTGTTTGATCTATTATTTTAATCCCATAGGAGCTGGGTCATTCTCTCTGTGAGAATCAACCACATCCTTGAAACATTGAGGGCGCAGATGTCTTTCTTGATGTGCTACACCATTACAATCAAAGCACTTTTTTTGCATGAGATTGAGAGGACTTTTTGAGGCTGAAATAGGATTATATAGCTGGCTTATGTGCGGCTCTCCTATATCTTCTTCTAACTGACTTGTGGGTTATCTGCAAATGTATGCATATTGCTTTACGCAAAGTGGACTTCAGTAATTAGTGGCCATTTGGATTCCAACCAGAATGACAATGAGACTTGAAATGCTGTTGACTTGGAATGCCTGACTGAAGATTTTAACAATTTCTATGTATAAATTAGTGATTGTGGGCTTGAGATACTCAAATGAGTGTAGAGCTGGTAGTCAGCCTAAGGACTTTAACGTATATTGGATATAATCTTACCTCAAAGTATACTGTATATTTTGTAATATATGGTTTAGTAACTAAACAAAATTAATTCTGGCTTAGTTAGTCCTGGTAGCCTGGCTGTTTACTAATCCTTTTAGGGGAGAGTGCTAATCCCCTGGGACTGTCATGATAAATCATGTTAGGGTTAGCTTTAAAAGAAAATATGTTTCATTTTTCCTGTATCCTGGAATAAAGGACAGGCTTCTCCTGACCTAGGGGAGAGGTCTATTCAATTTTGCATGCTGAGCATGGCTGGACTGAAACAAAAATTCAGCCTGGGAAGTTAATAACAGAGCAGCCCAATAGTAAGAGTAAGGCCAGAAAGGAGCCCCCCTCCACTCTCCCCCCCCCCTCCCTTAAATGAGTATATTAGTGTGGTGCACCTCCAGTGCTCTTGGATAGAGAAAATGTCCTGTTTATTTTTCTGCATAATGCAAGCATGCTCTGCATTTGCTAGTGACTTGTCTCTGGTGTCCCTAAACGTGGGATACCAAAAAAATAAATTGGAACAGGACTGTTAATGTGTGTTGTGTATGTGTGAGGATGCTCTCTGTGGTGTTGTATGTGTTTGGATGTTGTTTGTGGGACTGCATGTGTGTAGAGGAGACTGTTTGTGTTGTAGTGTGTAAAGGGGTCTGCTTGTGGTGTACTATGTGTGGTTAGGGGCTGTAGTGCATGTGTGTTCCTGGGCTTTAAAGTATGTGTGTGTGTGTGTGTATGTTTACATGTTTCACCCTTTCACTTAACCAGACAGCTGGAAGGGTGTTCTTCCTGATTGCTTCGTGCCTTAGTATTAAGTAAAATTATTTGGTTGAGTGCTTGTCTATGAGAAGCACTACAGATTTAGTGTGGTGATTGTCATGCATTCACCCTGTGTTTCAATGCTTATCTGTGAGAAGCATTGGATTGGCAGAGAGTTCATCAGCACTCCTAGACGCATTTTGCAGCTGCAGCAAGTAACAGTCTAGCCGCTGAATTACATTAAATCTGTAATTAGGCATTTGAGGGATAGTGCACTAGGTGATCTAAAGGTGTTTTTTGTAATACATTTCATTACATATATACAGGCATTTTCTTTTGTAATTTTTTTTTGTTATACACCATCAACATGGGTGTATCTGTTGGAAGTCTTTATATTGGCAAGTAGTTATTTTAATATATCACTTCAAGGTTATGAAATTGTATTGCCAGTGTTTTATTATTTAACACAAGTGCTGCTATTATTTGTAAGTGTTATCACTAGCTAGTTCAGGACAATTAACATTTTTTATCCACTGACAAATTCCTTTTTGATCTCATGTTTGAAAATAATTAGCTTGTAAGCTTACAAGAGCAGGACCCTCACCATTTCCTTGTCGCTACGTATATTTTATTGGTTCAATGGCTCATTATATTATATAGTGCCATGGTAGAATGTGTCTCATGATGCTTATCACGGTATTTTGTTATGTACTGGAAATAGTTAAATCAGGAAATGAAACACTCATTTTTTATTAACATAGTAACTACTATTTATGACTTGAAGATGTGAGCTCATCACAAACCAAGCCCCCACCCACAGAAGATATTCCCTTAAACATTTTTAGCTTTAATCGGGGCTTCAAAGTGTGCTAAAAATGCAAAACATATTACTAATTATTAAATTGTATCCAATTATATAATTCCTGGGAAGTGTTAAAAAAAAATTGTAAGTGCAATAGTATTTTCTATTTTAGACCATATGCAGATTATGTTCAATTATATTGTACATTGCTAGACAAGATCATATAAGGAATTAATCGTGAGATCCCAAGATGTAGTCTGGAAATGATTATAGAGCTATAATATGGAACCCCTGTTAACTAATTCAGGAGTAGCTGAGTTATGCAGGAGCCTGCATTTTACTTCAAAGTGTATTAATTCTGAGTTCTAACACTAATTACAAATCTAAATTATGTATAAAACCAATAGTATAGTTAAGATGTGAATCTATATTGTTAAATAAGGAGGCATAAATGTATCAGAAAAGAATAATAATTTCCTTTACAAAACAAAAAGTATAGTACAATACATATTGCTATGTGGGACATCA